>NW_024519206.1:20939445-21451055 GCF_017590135.1 Pyrgilauda ruficollis | reverse complement strand
CCCCGCCCCCCCCCCCCCCCCCCCCAATTTGAATCAACAAGTTACAAATACTTTAGAAAAGACTTCTTGAACTGTAGAATGGAGAATGTGTAGTTTCCTTATTCCCTCATACTCACATATAGCTTGATGAAGGAAACAGTAGCCAGTCTTTTATGAATATCCAGATCCAATTCTTCTTTTACAGTAATTATACAAAAATGAATCTCTTCTATAAATTTAATGTTAGTCTCCTTCTGTAAAAGAGGTTCAGTAGCTTATATTTAAGGGAAGTTTAGATCAGCAAGAAACCCAGTATATATTACATACTTAAAGTATTTTTACTGGCAATTCTGATAGTTATAATATTTTTTTGTTTTGTAGTACAATTCTTCCATGACATATTGGGTATAGCAAAATTCCACATAAAAGAGTTTAATATGTGAAGTGGTTGGTAATTTTAACCATATCAGAATTGACTCATCTATAAAAAGAACCTGATATTCTGTGTCAAATGTATTATAATTAATAGGCTCAAAAGAGTTATGGCACATGCTCATTTCTTGCTGGAAATTTATTAAAATAATTACCAAAGCTTCATGAAAAGTGCAGCCTTTGAGCAGTCAACATGTTTTCCAGTTTTATGACTTGAAATTACATAACTCAAATGAAACTAATGTTGTTGTGTCCCTACAAATCTCTTCTGTTTTTCTGTATCAGGATTCCAATACAGCCCATCTCTTTACAAGGTTTCTTGGAAGATAAAGAAATCGCTTTTTTCTTTGCACTCTATCCTCACATTTCCTAGATTCTTGTACCTGTAGGGGACAAGTCCATACTGTAAGATATAGATGTGGCTGTAAATCACAAAGGGGATGCACACGATATCTCACAAATACGCCAAATTTAATTTTTACTTCACAATTCTCTTTCAACTGAAAAGAATTGTCCTATGAATTATTTTCATGCAGAAGATTTTAATAAGGAAGGATATACATTTTATAGCATTTATTTTATACATTTTATATACATTTTATAGAGCCATCAGGATAAATGGAAATCCTGCAATGTAGCTTCTTAACAACGACAGCAAAACAAAAAGTAAAAAGCAAACTTCATGGCACTTTGCAAATCAATTAACACCAGTAAAGAACCCAGATGGATAAACACTGTGGTAAGATGAAGCTTCTCAGTAGTCTCACCTGTGCAGTACAGAGGCTACATATCAGAGCTCAAGTATATTTTCAGGTTTCTGAAAGCAAAGGAGATGTTTTATTTCTCTGAGGCATGAGGAACAGGTACTCTAACTTAAAAACTGTACTGTACTTAAAATATTTTTCTAGTGACCTCGGTCTCTGTAACTCTTGGAAACACTGAAGAGAAACAGACATCTTTATGGAACGCAGTGTACTTCCAGAATAAAATCATGAACGGCTTCTGCCTGTCTTCAGGTTACCATGTGCCTTTAAGCACATTTCTTCTCCCTTTCCGAGATATCTGACAAAACAAACACAAACATCTGCTTATGAAGACAGAAATTTATTTCTTTGGTTATTTTTTCCCGTCTTCTGCATCCTCTTCATTTTCAAGATATCAAATATTTTGTTAAGGGAATCTCTTCCCAATTCACATGCTTGAATGAGCTTGTAGATTTAGAGTGCTCCTGTAGGAGCCTGTGATGGAAATAGATGGGAATAAAACATCTCTCATCACTGTGGAGCACTGTAGTCCCTACAGTAACATAACCCCCTTTTTCCTCTGAAGGGTGCATGAGAAAAGAAAAAAAAAAAAAAAGCTAAAGATATGAAGATATGGAAATGGGAGAATCTCTATGTACTCCACCTGCAATTAATTTGATATACTCTGTCTGAAGGACCTGAAATCCCTGCTTTCTGGCCTCCTTTTTCATAGAAAACTGCTGAAACTAACTTCTCATCTGCAAGTTTTTAGAAGAGCCTTCATCAGATCATGATTCCAGCAAGCATTGCTAATGCATTGTGAAGGGATAACGAATAGCAGAAAATTGCAAGGAAAAGACATTTCATCTCTTTATGGTGCTGGCAATTTTCTTCTTATAACTTAGTATCTGTGGTTGAAATTCACACCTTGGGAAAGTTATAAAAGCTAGAAAGAATTCAGAATAAAAGTTACAAAGCATGTTTTAACATTTGATCGCAAACCCCAAAACCCATTTTCAGGAAATGCAATTCAAGAAAAAGCTAAGAATGATTTGTAGGACTTTTTCTTGAAGAAGATACATTACTTTTAGCTAAGCAGCTATTGACTATTCTGATACCTTCTCTGCAGTTCAGTTTTTATTCACCTAAATCTTGGAAACAGCATGGAGCTGAGAGAAGCCAAAACACAACCTTGTACTTTAAAAGGCTAGCTCGCAGCAGGTGAGTGGAAAAGCATCAGGCTTTCTGTCCCCCTTAGAGAGGATTCACTCAGAAAATGGATGGAGGCTTATGTGAATAATTCACTCGCAAATAGAGAAGGAGAAAAGTAATGAAAAGAACAGCTTGAAGCAGGGGCAAAACCAAAGTTGATTGTTACAAGTCAATAATACTGCTATTATCAGCCATGATCCATTGTAATGTGAACTGCTGCTAGAGAAAACTCAAAACAGGTAACTGCAAATAAGAGATGGTGATTCTAAACATAAGAAAATGGAAAGGAGAACTATCAACCAGCTGTTCTAGCTATTTTCCTCCAAGAGTAGGCTTTCAAAATCTTTGGTTTTGCTCATTATTATCACCATTTTTTCTGATGCAAAAATTCAAATTATTCTCCAGGTTTAACAAGCTGGTTTAACAAGTAGCTGTAAGAAGATAATGTGCCTGCCAACATAACAGAGATCCTTCTATACAGTAGTAATGGCAACCAGGAAAATGTTAGGAACTTTCACATAGGTCTTAGTTGTGCTTCAGAGAAATAAGCCCGAAGACAATGGCTTGAAGACTTCATGGTCCATAACATCTTCATATTTTTTTTGTTGATCAGAACTCCGGCTCTGCAGTCCTTTTGCAGTACTTTCCAGTGTGTGTCCCAGTGGGCAGTTCTCTAGTGAATCTCTGCATTGCAAAAGGGCCCTTTGCACTTTGATTCAGTCTCAGAATGCCTTTGGCGGGAGAGATCACAAAACTGCCTGCCACCAGTGACTGTTTTCCTCATTTTTGACTTCTTTTTTTTCATTGTGTTTATGCCTTTGTGTAACAACAATAACAAAAAAGTAGCATCTTAATATGTTGCAGCACTTGGAAATTTTCAGAAGGGCCCAATGGCTAGTTTCATGTGACTGTGGAGGTGTACTTAAAACACAGAAGTAACACAAGGGATGCCATTAATTACACACAACAATTTTAGGCTTTTTCAAACATGGTATGACATAAATTTCTAATGGGGTTTTATAGTCCAGTTCCACTCTTTCTCTTTGCAAATCAAGCAGACTTTTACCAATCAACCAAAAACTTGTGGAAAATACCCATGAAGGACAGTGCTCTGAAAGCAAATCTTATCCACTATTAACCCCTAATTTCCGAATAATTATTTAATGGACTTACACAGCTCTTTTATTCTGAAAGTGGAGTCTATTGCACTTATCCTTGGGCTCTTCTGATGTGTAGTTGTCCTCTCCTGTTCAGAAAACAGTAATAAAATGCATTAGTTTTATGGGATTCAGAAGATTTTGACAAAGTTTTCCCTTTATCCAAGAATAGCTGCAAATCAAGTGACTTCATTGATTTTATACACTTACAGCAAACACTATATATATAGGAATGCTGTGGTGGTCTGATTCTGCACTTATCAATAGGAAAATTTAAAAGAAAAAAATGAAGGACCTAAATAAACTTAATTTTTGATGATTCTGAGGATTATATGTATACCTTACTTTATTTCCTTAGCAAGGTTCTCTGACTTTTCACTTAATGTTTTTTTTATATGGTCTATACACAATTTAAGAACTTTGTAAAGGATATAGATAATCACTAGACTGTTCTCACTCTTGTTTGACAGGCAGAGTTTATATCTTTATAGTAGCAAGAAAATTAAGTGTTTGAATGAATTCTGAACTGAGTCCCATTTACATTCTCTGTATTTAAATAACCCTGGTGATGACTGAATTTTCTCTCTAGCTATATGATGAATCTACAATATATGATCCCCAATATCTGACTGAACAACTTTCAGGAGTTACTCCAACAACTCTTCAGAATAAACAAAGGCAATATTTTTAAGTTCACTGTCATATATACAAGGAATGTAATGACTAGAATATCACCTGTCTGGGACAGAACCCCTGTGAGTCTTGCAGGTCATTTGGTGGTAGCTTTGTGATTCACTTACATTCTTGCTTATGAACTTTGTCTCCAGACAGCTGTTCATCCTTATGGAAAGATCTGAAACAGCAAAGCTAGTTCTGCAGTGCCCTGTCTGTGTCAGCCCTCACACCACTGACTCTGCTTTAGCAGATGCAGCTTGAAATGTACTTCCTCACATTTTTACAAGAAAGACAGCAAACTCCCTCTCTGCCCAGGATGTGACACAGAGGAAGCAGCAGCAGTCATCACTGGCACCTTGAGGTGATTTTGCAAGGTGAACAAAGTTTGAAATTGTGCTGGATGCCAGAGTACCCCAAACTTTACCAAATTACATAATCTTTTATTGCGGCATTTTAAGGTGCTTTTTTTAATTCATTGGTTTTAGAAAAATAGCCACACCTTTTTGGATGAAGACAAAAAGTGCTTTAGGAAATAAGTTAAACCCAGTGAATGTGAAAGAAGTGGCAGGTCAGATCCTGCTGGACTCCCTCCCATGAGCAGGCCTGAGGCATATGAACAAGAACAGAGATTTTCAGTAAGCCTCAGTCTCTGGTTTGTTAACCTCTTAGCTGAGCATGACACTTGAAGAAAAGGAAGAGGTTTCCATTTCAAATAACTCATCTGCAATAGAAACCACCAGAATGGGACTAAATAATTCAGTCTTAATGAGAAACACAGCTCTCCTTTGGGGTCTTTCACACGAGTTACACTGTACCTAATATAGTCTTTTCATAGACTATGCATGACATGGAAGTCTTTTTCCCAGCTAAAATTATTTAATTATGCCAGTCAGAATGAAAATCTAATAGCTTAAAATAATCCTGAACATTGCTGCATGAGTTTCAACTGCATGCTAGAGAAACATTTTTAATACATTTTTAATAAAGTGTTTTTCTTTTATAATATAGAGCAAAAACCCTTTAAATTCATAAAATCCTTCCTACATATCAGTATTATTATAATTTCTGCAAGATCACATAGTATTTTTGGTGAACATTAACAGAATCTAAATCAATAACTCAATATTCTTAATGTAAAAATCTTCTGTGCCCTTCTTACAATTAGTTTTTCATACATATATCCTTTTGTTCATTCCTAATCAGACAGAATAATAACTTGCTCTCAACACAAAATTTATAGTTATTGTACACTATTTCTTATATTTTTCATAAAAATACACCCTCATTCCACAACATGCTCTTTAATGCCAAGTATACATTATTATATTTGGTCTTTTTCATCTAATATGAAATTACGTGGTTTCCTAGAACATTTATCATAGACAGATCACATTTCCCTGTAGGGCCACATGGCAGTATTAAATGAACCACTACAGCTATGAACTCCTTTCTAGCATTTTTTTTACAGCATGTGACAAGAGTATAAAATTCTTTCAGAAACTAAACAGCAAAAGAATAAAAAACAATCCATACTTTTGTGAACTTACAGCATGCAGCAATTTATATTAGAAGTGGAGTGTACCTATAGTAATTCTAAAAAATGCCCTATTAAGAGCAACATGACTAATAATTTTGGGCTTTATTTCTTAAAATATAAGAAAAAAAATGAGAAAACACCTCAAAGGAGGTTTTGTGTTCTTATTATCTGCATTGTGGGCACTATTGATCTCACCTTAGACTTTACAAGAGAACCAGTTCACTGGCTCAAAGATTTTGAAGTCATCAGTGACAAGGAACATCTACCTTAACAACATAACTAATGGAGTTTTTGCAACAGTGGATAGGAGAGATTTGCAATGGTATGACAGCATCCAACTAAGTAGCCAGGCTGCTCAGCTGGTCCATGTCTTCCAGTTCCAAAGACTTCCTATGCTCATTCTCTTTCACAGTTTCTCTTTTGTGAAAACAGTGCATGAGCTGTGTCGGTCTCACTGCCTCACAGGGTGCCTTTTCCTAGTGTAGCTTCCCTGAACTCTGCTCGTAAAGCAAGATGGAAGAAGCCCATTTATCAGCCTTTCATCCATTTTCTTTAAAATAAATGGCAGAGAGTAAGAAATAAGATCACAAGAGGAAAGCACATCAGGTGGAAGAATGTAACTCATTTCTGAGAACTCATTTTGTAAAGTGAAACTGCATTCAGTCATAGGCAAAAGTAGGTCAGACACATCTACATGTGAGAAGATGGCTCTGCACTAGAACAGACAAGTGGAGGCATTTTGCAGTTTTTCTCCTGACACAGAAGCTCCACACCCATTTGTTCTTCATGCAGTCCTTTAAATCAAGAAACTTAATAACTACTGGAATGACTTCTACTGCTCTCATCTCCATAACAGCATTTTTAATAGAAGAAACTGGTCCATGGCTGTAAATCACAGATATTTTTTTTCACTTTAGCACCTTGTAGTTCTCCTGAAAACATTCATGGCAACAAATCTCATCAAACATCCAGTGTCCTGTTCGCTGGAGGATCACTGGTGAGAAATATTTTTTAGTGCTTTGAGTAGCATATTCTTGTTGTGAAACTCTGAGGTGGTGGTAACAGTCGCAGGAAACAAAAAACATCCCCAAATTATTTTGTTCTCTTGCATCTCAGACACGGAGAATAATACACATAAAAGCTATGTAACACAATGATAAACTACATTCCACACTTGATGGAAGCTCAAAGAAAAATGGGGAGCTGGACAAAAAGCTGCCCAGTGTATACTGAAGTGAAGCACAGAAGAGTACAAATGTTTTGCTTTTGTGAAAAGGTTTTACAAAGATATTTGAAAAATATCTTTGTAAATTCTATTAGCACTATTTAAAAGATGGGAAAGATTTTAAAGATGGATAAGCTGCAGCAGAGAAAAGAAGTTGCTTTTCCAGCACCACCTAAACAACAGGGGTAGAAATGATCTTGGGTTTTGTCCAAGTTCTGGCAGGCTCACATTCACCTGCTCTCTGAACCTCTCGTAATGCCAATCTGCTGCAGCCTGAGCCCCCTTGTTGAGTGTGCCTGCAGAGCAAGGACCTGCACTACTGACCTCAGAGTGAGCCTCAACAGTCTGCCTTGGGGTGTATAGCTGTACCCTGCAATTTCTGCACACAATATTCCCTTTTAAAGCTCCTCTGTGGCACAGTGTGGGCCTACAATAATTCAAATACTGCTGTATGGCTCAGATACTCATTTGATGCTATTATTACTGCATTGTTACTAAGAGAACTGTGCAGGTTTTATAATGAATGTGACATTTCTGTAGTAAAACACATTTCATCTTGTAATTACTCCAGCCATTATATTACATCTAAAAGCAGAAATTGTGCTGAAGAAAATAATGTGCTGCATCATGAAGGAAAATGTAATTTAAAAAATCACAGGCTACAGCAGGCAGCATAACTACAGTAGCAATAAGGTCATTCACCTGGCACTAGTGAAGTGTGGAGATTACTGACCACCATTCCAGCCAAATTCAGTATAGGACAGGGGTTCCATTATAATTTCCTGTACATAACTGGTATCAGACACATTTGGGCAAGGAACACACCAAGTACTGAGTATAGTTAGGGGAAAAAACACACAAAGTGAAACAAAGGAGAGCAGCATTGAACTCAGAACAAATAAAGAGGACACAGTTTTAAATAATGGGTGTGATAAAATTATTTGTCAGCTCAGTGTGAGGCAGTGAAGGAACTGTTGGGGGTGAAGTTAAACAGAAAAGAAGGTCATAGAAGGGACAAGGAAGAAAATCTGCAGTGCTGAAGCTGCAAGACAATTAGAATTATGAAAGGTCAGAGAAGGATAATGCAAGCTGTATCTCTCAGGGAAAAGTAGAAATAAAGAATAAAAAAATAATAAGCACAAGAACATAGAGAATATGGGGAAATGATGAAGGAGGAACTCATACTACTTCATTATTGCCAGCAATACCCTTACTAATGTTGTTAAATAAAATATCACTGAAACAAAAGGATACAAGCCTCTAAGAAGACCCATGACCTTTATTGTAGATAGAAATTTGTGATATATAAAAGATTTGAAGAAACTACAACCAGTTTTAAATGTTGTTTTTGAGTTTGTTTTCTCTTACCTACAAATGGATGAGCAAGCTGAGGCTGAAGATCAGTAAACACCTGGCTCTATGAAGGATTTAACCCCTGTGAAGGAAACACACAGCTCAGAATATTTGGTTGAGTGGAGCCTACCATTACATAAGCAAAGTAGTTCACAGCTTATCAATGCTAGGTCAATTTGACAAATAAACAGTACCATTAGTATCAGTAACATAGAAGTAAGATGTACTCACATTCCAGAAAGCTAAAGAAAGAAAAAAAGAAAGTTTAGTTGAAAAATGTTGCATCTAAAGAGTTTTTGAAACAAAAGCTGAAATCACTGTTGGAACACACTGAATTTATTTTCCGTAGTTCTACAGATTTTAAATCTTTCAGTGACTTAAGTTGCATTACTGTCTTCCACTGCCCTGCATGCTTGCTAAACCCCTTTTGGCTTTGCTGGAGAATGGAGTAAAAGAACAATCAGGACCTGGGCCTGCTCCACACCAAATATTTTAATTGAGAGGGGTTTCTCTCAGAGTTTACAGATGTAAGCATACTCCTTGTTGTAGAAACAGTATTTGGCACAGTCACCTCCTAAGGAAACAGAATAGGAAGACTAGGAAAAATAATGCAAACTTACCTCATGGTAACTGGAGCCACTGGATACCAAGACCCTTAATATTTCTAATAAATTATGCTACAGTAACTTCAGTAAAATACAATAATCTAAACAAGCAAAAAAATACTTTTGCATTCTCAGCCCTAGCATCATCTTTCAAGCACCTGCCTGCTAAGATCATACATTCACAGGAGTGCTGAACACAGAATCAATGTGATATTAATAAATCAGGGAAGAAAGGGATTACTCAGCTTTACAATATCAAAACACAATGGAATGTTTACAGCTGTCTTTGTAGATGTAGGTAATGAGTTCACATGGCTGTGGACAAGAACAAAAAGCCATACATGAGCACAGGAGCACTTAGTGAGGTGGTGCATTGTGTGTGTTTGTAACACGGACTTTGCTTGAGATATGCACAGAAAATCAGGCATGTCCATTCAGTCATTTACTCTCCTAAAAAAACACAAAAAGAAAAAATTTCAAGTTATGTTCTCTTCATCTCAGGTAATTGCTCAGATATTTTACTAATCATGAGGGGAAAAAACCAATAAAAGCCAAGGGTTATTTGCATTACACATTTTTATACGTTTTATTTAATGTCTATTATGATTTGAGGATATTGAAACTCCACAGTAGAACTGAAGGTTTTACTATCTGTTATCTGTTACTTAAATTATATATTTTTATATATAAGTATATACACACGCACATATGCACATACATGTGCATATACATATACATATATATATTATCTTTTTTCCATTTAGATTGAGAAAACATATGGGTTTTTTTGTTTGCAAGGACCAACCTCTAGTACTTAGAAGAATTTTTGAACATGACTGTTGCAATTCATTTCACCTTTAATCCTATTTTGAAGCTGTAAGAAACTCACAGTGTAATCTGTACAAAGATGTATAGGGAAAATACCACCTTAGCAAGAGCTGCAGACTTCTCAGCAATGGTAACAATTAATGAGAGGAAAATTAACCCAATCTGTCTTTTATATCGTGTTGAACTTGCAAAGCTGAAAGTCAAAGAGGAAATAAATATTTCTAAAGTGAGCCTCTTTCACTTTAGACTAAAGATACATACTGTTGAATTCCCACAATGGCACTTCTAAAGAGTTTATTAGAAACACATAATTGCAAAATTTACGGTGCTACTGACGACCAAAAATTACAGTAATCATTCTCTTTTGCATTAGTTAAAAGAGAGGCTCAAAGTATGAGTCAGGTACACCTTTCAAACAGGCACAAATCATGCATTTAGATGGTGACATCTGAAAGTTACATTTATAAGTATACAATTAACCACTTGCATTCAGAAGTACCTGATTTGTGCTTGCATACAGATGGATTCCCTGTCTCCTTTATTTAATAAAATATTGACCTTCACAAGGCAATACAGTCATGCAATTTACAATATACGGGCAACACATCATTGGAAGTCATCAGAACCCTGCACCAATAACTACTCCAGACCACCACAACAGGAAGAAAATGTTCTGTTTCATTCCATATTTTCCCTTAAAAATGAAAAACAACAAACATGGTTTCCAATAATGGCAAAATATTCGAAGTCTAGGTCTTGCCCTGCATCCTGGAGATCCCCTGTCCCTTCAACTGCCTTCCAGACCAGCAGGTCCTGGAATAGTTCTATGAATAGTAGCACGTTACATATGTGGTATTCAAACAACATACAGAGGCAACATAAAATTTTTATTTTCTTTTGGAAAGTAACAGATTTCTTTCCTTCTTCCCTTATCTGCTACATGCTGAATTAATAGTAAATGAGAAATAAGAAAGAGGAACATGAGGTCTGACACAATTTTCACTTATAAGAGATGAACAACCTGGATGGATAACATCAAAGCAACAATTTTCTTCTAGTAGTTCAGCTCATTTTTGTTAACTGAGTTACTCATCCAATATGTTCAAAGTCCATTTAAAAATACAGTCCTTAAAATAAAATTAGCACATGCTTCAGCAGGCAGCAGCCATTCCTTGTCAGTCCCTGTCATAGCAGAGAACATCTGAAGTTACTATTCAGCAGTGGAAAAGCTTGTGAAGAAAAGGGAGAAAGAAACATATAAGAAGCCAGAAAAAAAACAGGACAAAGAAGTTAAGGGGGAAAAAACCGATCATCACACTGCTCTTAAACCAGCTTATTTCTTCTACAGCAGTTTTTTACCTAAAAGGCAAGAAAGGAAGATGAATTGGAACACATATAGTAGGATATTCAGAGATGGTCATTGCTTCTGTTTAGTGTGACTTACTCAAGGACAGAGTATTAACAGCTTTTGCAAATGAGAGACATAACATTTGAAAATCAATACAAGTGTGAAATCAGCACATGTAAAAGAGGAATCTATTAAAAATCCATTAAAGAATATCAATGATGATGTACTTGTCATTCTGCCTCAATATGTTTTTAGTCTATGTTCTCCTGCAAGTCCCTTGTCCCCAGATTTACCATAGTTAGTTAGAGAAAATGCAATTAAAATCTGACAGGTTCTTCTGATAAAAAAGCAAACTTCTCAAGAAATTATGACAGCATTTTCCTCCTGAAGCCTAAGGATATGGAATAAAAAAAAATTTGTGCTAAATTTGTGTAAAAAAAATCAAACCAAATTTGCACAGTGACCAGTCAATAACTTTTTACTGGAGAAAAGGAAAAGGAGATGCAGCTGTTACTTTACTGCAGCATCATAAGATAACAAAAGACTTGCAATATCTTCCTTCACAGAACTGAAAGTACTCCTCCTTTTAATCTGCTACAACTATCCTGTTGACTGGTGTGTTTTTTCAAAATAATACTGTCTGTGGCAGAAGTGGGCTGCTTCCAAAGTGTGATTTATCTGCTTGTTTACTGAAGCACACACTGATTTCCCATGAGAACAGTGAAGAGCTGTCAGTTCAATTTATTTAACAAAACTTCTAATTGCTCCCTAATTGCTGTGTAAGCACAAATCTTGGAGAAAAAATTAACAGGCAATTTCTGTGCACAGAACATTGAAAATGTCCAGTGATATCAACAAGAACAAGGATCTGGCAGATTTTCTGCATCCATGGGGGAATATATATCAGTCAGCAAACTGATATATATGTATATATATATATACATTAAGTACTTCTTACTCTTCTTTATCCCATATACAAATGACAACTTAGCAGAAAGATTTGGGCCAGAGATCTGCCCACAGTGTTACCAAACCATGGTGTTCAGCAGAGCAAACTGGCTTTTTCTGTGGTGATAGCTCTGCATCCACAGAGAGTAGAGATGTTAAGGAGCCTTATTGTTTGAAGCCTAAAGTGTAGGCTTCAATTTCACAGATGAGTCCTATTCACGCAATTTTCATTGTTTTGAGAGTTGATTGGGGCTTCATACTTCACATTCAGCCTGAAAAACAAATTCAGTCTTTTGTCTCGCTAAATTATTGAATCAGATTGTGAAAATCAGTCTATCTAATCTGTTTTTTAATTAAGTCCTAAACCACAATTATACAGAATACTTGAGAATGCCATGAAGGCTGCAGGAAGTGTGAGTGTGAGCAACACAAAGGTGAATACACACCTACAAAAATTCCAACTGCTCTTGAGAGCAAGTCCTTACAAAAGGCCCTGTGCCACAGCACTTGGAACAAGAGACACAAACAGAAAAGAGACCAAGGGGCAAAGGTAGAAAACCTTTTTAGGAAGGCTTTTCACTAATGAAATAACTGGAATTTCTAGGAACTAAAATTATGGTAATTATTAGATTAATAGCATCAATTCATACCTGATAGTTTCTGCATGACCAAATCTGTGACCTGTCATCCTGTTTTTTGTCTTAGCTTACTGTAAGAAAAATTATTGTTATGAAAAACATTCAGACTTCAATCCTCAGCTGGTTACACATCCAGTGTCTTATAATTAAACAACATAGGATGCTTTCAGTATGTTCATTACTGGAAGACTCTTAGTTCCTGGTTTTTCTGTCCTTATTGACCCTAAAAATCAACATGTACAAAAAAGTTCAGTTAACACATACAAATCATTAATGCTGGGTCTTTTTTTTTCCATTTGTGAATATTAAAAATGTTTACCTGAGGTCCTTTGTATCATTATTTTCGTTGCAAGCCATTGTAACCAGGTTGTTCACAATTGATCTGTTTCTAAATGACAACAAATCTTTGTCTTGTTAAGGCTTTTTTTGTGTGACCTAACAGACAGTAATATGTTGGGATTCATTGTATCAAAAAGGTTTAACTTTTTCTTTACATCTTCCTCCTATGTGTAACATACTTCCTCGCATTTACAGATGTCAGTGAAGATTCCAGAGGATCTGTCTATTCAGTCTGATTTCAGCACTGAGCACTGCAGGCACAGAAAGAACCAGCAATCCACACAGCAAAAACAACTCAAGGACAATAATCCTGAAATTATACAGTGTTAATGTTCTTGAAATAAAATCTTGTGTATGTATGTATTCATTCAATACTGTAGTCACCAGGAAAGACTTGCTAAGCACTAGGCCTGGTGGTGGAAGCTGACCCAAATAAATGAAAAAAGAAATTTTATATATCTAACAATACTTACATGCAAGCTATAAATACCTAAAACTTGCAGTTTTATCTGTGCATTATTTGGAACACACATAGCTCTGTGTATCATTCAGTATTTCTACATGGACAGAAAGGGTAAGAAAGTTTTATCTGGAGGTGAGTTACCAAGTAGTTATTTTAGAGCATTGCACATGTGTTTAAAACCACCTTATGATAAAGACTACTACAACAATCTTGTCTGGGTTTTTTCCTGTCTTACACTGGCCTCTTCTACTGAATGTATACCCTATTTTCAAAACTACCTACTAGCTATTCATCAGTAGTTTGCTCTTTTGCAGAAGAGCAAAAAGTATTTTATGTCCTATAATGTCTCTTCTGATAGAAATTCTAACAAAAAGAAGTACGAATAACTTTTTGGTACAAAGTTGTGCCTTGTGCTTGAGAGTTTATTAAAGACATTTCTCACAGGGACAGTTTCATGAAATAGCCATACTATTGTCCTTAAATCCAAACCCTGACCAATAAAAGATGACTAAGTGTTACTGATATCCAAAGTCACCCTTTTCTCTGCTCTTTCCAGGAACCCCAAGAGATCTCTTAGAGACAAAATATGGTATATTATTTCATTTTTACCACTCAGCAACTTTGAGGTCAAGAGGGGAAAAGAAAGGAAATAATGTATCTCTTCTCTAATTCCATCACTCCCATCTTCCCCACTGTTCCTGAAATAATAAACATGTGCACGAATTTTTCACATAAACAACCAACCAACCTACCAACCAACCAACCAGCAAAAAAAAAAAGGAATAAAAAACACCTAAACACAGGAATTAATGCTTGCAGTTAGATCTCCCATGTGCTTCCTAGGCAAAGTCACAAAGAGGGCACTGCAGCAGGTATCTGCACACAGCTTAAAAAAAGTAACATTGACATAATACTCACTGAGATCTCTGCAAAACTCTCAAAGTCTTCAATTATTGCAAGAGAAAACCCTAAAGAATACTGCATTCACAGATTCAGATTGTCTAGAGTAATACTGTACCCTTTTCCCAACAAATCCTTGCATCCATGAAAAGAAAAATTATGGCATAAGTTAGAAAAACATGTAATAAAAACATTGAAGAATTATTCGAAATCACAATTAAACAGGAATTTCAGAATTTTTGTTTAATCTTTAGACCTCTTTTACCTGGATATCCCATGTTACCTTGTCTTCCTTTTGGTCCTGGTGGTTCTCTCTGAGCATCCTCTCTGAGGGGGGTGAAAAGAATGGCCACAGTCAGAAAGCTGAAGAAGCTGGTTTAACCACGCTTGTGCAACAGGAAGAGCCAGCTCTATCAAAGTCCAGATGCATCCGGATTTTTTTTCTCCAATTTGAAGGAAAGTGGAAAACACTTAACTAGCCACCTATTAATCAAATTGTAACTATTTTTAAAAATGTGTTTTGAACAGTTATTAACCCTTAATGAATGGGCATGTTTGTGATTTCAGGAAGGCTGAGTATCTTGTATTGCTATACTACTATTTTCCAAAACAGGGTTTCTTCTTATTTTTAAAGTAATATGTGATGAAAATCTTTTTACAGAATATTGAGTGGTCATTTTAGTTCCACTAATTTTAGCGGGACACAGTCTGTGCTCTAATATTTGATTTATGTGAACTTATTTTAGTTGCAAAGAATCCGGTCCTATGAGTTTACTGATAACAGAACACTTGTTGCAAGAGAACATTTATTTTGCAGGATTTTTAGTAAAGATATGTGTATAAAAACACATATATGTGTACTCAAGTCATTAGGAAACAATTGTCAGTGCAAACTACTGCAATGCAATATTTCTGGACATAAAGCTCTTTTAAAACCTCAGTAAAGCTACAGCCAAGCACCTAACTTCCTCATGAGCTCAGGCTCTGCTGATCAAAGGACTCTGGATGAGTCTCCACCGCTCCATTACAGATACTGGGGGCAATCTAGGCACAGCTGAGATAGGGAGGCAGAACAAGAGCAGGGATAAGATAATTGCAACATGGTCTTCAACTGCGAGAATGTATTTTTTTGCAAGTGCTGGCAGTTCTGACTTTCAACTTAAATTTTAGTAATTATAGAGTGGCTCTTGATGGCCCTTCAGGCATGCCATTTCTTGGGGCTGTGGCTGCTAGCACTGCCTTGCCTTAGGAATTCTGTGACAACTCAGAGATTTCTAGCCAAAGAAAGTGAAAAGATTTGAGAATCCCAGAACTTAAAGCTGTGGATTAAATCAGATGAGAAAACCAATTAAAGAAGAGGAATTATATGGTATTCCTCCCTTAGATCCTGCTAGAGAACATTGTCCTTCACATCCCTATTACAGTAAACCCTTGACCTCCCTTGCTGTAGATTGCAGTTGATTGGTTTTTCCTGTGTTGTCAGCTATTTCTACAGGTTAGCAATAAATATCTGGAAAGGTGTAATACACAGCTTCCTTCTAAAAATTGTTTTAATTTGAAGAAGGCATCAAGCAGTCCCTGATTTTCACAATCAAATACCATATTTCTCAGATGAAACTTGTATGATCTTCCATTAGACACACTTAAAAGCTAAGGCTTTTCTTTTTTCTTATTTATTTACTTTTTTTTTTTTTTTTTTTTTTTTCCAAAAAGCAGGAATGCGATTTGGAAGTAAAAAGATTTTCCCTAGGATCTTAAAAACTGCTGACAGACAACCCTGGAACATGAAACATGCACTCACCCAGAAATAAAGCAATCTTGGCAGAAAAGGGTCATACAAAATCCTTCACTACACTACTTGACTCAGGAAACAGGATGTACATGGCAAAAGTGTCTGTTGTCCCGAAGGTGCATTCAGGTTTGATGTGAGTTGGATTATGCCAGCTGCCTCTGAAGTCATTGGGATCTCTTTTTTTGCTTCCTGTGAGAGACACAGTGATGTACACCTGCTAACAGGCTGTCCTGCACAATTGTTGGAGAGCAGCACTAATATGTGGCTGCCAAAAAGCTTGCCCCAGACATTCTGTGTCTGTTTGGACACTTTCTTCTCTCTTCTTTCACCTCCTGAGAAAGGAGACCAGGAGACATACCATGCAGGAAAGAGCACAAAGAGTACTCTGTGAAGGTAAAACAGTCAGGGAACATTGACCTTGACAAAGCAAAGGTGATACCAATGAGCAGAAGATGTCACCTAGATGAACTCGCATCTGCAGAGAAACCTCTTTTGACCAAGGACCCCAGAACAGTGTTACTCTGTCAAATCATTTTCTCAGCTCATGAAAACTCCTGGATTTGTCATTGACAGACAGCCTGATACAACATTAAAAACAGCTTCAGGCACTTGGACAGTTCCTTCACCTGACAGGCATGACAGAGATCTGGACTATGATTATCTAGGCATGAAATTATCAGCCTTTACAAAACTCTATCAAAGACTGTGACCAGATTTCCACAGTAACTCAAGATTTCCTTGGAGATTAGTCCTAGTTGAGGGGAAGAGGTGAGACAGGCAAGAATGGCTGTTGACAACTATAACATAATTCATCTACAGAAGTGCAGTTTTATGTCGGGCTTTCAAAAGGGCACAGAGAATCTATTTGGTCTAGAAATAGACCAAAAAATTTGAACATCTAGAAAGTTGGTTCCTTGGAGAGAAGAGTGCATATTGGAGTAGATTTGCTGGCAGGACTGGTGACTCTGTAGGTCCCATGCTGGAGCAGCCTCTTCCCCAAAGGACTGCACTCTTTGGGAGGGACCCCACACCAGAGCAAGGAAAGAGCATGAAGAGTGGCTTGGTGGTCACCTGGTATCCAGACATGGTCAACTCATAACCTTTAGGGGTGGAGAATGTTCTGGTGTTTGTTGGCTGGGGTAAAGCTGATTTTTTTCACAATAGCTGGTATGGAGGTCTGTTTTGTTTTTGTGATGAAAACAGTGTTGATAATACAGGGATGTTTTGGTTATTGCAGAGCAGTGCTCGCACAGAGTCAAGGCCTCACCCTGCCACACCATCAAGAAAGCTGGAGGGGCACAACAAACTGGGAGGGGACACAGTTGGAACAGCCAACTCCCACTGATTCAAAGGATATTCTATACCACTTGGCAACATGCTCAGCATCTAAAGCTGGGGAAGATCAAAATGGGAGGTGTTCAGAGCGATGCCATTTATCTTCCCAAGTAACCATTACATGTGAGGTAGCTCTGCTTCCTAAGGATGGCTGAACTGCCTGTCCATGGGAAGTGGTGAATGAATTCCTTGTTTGGCTTTGCTTGCATGCACGGTTTTTGCTTTACCTATTAAACTGCCTTTGTCCCAGCCCTAGAGTTTTCTCCCTTTTATGTTCCCAATTCTCTTCCTTGGGTTAGTGGGGCTTAGTTGCTGGCTGGGGTTAAATCATGGCAATCCTTTCTAGCTGCTGGGACTAGTGTACAATGGCTTTGTCTTTGCCTGAGGTAGGAATAACCCAGACAGTTTTCCTCAGTATTTTTATTTGCACTACAGGAATTCTATCCCCTTCTACAGTACATAAATTTCTGACTGGTCAAGACCAGTCTGATTGGTAGATTCCCTAGTGTTCACTAACCAGATGGCTTTCACTAAATGCTAAATGCTAGTATTTGAAGATCCCACCACCACTGCTCTCAGTGCTATCTTTAACAGTCCATTACACTGTTTGATTTTTCCAGAGGCTGGTGCCTATCAGGAATGTGATACACCCACTCAAATGTCATGTTCTTTGGCTCAAGAATCTAATCTCAAGATTATTTAGGAAATGATTTCCAATGATTCATTTCTTTCTGGAGTACTCTGCCCCATAAGACTTGCTTTTCAAGGCCCAGGATGGGCAGTGGCATGGAGCACAGGGTATGTTTCCAGCCATCTGGTGGTTGCTGCCACCATTTTAAGCACATGACTCTTGCCATTACAGGTTTGCAGGAGTGTGATACAATCAATCTGCTGCACGTCCTCATACTTACATTTCAGTCATTGTCCTCTGTACCAAAGAGGTTTCAACAACCTGGCTTGCTTAATTGTAGTGCATTTTTCACATCCATGGATAATATCTGTGTCTAAGTCCACTCCTCAGTCATGAGTCCATCTATATGCTGCATCTCTTCCTTGATGTCCCGAGGTGCCATGGACCCACTGAGATAGTACTAATTCATGTTTACATTGCCAATCCAAATCCACCTGAGCCACTTCAGTCTTGGCAGCTGCTGGTTTTCTTATGTACTGCAGTGGCCAGACTCTTGAGTAACATGAGCATCTACATGACATACCTGCACAATCAGATTCTCCACAGAGGCAGCAATATTTTACCACAATGTGGCAGCCCTGATGGGCTTAGCCCTATGCTGCCAGTTATCCTGCTTCCATTGCTGCAGATCCACTTGTTAGCATCCAGAAATCATTATCAAGTGTTGACTACTTTTCCTATTCAACAGCATCTAAAGCCAGCTGGATGGCTTTGACCTCTGCAAATTGACTCGATTCACCTTCTCCTTTAGTACTTTCTGTGGCTTGTAGTAGGGGACTCCATACAGTGGCTTCCCATATCTGATGTATTCCCACTTGATGGCAGGATCCAGCAGCAAACAAGGCACATTGCTTCTCGCATTCTGCTGATTTATTATATAGTGGAGCATCATCAGCATGTGCTACCTCCTCCTCAGGTGACATTCCAAAATCTTTGCCTTCTGGCCAGCTCATGATCACTTCCAAGATTCCTGAATGGCTGGGGTTTCTTATTTGAACTCATTATGTGATCAGTGTGACCCTCATACTCTATGTAGCATTAGTTGCATGATGTGCAGAGGAACATCCAATCCAATGATCAGGATGCCAGAAGAAGCACTTAAAAATCTGGATCTCCTGTGCAGGTCCCTTCACTCTATTTTGTTTTGCAGCAAAACTGGCTTTCAAAAGGATTTTGACTATTTTCTTCCCTTTCTCAAAAACTTTTTTTGCTGTGTTGCCCTACACAATGGTATCATCAATGTACTGCAGGTGTTCTGGAGCTTCGCCCTGTTCCAATGCAGTCTGGAAGAGTCCATGGCAGTAGGGCTTTGTTACTACCCCTGGGGCAGTTGATTTTGGGCATAGAATGATCCCTCCAAGTGGAAGAAAAATGTGCCCCGCACCCTGCCACCAAAGGGGCTGAGGAAAAGGCATTGGCAGTGTCAATTGTGGCACAGCACTTGGCTGCCTTTGACTGCAGTTCATATGGAAGTTCAGCATGTCTGGTCCAATGGCACTGAGCAGTAGCACCAGAATGACTTCATTCATAAAATTCCCTGCTGATTTCTTCTACTAGTGGAAAGACCTTTCCATGGAGTCAGCATTATAACCAGCCCTTCCATTTTGCTAGGAAGGGCTCACTGTTGTGCATGTGATTCTTCTGAATCAGAGGAAAGCTTATATTTTCAAAAGGAAATTTTAAAATTTATTTAAGGAAAGCTGACACATATTGTTTATATCCAGTGGCATCAATCTTCATATATGGAATATATGCCATTATATCACTTTTTTTTCTTCAGTAAGAAACATTTTCTGCATAATTTTTACAGCTTTTCTTCCAGTTTAATTTTTTTTTTCAAGGGAACATATAGAAACATGCTGCTAGATCAGTTCTTGTATCTTGTAAGTGAATCCAGAGAAGAACAAACTGCCAGGTAAGTACAGCCACCTCTGCAGAACAACCTATGGTGACAAAGTTAAATGCACCCTGACTTCTACAGCCATAAAATGGGCAACAACAGAATTTGGGTAAGTCATCAGAATACAAAAGCTCAGCTAAGTCCAACCCTTTTGTAGGGCACTGCATTTACTATCTTCAATCAGATGTCCTCAGGTTTTTTCTTTCACCAAGAGCAACCATAAAAATCTAATGCTCTAAAATAAAAGCTCTTGTCTAACATCTGGTAACAAGGACAGGGGACCAATGTTTATTTACCAATGGGAGGCCACACCATGAGAACACACTTACACCTGTTTCAAGAACTAACAGCAGAAATAAATCATTTGAGAATGATTTATTTTATTCACATGTTGGATTATTCATTTAAAAAAATAAAAAGAAAAAAAAAAAAGAGCCAAGAATGATGTGATGGTAATAAATGTTTTAAATCTTTTAAGTGAATTAAGTTCTACGAATTCTGTCATTTGAGATCTAAATGCTTACTGGTATTTTCTATAAGCAGGGTAAATGTAAGAAAACACATCAAAACATTTTGATGACACTGTCTTGCATCTGATATTATTTTGTGTAAATCTCTGAGGCACTGCTTTGTTTTATGCAGTACATTCAAAAAGTACACATTTTGGTATTCATAGAAGAAAGTCAGGTTTCAATACTTCTATGCCTTTAAAACAGTGCACTGTTGGCTAACAAGAGTTTCTCAGTATTCAACATGTTAGATCAATGGAGAAATAGCCTAAATTTTATTTTCACAATTATATCAGAAGAAAATTTTATAGTCAAGTATTTCTTTCAACTGAAACATGGGAGCCAAGTGGGTATGTAAAGCTTCCTCTTTGAATGCCTGTTCCACATCAACCTGATAGTGTTTAACTGAAGAGTTAATTTAAGTGTCTCTGCACTAGGAGGATTCTATACACAAGAATCCACATTCTTCTTGTGTTTCAAATCTATTTTTGTTGCCTCCACAGCCCCCATACCAGAACTGACCACACATTTTCTGCTCTTTGTCGTAGTACCACTTCAAAATGTAATTCTGACATTTTCCACTATCTTGAACAAGGTCACACGCATCTGGAAAAGGGAAATAAGAGACACATTTGAATGAAAGAAAAATCCACCCTCCTCAGCATCATAATTTCAGGGAAAAATAACATTCAGTGCAAGCATTCAGTCAGACAAAAGGAGTAGCCAGTGTTCAAGTCTTATACAGATTCACTAAGTATTCATCTATAACTCCACAGTGCCAGGGTGAAAACCCTCTTTTTATGATTGCTTTGCCCAGAAAGAATGTCTGAAACTAGATTTTTCATTGTCATAAACAGAAGGACTGCTAACAGGTGTTTCGTTTTCTAACAAAAAAAAATTTTAATGATTGTAAAATAACTATACCTGGTCCATAGAAACTAGGAGAATAAAGTTTTTTAATAATTCCCCTCTTCTTTATTCCAACTTCTTATACAGGTATCCATCAACAAAATTTCATAAATTAGTATACATAGATTGTTAAACTATCCATGGTAATCTCTTAGCTAAATCCAAGAGTATTACAGATTTAAATTGCATAAATTAGCAAAGTAGGTGAGAGAAGCATACTTAGTAGCGATCTGGTATTCAGTAAGAACAGATCTAATCATCTTTCATCAATATAAATTCAGAGTTACTCAAAAGAAGACAGAAAGGCAGCTCTAGACTTTGGTGTCAATACAATATTAAAGAGGAAGAACTGAGAAATAAAGAAATATAATGATACAACTTTAAGATTTAAAATTACATAACCTTCTCCTAATCAACTGAAAAGCAAAAATCTCAAGCAAGAGATGAGCACAAAGTACATCTCTCAAAAGGCAAGTTCTGGAACTGGTCTACATGTTTTTAGAAGTAAACTGTTGGGTCACTAATTACAATACAGGATTGGGGAAGGCAGTTCATACAGCTCTCATAAGTGGCTTAGGTAGTTTCATACTTAAGTGCAGTGACCAAGACTACTTCCTCAAAGGAAATATTTTATTAGTAAAGTATATACAGTAGCATCTCTTCCTGTTACTGCTCCTCTCTCATCCTGAATGAGCCTACAATTCCAGAACAATTCTTGAGTGGAGAGGGATGAAAAACAAAGGGATAACATCCGTAGAAATGAACTATGACACTCAAATCTTTGCAGACACCTTTTCATTTATTTTCACATAAATTCTCTCTAATTGTAGTTTAAACAATAAATTCACTCAATAGTGTTACAAGAACATTGGTGCCAAATAATCTCACAATCAGCTTCCCATACCTATACCTAATAGCAAATCTGCAATGACAAATATATCATCAGGAAGCACAGTTAAAAACATGAAAAATATATATTTTGATACTTCTGCTGATGGATCCTGTTCTTCCTACAGGAACAGACTGTAGCAGGAATGTAATTATTGAGCTAAATTAGCAGCAGGAGTAACTCACTAATTACTGAGCAACTTGGGGATTTTAAAATTATTGACTATTTTAGTAAAGGGGATTAGAACTTTATATTATATTATTACAAAAAAGTTATAAATCAAAACTGAAGTTATAACGACACCTGTAGTTCAGTCTTTAACTACTATATCGGTTTGGACTAAATATTACCATATGGTGACTAAAACTTTTGGAAAAACGCAGTTGGAAATTCTTCATCTTGTAAAAATATTCAATTGAGTGCTTCACAGTTTAGTCTTTTTACTGAATTAAAAAAGATTTTCATATTCTAGAATCATACCATAATCATTACAGCCACCTCTAGTTTCTGCTGTTGTCTCTAAGTTTTTCTTGTTCTTCTCCTGTGCTTTTCCACACTCTTGAGGCTTTTCCCTTTTAGCATTTTCCTCTGTGAAATACTCATTCTCCTCATAATCATCTCTCATTTCTGGCACTGTGTGTACAGGTTCTTTGGCATCCTCTTTCACACTCTTCATGACTCTACTTTCATTTTTTTCCATGTCTTCTAAAACTTGACTGGAACCACTTTCAGCCATTCCAGGAAAAGGTATCCTTCCAAGGAGAGGGGGGAGAAAAAAAAAATTAAGCACCAATATGACCTTAGAAAATGCATCTGGTTTATGCCTTCTGAAAAACATGAAAAAAACTTTTGACTCCAATCCCATTTCATTACATTCAAAGTAGTTATAACTACTTTGAATGTAATGACTAACCCAAGGGATCAATCTTACATTCAGAGGTATGCACTCAAGAAGTTAAATAGGCAATTTCCAACCTTTCAGTCATGGATGCTTCCTGTTGTATGTCTCCCCGATCTAAGTTTTCACACTCTTCTTGAAGTTCAGGTGAAGGATAATTGTTCATTTCTTCTGTGAGAAAGCACAGGTGGCAGGGGTGAGTTTCAAAGCCCTTGAAAGTAGGGTTAATAAAAACCACCACACAGCTGTTTTTGTGAACTGGAGTTTGCATCTTTCAAGAAGTAACACACTATATCCAGAGTGATTGACAGTATGCCCAGAAAAATGAAAATTATTATAGAGATCAGATAGATGAAAATTACTCCTGAACCAATCTTTTATATTTTTGTCTTGCTCTTTAATACACTATTTATCCTTCTATAGAAACTTTGACATCTCCAAGCATATGCTTCTGATGAGGATTTTAAATAAGTGGCAATTTCCTTTTAGCTATTCTCTTGTTTCCATGTCAAAGCATCTAAGACCTGTTAATCTTCATGAATGCATCTTGAAAAGTAAGTCCTGTCTCTGCTCTGTTGAGAGAGGTTAAGGTCAAATGTGCAAAATATTTATCTTGTACCTGTCCCAAAGCCTAAATAGGCATAAACAGCTTGGTAGATCTGGACTTGCCAATGGTCTGAGGAGAAATATGGGCCTAAATCAGGAATATGACAGTGTTCTTTAGCTGAAGATGGTCTGTCTTTAGTGAAAGTGGAGTACACAAAGCCACATATTAAATAAAAACTTAAGGAAAAAAACCTACTTTAGAATAGAATGCTGTTCTGTCATTACTGGCACTTTTATTAATGTCCAGTACCTGAGGTAAACTAATCATGAAAGATTAGCAGTGAAGTTATGACCAGGAAGTGAATGGTAGCACATATACACTAACTACCTTTTTCTACACAAAATTTTCTTTCCATAAGTGAAGCAAATGCTGCTGTGTGATACTTACGTTGTAGAAGATTTAGGAATGCCCGGCTAAACCTCTGAGCATACTCCATCTCCGGTGTGGAAAACCTGCCCAGTGTCAGTGAGTGCTGATCTGTGGGGGAGCTTGACAGCTCCATCAGCTGATTGTCATTCACATCACTGCCAAGTGCAAGAGTGAATAAGGTGAATCCTTGGCACTTGGCTCCGAGGGAAATCTCTCTCAGCCTTTCTCTGTCCCACGTGCTTGTTTTGCTTCCGACTATTGTAAATATGACCCTGTGTTTTCTTTGTCTGGGGGCTTTAAAGAATACGTTTTCAACTGTCCACTGTAGAGCAGAAGCAATAGCTGATGGCCCTTCCAGCTGGTGGACAGACTCTTGCATGTGTTTCTTCATCAAATCTTTATTGCTGTATGTGACTAGGTCAAACTCCAAGGCCACAGGTGTCTGGTTTCTGTCAGGCAGGAAGCCCCTGGGAGCCTGCTGCACCAGTGCCACTCTGATGCCTCCATATGATTCGTTTGGCTGTGAGGAAACGACAAACTGATCCACCATGTTGCTCACAAAGTCTTTGGCTCTCTGAAACTCTTCACTGCTAACACTGCGAGAGCTGTCCATGATGTAAGTTATATCCATATCCATCTGAACCAGGGGAGAAAAAGGCACCTCACAGTTGGTTCTTGGATTGCATTTATCTAGACAGGAAGAGGCAATGAACTATTTAACAATACAACAAAAACAGTGATTTATAAAACTTTCACACAGTCCTGTAGGTCTGTATTAGGTTTGTATGGCCAGGTTTTGGTGGTGGGGGCACTACAGGGGTGACTTCTGTAAAAAGCTGATGGAAACTTTCTCCATGTCCAGCAGAGCCAATGCCAGCTAGCTGCAAGAAAGACATGCTACTGGTGAAGCCAATTAGAAATGGTGGGAATGCCTCTGTGATAACATATTTAAGAAGAAGACAAAAAATATTATTGTGCCCATTTAATTGTGGCCATAGAAAAGCAGAGTGAAAATATGTGAGAGAAACAGCTGTGCAGACACTAAGGTTAGTGGAGAAGGAGGGGAGGAGGTGCTCCAAGTACTGGAGCAGAGATTCCCTTGCAGCCCCTGGTGAAGATCATGGTGAGGCAGCTGTGCCCCTGCAGCCCATGGAGATCCACGGGGATGCAGAGATCCAATTGCAGCTTGTGGATGAACCCCACGCTAGAGTAGGTGGACACCTGAGAGGAGGCTGTGAACCTGTGGGAGGCCCATGCTGGAGTAGGGACCTGCAGACTCATGGAGAAAGGAGCCCAGGCTGCAGCAGATATTCTGGCAAGATTTGTGACCTTGAGCCTGAAGAACTGTACCCCATGGAAGACTGACCCATGCTGCAGCAGTTTGGAGAGCACTGTTGCCTGTGGGATGAACTCACATTGCACCAGTTTGCAGAGAACTGTTACTCCTGGGATGGACTCTTGTTGGAGAAATTCATGAAGAACTATCTCCCACAGCAGGAGCCCCGTGCTCTCCCTGAGCAGTGGCAGAAACAATGTGTGATGAACTGACCATAACCTCCATTCCCCATCTCTGTGTGCTGCTGGTAGGGAGATGGTAGAGCTGAGAAGGAGGGAGTGGGGGGCAAGGTGGTTTTAAAGTCTAATTTTACTTTTTGTTAGCCTGCTCTGATTTTGTTAGTAATAAATTCAATTAATACTTCTAATTTGAGTTTGTTCTGCCCATGAAAGTATTTGATGAGTGATCTCTCTCTGTCCTTAACTCATCAACCGTTCACTGTATTTTCTATCCCCTGCCCAGCTGTTGAGGGAGTGTCTGGCATCCAGACAGAGTCAACCCACTACAAAAAGCTTTCTTCTTTTTCCTAAACTTTGATCTAAAAAATCAAAACAAACAAACCCCAACCAACCAACCAAACAAAAAACAAACAAACAAACAAAACAAACAAAAAAACCTCTGATCAATTTTGGAGCTGTGGCAGAACTTCCACCCCACCTCCTCTCTACCACAGAGAGTTGGTCCATAAAGGGATAACCTGGACACTGAAAGGCCCAGCAAGGGCTTATCCCTGGTTCCAAAAGGGCTCAGACCCCAGCTAAGAATCAACATCTTAGTCTGGAGAGCAGATGTCAGAAGAGATAAAAGAAATATTCTTGACTGAAAGGCACTGTTTTACAAACTGTAAAAGACACAGTTATCACAGAGGCAGAAATCTACACACACACACCCTGAAACGGTGGGAGACCTCTCCCCAGAACCTGGACACAGATTCTGTGGTTACTTCCTTGGGGATTGAGGGAAAAGATCTCGGTGTGTGTGTGTCCCACCAACAACTGGATAGTAAGACACAATGAACCCTAAGTTATATTATTTCTTCATTAGCTGTAACAGTAATAGGTACATTTAACCTCATGCTGTATATATCTATTAGTAGTTTCTCTTTTTGTCCTTATTCCTGTGTAGTATTAGTTTAAGTCTTATATCTGTTAGTTTCCTGTCTATTAAATAAATAATTCATTCTATAATAGACAGAATCAGCCATTATTAAAAAAGTCATGAATGAGAGTAGGTTTTGGGGTGCTGGCCACTTCAATGAAGTTATTGCCTCCTGCCAGAGGCCTGGACAAAAGACAAGGACTTTTCTAAACCCCTACTTCCATTTGTAACAGGAGCTTGAAATATTTTTGTTCTGGTAAGGAACAACAGATGAGTCTTGATGAAGAAGGTTTGGAGATACCATGGGAAATTATTCATGCATGAGAGCAGAAAAACATTCATAAGGTAAAATTTCATAGACACAGTTCCCTGGAGAAATTTTCATCTGTTGAAATCTGAACATAGAATCTAAAGGACACAGAATCAAACTCTATTTTTTCATCTCAGATCACTGTTCAACATTTTGACATATTATCATTTAGTAGCTTCTCCCCCTCTCACAGCATAGAATTTACAGCAAATAAGCCTGCCTTCCCAAAATCTTACTACAATTTTAAGTGCATTTCTGCTAAAAAGGAAATGCTAAACACAATAATTCATTTCACATGGCTGAGACAGAAATTAATTAAACAGCTTTTGTGATTTTGAGATTCTATTTCTTACCATCGACTGAAGAGGAAGTTAAAATTGTAACCTCTCTGTTACAGAGAAGTGGTATTCTGTAACCACAAAATTATCTGTCACAGAGGGCAAGAAAGCCCAGGTGCAGAAGGGTTCAACTGGCTAGAATGTCAGAGACTTCTGACAGGAGTCAGAAGGACTAAAGGAGTAAAGTTTCCTCTGTAAAGGAGTGAAGTTTCTCTTGGAAATTATAAGAAACAGCCACAGCACTGTCTTGTAGCCAACCTGGAATGGTAACCCTCAGACATCCCTATTGGTTGCAGAGCTGGGCTGAGTTGCTCCATGCAACCAACCATACAGTTCTTGAAACATCTCTGCAAACTCCTTGTAGAACCATTTATGGCATTAGGATTCTGACCAGTGCATTGTTCCTTAATATTTTTCCTTTATATTTAAGCACAGACGTGTTTAAGGTGTACCATAAAAATTCCCCTTCACCACATTAAAAAAAAAAAAAAAGCTATAGAATTTGTTATTTGAATGGTAAATAAACCAATACAACAGATGAAATTTGTAAAATGTCTTACCAAAGCACAATGTACAATATGTGATGCTCTCCAAATTTTCATCTTGCTGTCTTTCCCAAACAAATAATTGAAATTTTCTTGTGTCATCAATCTGTGTTTTAAAGCAGAAAAAAAAGCAACATTAAGAAGACAGGCAAAATATAGGTTGACCCTCTCTTTTTTCTTTTTTTAAATTTTTGTGCCAAGGAAGGATTATCACTTTTTTTCTTTTCTTAATAGGGTGCTATTTTTCTACAGAGAAAAGGGCAGGTATCCCAGCTTTTTCTGGGACAAAGAGTGAAGATGATTTCTAGGAGGGAAAATTCTAGCATCAGAAAGTTCTAGCATGAGAGTGACCTATGTGTTTCCTGAGATTATGTGAAAAAAGACAATCTTTCACAGTGGAAGATTTGACCACAGAAATGCTTGAGGAACTCTGAAGATGCTCCAACATTCTACAATTTCACTGACCACGACCCAACCCCATCCAGATGTGATCCAATGGAAAAGCACTTCCTTGTGGACTAAGATAAAAATGGCTCTAAAACATCACAGTATTACAGGAAATTAACATATATTAATAAGCTATAATGGTAAGTAAAGGAATAATTACTTCTTTGCATTAAACTTTGGCTTTGTGTGTTATACACCACACAATTAATTTCTGATTAACATTGGTAAAGAATGTTACAAATAGAACTCTTCAAAGGAATTAGAATTGGCAATGACTGTATGTGGTCTCTAAACAGAAGCTCCTAGAGCAAAGTAAAGCCAGTAAGTATCTGTGGCTACAGACTTGTAGGATCATAAAGATTTACACCATCTCTCAACTGCAAGGGCAGAAGTCCTTCTGAAAGGAAAAGGGAAGTTGTATTTCCTTGGGGGTGGTGTTGAGGTTGATTACCTTGCCATCATTGTAAACTTAAAGGAGTCCTGGGCAGTGAATTTTTTTTGCCTTTCCCTCTGCTAAGCAGCTCTTTTAAACTCTTCTACTCTGAAGACTATTTATGTAAAGTCACCAGATGTCATCACATGCATTCAGAATTGTAATCTGCTTATACTAAGTAAAGAAAATACTTATTCTTGCTCCTGCTTATCCTGTGGAAAAACCCAGGCAATAAACCATAAGTTTCCGTCTCATATGTCAGCAGAAATTTTTTATTCTGCTAAATTATCATTTAGCCAGAAAAATACATGAATCAACTAATAAATATGAGGATGCATGACAATAAATATAGATTAAATAGTAAAGGACTGACTTAGATGTTGCTAGATCAGAACTCAGGCTCCAAGTTTTGCACTTTTTATAATGTACAAGTGAACATATTTCCTTTTAGAAGGACAATTTTGAGGAAACAGCAGCTGTAATGAAGAAGTTAAAACTGAGCACAGATGATACTAAAACAAATTAAAAAGACAGAGAACATGCAATCTATATTATGAAACACTAAATAAATATAGAATTGCTTTCCTTTTGTACCTTGTAAAATGGACTGTTTATTTTGGTTTACTATCTTTTAGATGAAGTCATATTTTAAAACAAAATTTCATCATTTTCTCCTGTACAAATGGCAATAAAGATATCAAAAGAGGCTTTGCTAATTTAATTTTCTTTTGAAAAAACTAGCATGCTTGAAGCCTTCTACTATTTTTTCTAGAAACTAGGGCCAGAGTTTGTTAGTTAAATTTTTATTACTTGTCACAACTTCAGTAGCATAATGGCATAGGTAAATAAGTGAAATTAACAGAACATTACGGAAATTCTCTGATTTTCCCTAAAAGCACAAGACATTAATAATTCATGTTCAGAAAAAGGTCAGATGGTGATCACTATGGTCAAGTGAATCACTGTTTCTTTGTTAAAATAGTAACCTTTAATGTACCCCTTTCTAATAAGGGATTGGACAGTTCCTGTAAAACTTAGGCTTGAGAAGAGGATTCACTCAAATCCTAGCAGATACTCTGCAAGTGGGTGACCGACTCAGTTTTCAATAGGCTCTACTTACAGAGAAGGCATGTCTGACATTTGGCACTTCACTGAAGGCAATAACCACTGGAGTGATATCCAGGGCACTCAACTCAAGCACAGCTGTGCTGATGGCAACATCATCCTGCGATGGACCATTGGCAAAAAACAGGGCAACTTTTCTTATGAGGATGCCCTGACGAACACGTTTGAAGACGTTTCTTGCAACAAATCTCATGGCTGCTCCAATATTTCGTTTTCCACTGGATCTCTCCAGTGGGATGCTCTGGACTGCTTGTAGCAGCAAGTTGTTTTTTTGGAATTCAGAGAATCGGATGAGGTAGTGCACGTTGGTATTGAAAGAAACAACAGAAACACGAGCGCCTGTTGGGCAATTGCTTTCACTGATCTTAATGGTCTTCAGCAATAAAATAACAATGTTCCTCATTCTTTCAAATGCAGCTGGTGTAACATCATCAGACATATCCAAGGCAAAAACCACTTCAGTTGGATAAGCTGGGCATGTGTCTGTATATCGAAGCAGAAAAGTTACGTGAGAACCTTTCCACAATTCAAACATTGTTAGTTTCTTCTTCAAATCGATAAAAGAATTGCTATTCAGAGACCAGATGGGCTTACCTGATGAGCATGCTGGAAGGAAGAGAGGGAGAGCAATTAAATTACTTTGGACTAATATGCATAAAAATAGTGACATATTCACTAGCTTTCAATGAAGAGCCTGGCCAAAGTTCAGAAAACTGACAGGGTCTGCCAGTGCCAGACCACATTCCTCTTTTACAATCAAATAGTCAAAATAGTGCAATTTTACTGGATAAGAATTTTAAAAATTGTCCTGGATTCTGCTCAGCACACATATCTGAGAACGAACACACCTAATCTGGGGGACAGCTGATACACAAATACTGTCTTTTCTCAGAGAACTCCCCAAAGAGTTTTGGCATAATGCCAAAGATTTGTTTAATCATTAATGAGGAAGAAATATTTGTTATAATTCTTGTAATAAAGAAGAAAAATGAGCAAAAAGCATAAGTCTGCTTCAAACACCTGCTGAAACTCCCTCACAATTAACAACTACCAGTCAAACTGAACCCCAATACAAACTACCAGTTTATAGGGTTTCCAATGAAGGCTATTCCATTTAGAAAGAGTGACTATGTGAAATCAGAGGTAAAAGATGATGTTCTCCACTTACGGCAGTTTTTTCGGGTAAAATTCACAAGTTCACAAGGCTGCAGGTTCAAAATAAAAAAAATAAGAATCAATGGCAAATCCCAGACCACCCCAGACTGGGAATCTTACAGTTGGTTTGAGCTGAAGGCTGTATCCTAGCCTAAATAACTTTCCTAAATAACTTTTATTACAATAAAATAACTAAAATAATTTTCATTACAATAAATTCAGAATCACAGAGTCCAGTCCCTTTTTATAACACATAGTACAGGGACTCTCTCCCCTTGCTGCAGAAACTAGGCACATTTTTTTAGACATGCTCTGTTGATATTTAATGATGTTCTGAAGCATTAAAACAATCATTCCATTCTTTAAGAATGAGTGCTATCCATTCATTATTTTGTGTAATAAACTGATCTAAGATGTCATCAGTCAATGGCAGTTCCATAAACAATGGGCATTCCAATAGTGACTCACATAGGAAGTGAAAAGTCCATGAAGGAGGAGAGATATCCTCTGGACATAGAACACACCTGTAATAGTACTGCCTACAGGTAGTCATCCATGCAAGGATTAATGAAGCCTATACTCTGAAGTGTTCATTTTACATGGGATTAGGACTCCGAAGGAATCCTGCACTTCTATTCCTAGTGAGAATAACTGTTACTGAAGAAATGCCTTCCTTTACAAGAGGGGAAACAGTAATCCTAACATGAGCTATTGTGTAAACTGATATGAGTGAAGAAACAGATAAGTGAATATTAATTTTACAACAGTTTGTAAAAGTTTGGACATGGTGTTAATCCACATGCATAAATGTTTCTCATTCCTTGGTTGCTTGCAGAATGGAAGAACCCACTGCTCACTCTGACAAGCACATGGAAAAGATACTATTTTATAACAGCTAACTGTGCTCATTGCTGTCAGTGATTATCAATGGAAATTAAACCAGATAATTCCGTGCAGTATAGTTAGCTGTAAGGTGATTACTTACTTCCATTAAAATGGTGCCCACTGGTCCCTTGGCACCCTGAAACAAATTAAACATAGTGCAAAAAATCAGACCCTGCTAATGTATTCCCATGTGTTACTCTGTAACCCAAAGAAAATACAGGCAAAGAGTGTTTCCCAGCAATCATTTATGAATTTGAGAGGAGACAGCAGTTACCAGCACAGATTTCTGTGGACCTGCTCAGAGCTGCAGGCTACTTGTCAGATTTATTTCTCAGCCCATTTTCCTTCATGGTTTTTAAATACTTGTTGCTCTTGGGGAGCAGTATAATTCAGAACTGGGTTCCCTTACAAACAGCAGTTTCTGTGCTATGGTTCTGATATTTGCACTTCACATATTTTCCAGCATCTGGTGCATGACAAGCTTTCCCTCTCCTCTTGCACATTACAATCCCCACAGTTCTACCTTGAAAGATCCTGCAGACCATACACACATTATGACAACTTTGCCTACTCTGCAACTTTCTCCTTGGAAGCTGTGGAAAAACAACAGCACTCCAAGCATTTTTTTTTTTTTGTAAATAAAAGTATTGTTTAATCTTCATAACAGGAATTAAATATAGGCAAAATAACTAATTTTCAAGGGAGCTTGAGTACTCATCATGTGTGCATTTCAGATGCATAAGACTACTAAAAATTTCCCTTACTCCTATGGAACTGCACTGAGATACACCAGAAAAATTTGAGCACCCCATCCCACTTCTTTTCCTCACTCTCTCTCTACCACAACACTACAGTTTACCAAAATTGTATACTTCCTTACATCTCCAAATTACAGCCTTGTCTCCATATTTGTTTTTTCTCCTTTCAGTTAACCTTCCATTCCTCCAACTGCCTGAGCTACCTTCCTCACCTCCTCTGCTGTCTTGCTACTAGTACCATCACTGCTATTCCATGATTTTTATTTCTTATGTTTCCCAGCAGGTCTGTGTTCTTTGGTACTGTTCAGCAAGAGCTAACTGTGAATTGCCTGGGTCCTTAAGAATGCTACTGATAGCAGATCAGTGGTGGCAACTGAGCTGTGCAAACTTGACACATATGGATAATCAAATCACCAAGGATGGATAAAACAAGCCTGCTTTGGCTGGCCCTGTCTACTACCTGTACCTCTTCCTGCATTCCTATCTCTTCCACTCCTTACAGATTCCCACTTCCTCATTTCACTGATGCAGTGCTACAGCAATAACCCCACCAAGCCCGTACATCCCAAGCTCTGCTCTCACTTGAAGAGGAGATCTTGAACTTGAAATACATCTGAAGACTTCTCGGACCATGGACTGGCAAAGCCTGCAGCTGTAGCTCATCAACTCACAAGATCTATCTGTTAATTTTGTGAGCGGCTAATGAGGGAAATGTGCTCCAGCTGGCACTCTTAACCATTCTTGTGCCCAGCATCAGAGAATAAATTGGTTCAGGTACATTCATTAACCAACACAGTGTAATGAGAAGGGAAAAAAATGTTTACTAAGTTACATACATCCTGTGGGCCACGTTATACAGGTAAAGACAGTATTACCAACAATGTTCCACATTTAAATTTAAAGAGTAAGCTAAAGAAAGTTTAAGAAGAAAATCATTAACAGTAGGGATTGTTTCTGGTCACTATGCAGCTAATTTTCAGAGTTGCCACAGGACAAAGATAGACACATACAGGGATTTTCCTAACTACTTAAAGGGTTAGTCCTTAATCCTCTTGAAATCCACAATCCTTTCACCTGCTTAGATAGAGAATAAAACATTTTGTTGTACAAAATGCAGAACACAGACACTGGAAAGTACATCAAAACATCTACTTGTATTATGGATTAACAGGTTATAGTCAATTTAAGCTTTAAATAAGGGCCTGCAACTGCAAGTTTAATTTGAAATGGCTTTTCTTTTTAAATTAAAAAAAAATGCATTGGCATTCAGCAGATCTATTCGGTTCTATATTTCAGTATTCTCTGTTCTTTTAATTAGATATGCACACAGCCTAAAGAAAATACCAAATACTGTGGAAGAAATTCTGGCCAGCATTGTATTGTTGCAGTTTCATTTCCAGCAGCAGGTGCTCCTGTGCACACACACCCACAGGCAAAACATAACTCTGTGCAACTGCCAAGCTGATTAAACATAGTTTACCATGTGAAACACTATTAGCTATTCCATTAATCTAACAGTAATTTTAAGAGTAATTTAAGGGTGTTTTTTTAAAAAATACAAATTTTATTTTAAAAAAAATTACCATAGGTCCCGATGGCCCTTGGTCGCCTGGATCTCCCAGGGAACCTGGTGTGCCAGAATTACCCTAAAAATAGAAATAAAATATATTATTCTTTATAATTGCATGCACAGGTACCAAACTTCATCAGGGAAAAATAACCTCTGTAATGATACTTTGAGTTGAATCCTGCATTTTCATAAAGATAGTCTACCACTCCTAACAATTATTAGCAACTAACACTTCTGAAAATTTCAACCTGCACTTTCTCAAGACTTCTTGCCCACATTATGGCAATAAAAGATCAGAGTGGTAGCAAATTTTAAAACTTTTGATAAAAAACACTTAGGGTGTAAGGGTTTTACTTTTAGAACTCTCACAGAGTTAGCAGATTTATCATCCTTACTCTTCTACCCCTAATTCCTTTGGGTCCTTCAGCTCCTGGAATGCCTTGATCTCCTTCTTCTCCCTGAAAATAAATTAAATCCAGAATTTATTGGAAAGGAGAAGACAGACAGAAACACAGGCAACCTCTTACAAATAAGAGCAATGTAAAACAAGAGAAAAAGAAATGAAACATGCCCATTTAATCATACCTCTGGACCAGGATATCCTATGAATCCAGATTCTCCCTATGAAAAGAAAGGACAAAGACTTCATAAGAATCTAGAACTTTGTGATCTGGGTAGTGCTTGATGTCTTTAAACCAAAAACAATTTCAAAATTATTCTCAGCTTTACAGCTCATCCAAGCAATAGTGGCTGCTACTCTGGTCTCAAATCACATAATTTTGGATTAATACCTTGTTCATCTAAAGGAAGGGCATTTTAAGAATTTCCATCAGTTTCTAAATTTTCAAGAATATTCCATTTCTCAAGTGTTTTATCAAAACTTAATTATGCCTCCTAATAACATGCAGATAAATTCCCATGTAGCATGTGAATTCAGATTCAGAACTCAGTGTTTGCATGTAGTTTCAAAATTTTATGTCACCCAGAATAAACAATGATTCCATACTATTTTCCTTGGCTTACTAGAAGTCAATTCATCAACTGTTTTCAGTTACTTCAGTTTCTAGTGTGTTCTTTGTTCACCCCTGAGAAATAGGGAAATTCTCACAAAAAAACCAATCAGAAGTGAGGTGTATCTTTCCTAAACATCGGAATTCACACTACTTATATATGTCCTTGTCCTCTTGCATATAACATATGTGTAACCTATGAAACCCTGCCACCAAGGAAAATTGTTAGAGCTAAGAAGGTAAGAAAAGAGATTGGAAAATAAGAAGTATCAAGAGCCACTTTACCAAAAAGCCGTTTAAGAAAAAGGAGTTCATCTATTGGAGAGGCTCCTAGAAAGTCTTTCATATATTTTCTGCAGCTTTCTGCAGCACTCTGATTCTCTCACTGAAAGGGAGAGTGAAACAGATGGGCCTACCAGTGAGACTCACTGGACCCTTTCTGTTTCACAAGCAACAAGAAAGGATTAGTGTTGCAATATTGCACAAGGTCTTTGAAAGGAGAACTGCAGCTGTTTCCAGTATCCTGACCACTTTGCTCATGGACTGATCCACTGGTGCCATGATTTTGACCTCATGCCACTTCTCTTTCCCCGGCTAGCTGATGTTAAGGGAGGGGGGCGGCAGTTTTTCCCCCTGGAGCTCCGTTGAATCCCAGTTGTCAGTTGTTTCGGCACAGTATAAAACACAGGCAGCGCACACGGGTCCCAGGGAAACTTTATTTGATGACAAATTTCCCCTTTCTCTTCCTGGGCCCCGATTAAGGGGCCAACAAAGACTTATATCTCAGGAGAAAGTCAGGGGCAGACCCAACTTCCAACAAATCAGGAGAGTTGGGAGTAAAAACCTAGGCGGGGAATAACAGTAGTGAACCAATAAACTTCCAAGGAAGAAAAACAGTTTTAGGAAATGGGTAAAGTTTGGAGAAATAGAAACTAGAAACTAGCTGACGACATCTCTGGGAAAAGGGTGGAGAAAAAAAAAAACCAGCACCAAGGAAAACCACTAAATCACAAATCAAACCATAGACCTACTGATAAAACAAAAAGCATGATACAACAACCTCATACTTTCTGTATACTTTTTATTTTAGCTGAATTCTTGTACAATTTTAGAGAAGAAGGCATTTCATTACTTTTTTTTTTTTTTCAGCACTGTGAAGGGAATTATAAGAATTCCTTAACAATCCAGAGGTTAATCCTCAAATTTTACTACTGACAGTAGAAACACAAGGAAAAAAATTCACAGGAAAACAGTGAGGGTGTTTGGAGAATATCACCCCCACCTTGGTAGTTAGGGAATCCCTCCTCAGAAACAAGAAAAATTAGAAGAGCCCATAGTGGCAGCCCACCAACACTTGCCAAGAGCAATGTTCAGCCAGGCAGGCTGAAGTGGGAAGAAAGAACTGTGCACTGCAAGTACAATCCTCCACACACACACACACACATCAGGGAAAGAGTAAGAGTGAGCGGTCCTCAAAAGAATATCCTACGGAAGAATGTCTCACAAGGACTGTGGTAATCCTGAGCCTCTCACTGAACCTTAGAAATGCACCTTGCATGTCTTACACTTCTTTTTAATCAAATATGGATGATGATGTTTGATAACACAGTAGAATGGAGACTGGGAGACTCTCTGACTTGAAGCACATACCTTTGCTCCTTTGCTTCCCTCAGGACCATAGGCATCTCTGCCATCCATGCCCTGTGTAGGTTAAATATACTGTGAGTTAGCTTTTAATTGAGGAATAGGTTTATATCCAATTTCATTTTGGAATTCAGATTGTCCCATTACAATGAGGGGCCCACGCTACTAAGACTGATGAAGCTGGACAAGCTATCAAAACACAATCTAAAAACACTAGCAAAAAATGGCAAAAACTGTAGAGGAAAAACAAGGATAGAGGTCATAGTTCCTTTCCACTGTGTGCCCTACATTTAACATACTTTCTCTCTTCTAAAGAATTTGAGTGAAAAGATATCATCTCTAGCCCACAAGAAATCTGGTGTCTATAAGGAAACTGAGAACCAAAAGTAAAATAATTTTAATTGTATCAAATAGAGAAAATAGAAGGGAATGGACATTACTGATTCTGCATGATGGATAGGTATTAAAATACAGGGGTCCTGAGTTAGGGCAGAAAACTCACTGGAATGCCTCTCTGTCCAGGGGGTCCAGCCAAGCCCTTCTCTCCAGGGTCACCAGGTTCACCCTGTTATAATTGAAACACAAAAGCCATTAGTTTGCCTCAATCAGGAGAATTCTTCTTTCTGAAATGCAAACCTGCCTGTTAAATTGAAGTGTGCCTATACATTTTATAGACTACTTGATGCTGGGCAAAAGCATTCCATTACAGACCATGTTTCATGGACTGTTCCTGGTGGTAGAGCTGGAAAGGACATGGCAAATCAGAATATGCTGAGCATTCATGCAGCTAAATCCCAAAGTTCAATAAAACTCACATTGTAACAAAGAATTACAATTTTTTTAAAAAGTGGGGTTTTAAAAAAATTATATTAATGGTAGCAGGACATTCTGGAATTCTACCAGCTTGAAGCACCTGTTGATAGCAAATTATATTTCTCAGGCAGGCTATCTACACTGTGCTCTTAGCCCTCTTGCAGGGTTTATTTTCTTCATTTCCACTTTTGTTTTCACTTTCTAACTGAACATTCTTCTAAGAAAGACCCTAATATTAAACAGCACAAAAGCAGACTGACAAAATGGAATGTATGATGGAAATTCCCATATATCTCCCCAACGTTAATCACTGCTTTAATATATATTTTCACAGAGTGATTCTTTTCATGGCAGCACTTTGACCTTCTGATACCTCTCTGTCACTAAAGGTTATAACCCTTCAAAGATATGGAAAAGCTTGGCTAGCTGGTATTATTTCTGATTTTTAGATTCAAATATAAAACAGCACCTAAATTTAGTTATTTTTAGTAAATAAAATCTCACATATCAACAAACATAAATGAAAGGTAAGTAAGGATAACTTTTATTATAAGTGAACTCTAGTGTCAACAACCTGTTAGTATAAAACTTTCTGTTTGCCTTCATGTTTATTCAGTTCTTCTCAACATGTACATTCCTCAAAAATAGACACCATAACAGTAAAAGTTCCTTGGACTGGTTTGGAATCTTTAGAAAAACAAGGTTAAAATAAGCAGCTATGGTTCTTTAAACTGAGTAGGTCAGGTTGCAAGTTAGGAAAGAGTTTCTTCACCTAAGGGTGAAGTCACTGATCCAGTGTTGGTCACTGGAACAGGCTCCCCAGAAAAGTGGTCATGGCACAAAACCTATCAGACTTCAAGCAGCATCTGAATGATCCTCTTGACGGTTTAGTTTTAGGTAGTCCTGCAAGAAGCAGGGAGATGGACTTGATCCTCATGGATCCCTTCCAAGATGAAATACTCTATGATTCTCTGGTGAGTATTTTCAATGGATTGGACAGACTCTAGGAATCACAAAAAACCCACAAGGGTCAGCACTGCCTTATTTCTGCTCCATTTTGTGAGAAGGCAGGTCCCATTCAGAACCATTACCATAAGAGCAATTAACAACAGTGGTCATGGCAACACTAAAAGCTTCTTAGTATAGTTCTGATATGTGTAAGATTACCCTAAGCACATCACTTGTCTTGCAATGCAAGCTAAAAATATCTTAAAAACACAACATTCTGCACATGTTTCACAGCACTGAACTAACTCTTTGTTAGTCCATGCTTTTTTCGTCAGTCTTGAATGAATGACACTGTTATATTGCTGCAATTAGATACTTTGAAAATTTTTACCTTTGCTCCTCTTACACCAAACTTTCCAACAGAACCAGGTGAACCAGGCATCCCCAGACTACCCTGTAATAAGAGGCATCAGTTAAAAGATGCACAATGAAAAATCAAGGGCTCACTACACTCAAGGATTCATTGCCGCTTGAAATTACTATAGAATCTATAAAAATATTGGGCTTTTGAGGACCACAAGTAAGAGTTAATGGTCAAGCTATCATTCTACTTATTTCCTGTCATCTGTATAACTGCCATAAAATTGTCAAAATGTTATCAAGTATGACATAAATGTTATTTTCTATCTAAGCAGATACCTAGTGAATACATGCATATGTGCACGAAAAATATTAATATATGCACATAATTGATTATGTAAGCATGAGCATCATTAGTTGACTGAAACAGATGACCAAGGCTGAGAACACAGGACATTCAGTCCTGAGTTACAGTAGTGCAGTTCCAGAACAAGATTCCCCAAAATCAACAGCATCACAAAAGTGAGAAGTTCACCAGCTCAATAGTTATGACCTCATCACGCCCTAGCACTTGCTATTCACGCACCTAAATTTATTTTCAAGGCTGTTATTTTACAATATGAGGCTGCAAATCAGTTGCCTTAAGTATTACACCAAAAAGCCCTGTTTCTACTTTTTATAAGCTTTTTGAAAACTCCTTATAAGAACAACATCAACACTGTGAATGAAAAGCCCTAAAAGGTACAGATGGAATATATTATTTAAAGCTAACCAGAGGGCCTGGCATGCCTTGTGGTCCAGGAGGTCCTCTGATCCCTTGTGGTCCTCTTGGGCCCTGATGTAAAGAAGCCATTGAAACAAAAAGTCAGTTCAATGTTAACAGCCCTTCAATGACAATAATGTTGCTGCAATGACCAGAATCCCAGTGCCTGTTTCACAAGCCTTATTTTACAGGTGAAACTTCTTGCTTTTGTTATAAGGATTTGCCTGTTTGAAGCATGTGAGATGGACTGACAGTCTGATTCGGAGACCCATTGAGATGTCTAAGGATACCAAGGGAGCCATCAATAGCGTACTTTCTCCATCCTAAAATGTAAGTTAAAAGCATCTTTAAACTTAAACATCTTTAAAAGTTAGAAGCATCTAAGAGCATCTTTAAACTCAAAGATACTATAAGAAGTCTACCACAATAATTCTCTTCAAAATTACTCCACCTAGCAAATTTTTTAAACACATGGCTTTTCTCACTGGTTTTGTCAATGCAATAGGTTTTATGTATTTATTGTTAGCAATTTCTGATGAATTCCTTTTGGCAATATCTGCTTGATAATATCATGTAAGTTGGAGATGTGTTGGTTAAATTACTTATTTTTGCTACTCATGCTCCTCTTTTAATTTCACTAGAAGTTGCACCCATGTAAATTGTCACATTTAATTCCTTAGGCTTAGAGAAAAGATTTGCCAAGAAGGAGTCTTACTCATAATATTCATTAGTTGAAGTTAGCAAAGCTTTCCAAAATACAAACAAAATATCAAGGCAGAAAATGTATTTTCTCCATAACTAACATAAAAACAACTCAGGAGTTCAATTAGTTACCTGTGGGCCTGGAAGACCAATTTCTCCTGAGTAACCTGTTTCTCCCAGATCTCCTTGCTCACCCTGCCAGAAAAAAACCCCAAGAAAACAACAGTGAACACAGACAAATTAGTATCTCCCATTTGTACATCAAAAGATAATAATCTAGTATCTGTGCAGAGTATCAGTTGACAGAATGCTTTTCAATGCTCTCAAAGAGTTTTCAAACAGCTTCAAATTCCTGTTGAAGAAAACTCAAATAAAAAGCAGAGGAGCAGCTTTTCTTTGGTTTCTTGGGGGGTGTGATGAATATAAAAGCTGCAGCAGAAGAGGTCAGTTTTATTTTGCTGAATATATTTTACATGATGTCTCAGCAATATTTGTGCATTACCTTTGTCCACTGTGAAGACCAGAAGTCATAAAGCCAGGCCACAAGGGTAGATCCTCTTTACCCTTATCCATGGGGAATGGCTCTGGGGGGGAATCATGACTTCACAATCACACTAGAATTAGACCCCTTTTTACTCCCCACATTTCACTCTGGTTATTCAGTGAGGCAAATCAAATCTGCCTTGATGATGGTAAAAAATTTCCAGCTCCCATCTCCATAAAGCTGCCATCTGAGGATGAGTCAGTTTAGCTGATGTCCATAAGAAATACTCACTGTCTTCTGGATTGAATAAAATGGTGACAATTAGCATCAAGATATTACAGGTCTTGCAAACCCTCTTTCACTGGAGAAATCATAAATATATGTCTGAAGATTCTTGGGAAACAGATGGCTCTGGAAAGAATCTTCTGAGGAAAAATGAATTTTAAAGGCTGAAATTTCATTCTGCACCATATGAATGAAACAAAAAGTAACAACAGAAAAAAAAAAAAAAAAAGCCAAGAGCAAAAAAGAATGTTAATTTCTAGCCAGAGTAAGAACACTGTAAAATGGAACATCAGCAAGTATATGATATTGACAGATGTAGAAAAAATCAAGTAGAAATAGATTTCCACAAAAATAATTTTGACTACAATAAAAATGGATACATATCTTAGGCACATTCTACTAAAATTGAAAACCAATCTAAAGTTTTCAGCTACTTAGATTTACTTTGAATCAAAACCCAGAAAAGTGGTTGTCCTTTTTTCTCCCCTGCCTTTTCCTCTCTCTCTTGCCTTCCTCTAAGTTAATCACCTTTTTCCCTTCACTATTTTGCTTTATTTCCACCACACAGATTGCAGTGTTGTTCTTGTCTGTGACAAACACCTCTCTGATACCACATCACACCTTCTACTCCTTCTGTCTGCTGACAACTTCAGACTGTTAAGAATGGCTAGCTGTGCTTCTTTATGTTAACTATTTGGAAAAATTACCCTCCTTTTACCACAGAAAGGCACAGACAATTGGAACTGCAAGTCCTGGGAGGCGTTCTTTTTAGGATACGGTGAACACCAGTGTGTTCATGCTGACTGCAAGAGAAGTTAATTACTTTGTTGATGGGGGTGTTATTTCAGTGCCTTTTATTAACAGCTGAATGTAAAACAAGTCCTTTTGTGTTAGGTGGGTGAATTCTGGCTCACTGTCTCTAACTTGATAATTCGTCTCTGAGTACATCTCCACAAATATCCCTCTTATCTACCTGAAAGAGAGATTCTTCTTTATCCCATTTCAGCACAAAACCTTCCTCCTCCAGAGGGACTGGCCATATCTAATTTCCTTACAAAGCAGGATACTGTGGTCCACAGAAGGGCCCTTGAAGACCCCACAAACATCAAGATTAAATAGATCTGCTTCCTGGCCCAGGGACACCAGGAGAGTTTCACAGTGAAGCTCTCATATCTTCTGTTGATAGAGCTATGCCCTGTGGCAGCTTTGTAACATTCTGCCATGCAAGAGATCTCAGTGGATGGACACAACATCCAAAATCTCACCCAAGGATGGATGTCACTGTTGTCTTGCAGTGTTTACTGTTCCATCTTGCTTCTCCAGGGATGTGGAAGACAGAAGTGCGCAATTCTCTGTGCCATTCACTTTTTACACCTTTTCAGTGAAGGCTATCTACATTACCTGCATTTGATCATTGATTGGTATCTACTTTTCAATGCTCATTGACCCAGACAAATGTTTTTTACAGGCTTTTAGAAGTCAAAGCTGATCATCAAGTACTTGAATGAAAACAGTTTGAAAGTTCTCTCTTGCTGTGAGTTTCAGTCATTTCTCTTATTCCCTGCCATTTTACAAAAGTGTGGCTGCATCACTGGCTGAAGGGGCTTCCATGGAGATGAAGAGGGTTGTTTCAACTAAGGCTAAATTAGTTTAAAGGTTCAACTAACTCTGTACTCTGTGAATTTACTAAACGAGCTGAACGTTCTTATTTTCTAACCACATAAGGTTCTTGTGCTTGTTAGCACAACGAAGATATGGTACAGATCCATTTCCACAGACTTCAGTTTTGGTCCTGTTGCCAACCATAACTTAGCTGGATTATTTCTTTTTGTTGGTACCTGACAGAATAATGCAAACATTCATGAGATATCAGCTGCAATCCAACAGAGGGAAAAGAAAAGAAAAAAAAAAGTTTCACAAGTTTCATAATTACCCAAGAAATGGATTTCTGAGTGATCAAGCAAGGACTGGAATAATTAAAAGGCAGACTTGATGAATATTCTTCAATATTTTTATCTAAAATATCTTCATAAACCCTATAAAGAATTTCTGAGATAGAAATAGGAAACAACTGCAAAATGCTCATATTCTTTCAAGTTATGCTGATCCTGGCAATAGCCAAAGCATAGTGCTTTCTTCCTGCTGGCAGATAGTATTAAAAATCTTCCAGTCTATTTCTATCTGCAATGCCTCCTTGAAAATTTTGGATTCTCAAGGCGAAATCCAAATTGGGGCTTTCAGAAACCAGGTGCAAAAAAGGGTTTTGGCACACAGCATACATGTGTATTGCAAAAACCTGGGAAGTGACCAGACTGTAGTTTAGGGAACTTGCAGGACTCTCCCTTCTGATTGACATTTCCCAGTGAAATATTAATTTGACTAACTCTAAATATAAAAAATCTGCATTACCTGGCTGCCACACAGGGGAAAAAAGTAATAAAGGTATTGCAAAACTTCTCAACAAGAGAGGGACAGGAAGCCCAGAAATCAGAGACAAATCAAACACTGTGCGGCTGAAGAAATATTATTGCCATAAAAGATAGTCCTTTTCCTTCACTGAAATTTATGTTCTATATTGCATCACTATGGTTATTCTTGCTACTATTTATTAACATTTTACACCTGACCTACTCAAAATGCTGGTTGGCACTTTCATTCAGAAGCTGCAACTCTACCCATTCCCCAGACTCAAACACACAGCAGAACTTCAAGATATATTCAACCCTGTTGGTACTGACAATGTTGTACACAAAATTGCAATGTTTCCTTGGGTTTATATGCACTAAGAGGGAAATGCTGTATCATGACATATACCATCTTCCTTATGAGGGCTAGCAACTTTGTAAAGAGATTGGGGCAAATGTGAACCACTTGTGCTAAAGCAAGGTTTTCTAGAACAACCATGTAACCTATACTTAAGAATACCTAGAATTTAATTTTTACTTGCACTAACCCACTCTTGAATATAGCTGCTTTTAGATTTGCTTTGATAACTGTATTTTGTAATTCATACCCCGGGACAAACAAGTTTTCTTTTCCAAGAACATTATCTGGATCATCATTTAAGAGAATTGCAGTGATGTCTTGACTAAGTACATCTCAGGAAAGTGTTCTTTCATTGTGACTCTGTGGGGTATAAATCTAGGAAAACCAGAGCTACCACCTAACAATGAGAGAGATTTTTCTACCAGAAGATCTTCCTGAAATGATCAGTCAGCATGCAGTGGGTTTGACCTATTCTGTACATCCTATATTCTTCTAGATATTGACTTGGGAAATTATTTCCAAATTCTTGATTATGTTATATGTTTGAGCCAATTGTCAGAGCTGCAGTTAACACTGTTTATTTTGAGCAAGGCATTGTGTAGGACTTGCCCTAATTTTATCTGTGCTGCACGCGTGTATCACGCATATCTTTGTGCATGCAGCAAAGGAGGAATAAACTGTCAGACTTTGCAGCCTGACTTCTCATTCCTGTCATCTTCAGTGACAGTCTTTTCTCTAGCTACTTTCCCATACTTGCCCTAATAGTAAAAGTAACTGTCCTTTTATTTTGACTGTCCTTTTATCCCTTCCAGTTCTAAATCCTTCAAGTCAGGAGGGTCTCTACTACATCCACCTGAGATTCAAAGGCTGCCTTAGCTTGAAATAGACTTTTGATTATTAAACACTTGTGTCTTGGCTCACAATGAATTTTTTCCCTTAAGAGGAGCAAACACTCAGGCTGGACATGAAGCTGCATATAAATAGGTAGCAGCAGTGTCAGCCACTCACCTTTATACCTGGAGGGCCTCTTCGACCTGCTGCACCCTAGGAAGGAGTGGCATGAGAGATTACATCCAGAATACTGAGCAATATGTGAAACAGCAGTTTATCATAAAGCACATTATACATACAATAAAACCAAATACAGCTTAAAGAAAGCAGAGATTATTTCCACAGAAAGATTTAAGGTTTAAAAAAATGAGAAAAGGGGGGATTTGGGACAGAAATTCTAACACGGGAAAGTCTTTTCAAAAAGAAAAAATATTTTAGATCCTTAATGAGTGCAGATTAAGACATTTCAACAACATTCTGGAAAACATCTTCCCAGACAACTGCCCTTTGGCTAAAATAAAGAGAACAAAAGGCCTCTTCTCCCCCTGTGAGCCCAGAGGTTTGCACCACTTTGAGCTGCACGCTGCTCAGCAGCTCTAGTGAATGTTACTGCTAAACTTCACAAACCTAAGGAGGCCTTTAGGATGTTTTTGCAGCCTGACTGAGAAGTGATCATGCCAGACTTTGGCATTAGGCACAATTCTGACAGACTAGAAGAGGGGCCTTCACAATTTCCAGTCTCCAGTGAACTAAAAAAGAGCAGTCAGCTACAGTGAGTTTATCTATATGCTTGAACAGACGTAGAAAACGAAGTCATGGGCAGAAAGAAGAGATAGATTCATCTAGGGTGGAATCTTGAAGCATTTAAGGCTCATTGAAAAAGAAATTGAGTTTAAGTTTTGTTACTTCACATGAATCAGACCTGGAATTAACAGGAATGCAAATTCCTGATTTTAAAGAAAAGAAAACACATTGTAATATATATTAGCTGCCAAATTTGAAGCCAAATGTGTTTCTCTTTGAAAACTTTAGAAGATTTTTCTTCTCTCTTCTTGCAGGAGTTTGAAGGGTGGGATAAAAGGAAGAAGACAAAAATGGATTTTCTTGGTGGGAACTCCACTATGTCTTTTATCAGTTATTTCCACCCCACATTGATTGCTATTCTTACATCTAGGCCAGCATCACCCTGCTCTCCTTGGAGTCCTCGTGGGCCTGGGTCTCCCTGCAAAACAAAGTCATGACCAAGCTCTTTAAACACTATTTCCTTTTTCTTGTACATGCACATTCTTTTTTATACATTCCTTCTTTGTTTCTTCTTCTAAGTATTTTCATTGCAATCAGTTGTGTCATGCTAATGTTGGTTCTTGTTTTTTACAAATAATTTATACTCAAAAATCATAAACCAGACAGATCATGTCTATTTTGGATTTCCAGTTACTAACAGCCTGTACTAGGTCAAGTCTTCTGTGAAATAATTTCTGTTGACTTCAGCCTTTCAATTGTATTACTTAAGATGCAATTTGATTCCAAAGCATCATCAAAACCCAATTATTCTTCCAAAAGTAACCCTCTAAGTTTTTCTACTGCTTTCAGCACACTCTGCATAGACATACATGTATGCATACAATCCTACTTGTTCAAAGATAAACAGACTTCAGAATCAGTGGATTTTTCTCATATATTTGCCATCCTCTTAAGCTTTCATTCACCATCAGTTTTTGCTACTGTCCAACTACTTATCAGCTTTGTTTATTCTTTCCAAACAAATTGTCATGGTAATGCAAGCCATGCTTTTCTGTTATGCTTCTTTCCTCTCAGTTTTGTTAAAACACCTGTTAAAAACTCAAATATCACTATATAAGCATATATCCCAGCTCTTATATTCTATTTAAAGATCAAAATGGAGTTTACCCACCACCCTGAGGCAATAGCAGTTCCATAACAAAATGAGTATAGCCTGTTGATGCCCTGTGCATTTTTCCCAGCACCATTTTTAACAGTATCCTTAGAACTCATTACCAGAAGCCTCTCAGGCTACTGGTTTAAATTTGTGGAAGAATAACATATTTATACTAAATCCACAGTTTTCATTAGCTTTACATTGTGAGAATATTTCCATAGTCTTTGTAAACATTTTTAATTTTTTTTTTCTTGTATCAAGCAGTTCCTAAAGCTTTCTGTGTTGCAGACAAACAAAAACCTCCTTGGTCACTGGACAGCCAGTAGAAATTAGCCATTATGCAAATCCTCTCTCCACAAAATAGAACAGCTTGCTTACCTGTGATGCCAGGTTTCCTTTTTCACCCTTAGGGCCAGCAACATTATTGTTAGCCCCAGGATCTCCCTGAAAAGGATCAATAGAAAGCTCACCATTTTCTGTAACCTTACCTTTATTACTTTGACTACAGCAGAAGGATACAGAAATAGAATTAATTAGATTTGTAATTGCAGAGAGCAAAGAATAAAAAGGCTATTTTAAATGATGATGCTTGTAAGAACTCAATATAGGAAGTTCTGCAAAGTCCACCAGGTTCTTTTCCACAGGGATTAAAAGCAAAATTACTAATGGACAACAAATTAAACTGAAAATGTGAAACTGTTCTGGTTGATTTGATATAGTTAATTGAGTTACAATCATAACTCATGAGTTTCATTTGGGGGCTTACACTAAAATGGATTCCATTTAGCCACTTAATGCTAGTTCAGGTGAAATCCTGACCGCTCAAAGAGGCAAATTACCATGTCACTTGAACTCTTTTTTTTTCAATGTAAGCTTTAAAGACAGGAGTCAGCACAATATATGACTGTTTGGAACAAAGTCTTTGAAATATATGTGAAAAGACAAAATTGTGTATTTTCAAGACAAGAATTGTGGCGTCTGCACTGGAATTTTAGTCCAGGGAATGCATTTACATAGGTCTCTGGAACATGCAAAGAAAAAATGTGAATACAAAGAAGTAACTTGCCTTTGCATCATTATAAATTGCTCACTAAGAGTCAGCGCAAAGGGCTTTCTAGTGATCCAGAATTCCTCTGCAGGGTGGGAACAAACAGGGAAGACTGACCTAGTCCTGGTCTTTTCACCAGACCGTCTGGTCTAGTGTGAGGTGTCCTTGCCCATGGCAGGGGGTGTGGAACTAACTAGATGATCTTTAGGTTCCCTTTCAGCCCAAGCCATTCTACAATTCTATGATAAGCAGCTCCAAAAGAAGTTATGTTGCCTATGCTGAAAACAAAAAAAACCAAACAAACCAAAAAATCATAAACAATCAGGAGTCCTGAGGCTTAAACACCTGCTTCCAAGCAACACATCAAAACACATCAGTCCATCTACATCTAAAGAGTTCAGGACTCCTAGAATATGCCATTCTTCTTGCAGAGTACTGCATTTTCTAGGACTGTGCAAAACTCTTCAAATCTTCAAATATTTCAGACATCTCTATCACAAAATTGAGGTGCAAATCAGTGAAATATAATAAAAATAAGAGAATGCACTTACATGATCTCCTCTTAGACCAGATTCTCCTCGTTCACCTGGTTCTCCTCTGGGCCCTTTTCTGCCCTAAATTCATAAAAAGAGCACAAAAAATTCAGGTACAAGTATAAATAGTATCTGTGGCAGCAGAGGGCCAGATCTGTTAAAGTCAGTGGAGCTACACTGATTTAGAGCAGGAGTGACAGCATATTAGAGAACAGGCAGCTATTAAAAACAGCTCACAGGTATTACAGACAGCATTACACTTTGGAAAGATGTTTCCATAAAATCTAAACATTACTGTAAGGGATACTTCACCCATTTCCCTCTGCTGCCTTTCTCTCCAGAAGGTCCAGGAAATCCACGTTCTCCCTAGACTCAGAAAGGTGAGAGAAAGAAGAAAAAATTAATGTTTGTTCCTTCTACAAAATCAGGTTCTGGCAGAATTTTTTTCTGGCAGAATCTAGCTTCAATCACATATACAATTCTAAACACACAACAACAGAACTTCTGTTCAGCATTAAAGCCCATTTGAGGCACAAAATCTGTACCTTTGAACCCTGAGGCTGGTGTCTTTAATAGCACTGCACATTTAAAGTAAAGTTTACCTGCTCTCCATCAGTGCCATCAAATCCACGCTCACCATGATCACCCTGTTGCAATAAGGGAAAAAAAAAAACTAATTAGCATTAGTCCACTTGTCTCTGAGCAAAGAAAGAAGTGTTCACCCTGCATTTGGAAACTTGAATAAGATCTGTGATTTTAATGGTTAATAAGAATAATAAATTATAATTTCTATAACAATTTCTAAAACTAACTGTTAAGGATACTTAATGAGAAAAACAGCTATTTAAATTATAGATTTCCATCAGGATTTAAATTCTGCTTTTCCTTCCTTTAGCTTTTAAATCTTTTCCCAGATGCAGCACCTTCAAAATCCAAATATATTCCAAAACAAACTACTAGTATATGATCTATCATGCTGATAACCTTGTAATTCTGATTTCAACCATCATATGTGTTTTTACTGTGCTTTTTTTACATAGTTACATATAATGAACAGTGGATTGAAAAACCAGAAAGGATAACCATGATTAAAAAATAATTACAGAAGATTGATCTTGAATTTTAGGATTTTTAAAGAAACTTCATAACTCTTTCAGCAAGAGTACATAAATACCAGTGCTACATAAATATCAGTCACCTCCCCTTTCAAATTCATATTGCTTTTCTCTTCCCTTTGCCTGCAAAAATGATACACTGCCTTGCAAGCAGTTATGGAAGTCATTTTCCCACAAAATACTCATCCCAGAGTTAAGAAGTTTGCAGTGTTAACTTGTGTGGGGTGTGGGGCATCTAAATAAAATTATAACTGTGAGACTCTTATTCCATGTATGTGTGCCCCACAATGTTTCAGACTCAGACAAATAACAAACTCAATTTTTACAGGATATTTTGAAACTTCTTCCATCTTTCTTTACTAGGATAAAAATGAAGGAATTGACTGCACTGGTTTAATTTGTAGTAAGAAATTAATTTAGGAGAGACAACTAACCAGAAAGCTGAAATGATATTCAACAAATACTGAAAGTGGCGCAAGAACAAATTAAAACCATCAGCAGTCTCACTCTGACAGAGACCACAGTTACAATTGTCTTGTAGGTTTTGGTGCCAAATTGACTTTGCAAAACCACGTAGTTAAAATTCCTGAGAAAGAACTTCTTTCATTTAAAAAAGCTCTGTGTCTACTACAAGAAAAAACAGCTGGCTGTACATTTGATTACATTAGTACATCACAAACAAGAATTTCTTGAATAAGCATTTGAGAAAAATTTTGAGCACTAAGTAATCAGTACTTTTATTGAAGTGTTATTTTTTCTATCAGTCATTTCCTACCTTGGAAAACCTGAGCCAAACTTCATACTATTAAAATAGTCAGCATTTCCTTTTATTCAAATAGCTACAATAAAATGCCTTCCAGACTTCAGTAACTTCAATAAACTGCTTCAACCTTATTAAGTTGGCACAATTGAATCACTTTTTTTACGTGCTGGAAGTTTCATATTTTTATTTAAAATAAAATGTGTGGATATAACAACACAACATAATGTAGATATTCACATATTCACTGATTTGTGCAACTGGTAAGACCTACTGCACTATTTAACTCTGACAAATTGAAATCATCAGCAAGTACTCTCCCTCTTCTATAATCAGACATTTTGAACATTGGAAGAAGGACAAATTACTTCAGAGAATAGAGAAAAAAAAGGAAAAGGAAAGAGAAACACATGAGAAGATTAAAAAGTTACAGAGCAGTACTTTAAAAAGAGCTGAGTTTTCAGAAACACTCTCTGAATTTTCTCCAATCTGCTCAGTTATGGAGGCAAACATCTTCTGAATCTTTGAGGCTCATAACTCATTTTTAGAGTGATTTTGTATCAAAGCATTCAATACAAGTTAATTTCATTTTAATCACTGTGGCTTGGAAACTATTACTGTTATAGATCATTGTCTTCCAGGCTTCACTTTTTATTATTGAGTTGGTGACCATATCTCCTTCATGAACAGGTATGTTTGAAAGGTTAAACAAGTAGCCTTTAAATATCAGCAGATGAGATGACAAACACAGCTTGAAGAGAAGTTTGGATACTGCAAACATGTCAATAATGATCTAGGGAAAATTATGTCCAAACCCCCAATAAATATTAGTTACAACCTTTTTTTCCCTCTGCTCCTCTTCACAATTAGAATGAGATTCAGAGGACCAGAATTACCACCTTAACAGATTATCAAACTAGTCAGTAAATAAATCCTTTTCCTGTCACTTAGACTAATAGACTGCAATAATACAAAAATACAAAAACACAATTATGACTGGTGATTTTGATTTATGTGATAAGTATCTTAAATCCATCCTTATAGAACCATAGCAAAAGTACATTGAATGCTGTGAAGTTTTTACACTATTTTTCTTCTTTGTTGATAATTTCATTTTACAGGGTGATATGAAAGGAAGCAGAACTCTGTTCTCAAAGAAAATGGATCACACATGAAAACACATACCTGACTTCCTCTATAGCCTCTGGCCCCCTGAAATTGAAAATAAATATAGATTAAATTTGGTAAAAGTGTTTTTATTGAGCTTGAAAAGCAGGGCACAATAGCTTATTGTGCAGAGGTATGCTGAGCTCAGTATTGGTAGGCCCTACTGTAAAACCTTCTACTGTCACATATGGGATTTCCTCCTTTCCTCTGGAAAGACAGTACAGGCTTAATTTTAATTCCCACTCCATAAAGCTTTATAGCTTTAACTAAGGCCAGTTTGGAATTGGTGGTGAAAAAGTCATCACCAAGTTGCTTAGTCAGCAAAATCCTGAGCCATTCAACCATGCTCAGGTAGCAAAAAATGCCTCTCAAAATTACACAGCAAACTGTCTGCCATTCCTACAGCTGGATCTTGATGTTCATCCTTGCTTCAGGGAGACAGCACAGGGATTTGTTCCCAGTACAGAAAACAGGTTTATGGGAAACAAAATTAGGAAATGTTTCAAAGTTACACACTTGCCTTATGGCCTCTGACACCTGGACATCCCCTGTCTCCTTGAGTCCCACTGAAACCAGCTGGGCCTCTCTCCCCCTAAGAAACAAAGGAAAATGTTCAATCTCATCCATACAATGAAGATTACTGGTTAATTTATCACATAAGACTAAAGCAAGACAGACCTGTATCACCATTCACTGCACTAAGGACAGAAATGCAAGTTTCCTGGAAAATTTAATTCAGGCCATAAGAGAATATCAATTACTAATTTGAGTTGCACCTGGTTATTTGCTCTCACTATCATGCCATGTTTATACTGCATTATCAATCTCTAACTCAATTGTCTGTACTTGAAGGTGGATTGGTTTTTTAAACCGAATAACTAACTCACTTTGCTTTTTTAACTGCCTAACTATGAGGTGCAGGGGCACAGAGAAACAGATCTGTCTATTTACCTGTTCCTCTAACACATTTTGTGTTAACATGGATGGGTACAAGTTCAGGCACCAACTAACATCATCATAGCAGGAAGACAAATGTTTACTTACAATCCCACCTTCCTCACCAGGATGGCCAGGAGATCCTCTGTAACCTGTACTTCCCTGAAAAAGGAGAATTTAAAAGTAACACTGTTCCCCAAGCACACTGAGTTTGTCTCTATCAGATTATTCTGCACATAGAGATAGAAAACATTCCCTGAAACTTAGATCTGGTTATGCTAAGGAGGGCAGGCTCCCTGCATTCACACAGACACTGTGTACAGTCCTGTGTATTTGACATGGCTGGAAAAAAACCCCAAACATAAATCCAAGAAAAGAACAATGGTTAATATACAGTTTCAGCTGTTATTTCAGGAACCTCTCTGATGACTTAACAAAGCTCATTGGGATACCTCGTCAAATTAAACACCTTTCTAGTGATTTGGAAAAGAAAGCATTACAGTAATGAAATTCCAAGGTAAAATGAAAAATATATGGAGTTGGAAACTCCAAAGTTATTGCAATGCCTTGCAACACATAGGAATATTTCAACTTTATACTGGAAGTCATGCAAATATCATTACCCTTAGGGCAAAATTTGAGCAGAGATAAATTGGAACACAGGGAATTTCTAGTTGCAAAACAACTACGTTTACATTCTGGACACTGTCTAAACACCTTAATCTAGTCTTTTAGTAAAACAGAAAGGTATAAGAAAAGCAACAAGAGTAATGGAAAAACCCAGTAAATTGGTTTATGAAGAAGTATTAGAAAAGTATACTTTTCTTAAGAGATAACCAAAACTTCATTTAACTGCAACCATATAAGTGAAGAGTGTGAACTGCAGATATCATTTATCTCACATGCTACTGGAATAATTAGAAATAATGGAATGAATAGTAGTCAAATGGAGACTACATATATTAAAAACTTTAATAATTAATTCTACTAGTATGCTGTAGAAGTAGTGATATCTGTAATATTCAAAAAGGGTTTAAAAACCCAATTTTAAATCTTAAAAGAAGTAATCCCTTTGGATCAAAACAGACTTATAGAAGAAGACATTTGGAATAACCAGTCACAAAAGGATAAGGCACATACCTAGTGAAAAATTATTATTTTCTACTCTCAGCTTGCCAGTTGGAAGTTTCTCATTCCAAATAGATAATAAGCCTCTTAATTAATCAGACTTATTTTTTTAATCCCTCTCCATTTTCTGCTGAATTTGTGCAGCAGAGTGCTTAATGATTTTTATATGTACAAATAATTTTCATTACAAAAATATTTTGCATAGGAGAATGCAGCAGAGAAAGGATCACATTTCATGTTTCTCCTTCATCTGCTAGCATTAAATGTTATGGAGACACACATGCATACTCTGAAATACTACAAAAAAGCCAGAAAAACTTTGAAAAATGAAGAAGTTCTTATGTAATGTCTATCTTACACCTCCTACCTTCCTTCCAGGATTTCCCCTGACACCATAATCACCATTTTCTCCAAGACACTTACAAATAACCTTGCAGCATTTTCTCTCTGCAACAGTATCCTGAAAAATTACAAGAAACATTTCATTTTACATATACTAATCATAAACAAAGACTGATTTCCCCCAACCTTTTGTTTATATCACAGAAGGACTTACAAGATTTCTCTGCAAAATGTTTGCAATATCTGCAAACACAACATTCAGAGGTTCATTGTATCCAAACCCTCTGCCAAACTCTATTTCCCAAAATTCAGTCAAGTTCTGTGTATTGTCCAGGCCAACTAACAGAAGTGCATCAAGACCTTCAACATAAGCACAAATTTAAATTAGTCAATACCTAAACCGTACAATTTAACCAACAATATAAACTTGAATAACAGCAATTCCTTGAAAGACTTACATTTTATGTATTCAATACAATATGTTAAAAGAAATTGAGCTATTGAGAAAAATGCGTAAGAGAAAAATCCAGACCAGTAATTTTCCAAATGACTTTTCTCCCCAGCTGTCAGACCAGAATGTTACTCAGTGGCCAAACACAAGTTCAAACCTGCTTTTTCCTTGAGAAGTCAGAGTTGTATCTAACCTCTGGTGCTGTTCTCATCAGTGAGAAGGGTCCATCCTGAGTTGCTCCAGCTGTTGGAGCTGGACTCCAGAAACTAGAACGTCTGCACCCCTAGGCATGTCTCTGGCATCATCTGCCATATAGTGACAAGTCAATAATGTACACAAGGAGAAGCAAATACCCTCCCAGGGACTCCTGGGCAATTCCACACGAGCATGGAGAGGCAGTGTTAAGTGGAAAAGTCACGAAGGAGGAGCTGTACATCAGGCCTGTGGTAGCAGGAGGCAGGAGCATCAAAGTTGTGCTGTAATACCTTTAAAGCGAAGTGAGTCTGCTGCTTTCTTCAGGTCATCCAGTGAATCATCCAGCCCATCTGAAAATACTAACAGAATCTGGCAGGAAAGGGAGTAATGACAAGTCAATTGCAAAGGAACTGAAAGTACAGTCTTTGTAAGAATTACAGCTCACATTGAGAAAAAGCTATGAGATGGTCAAATTGCGCTACACTGTGGTAGACCTGAAATGTGTGCCGGAAAATGGTAGTGAGGAACAATGAGAACAGAACACAAAAGCCTCTCTTCCCTGATAGCACTTCCATTTGAGGGATTTTTCTCGCTGAATATAGTATAGCTATCATATTATATCTGTCATCTTAACTAACCCACTGAAAAATTTTCTCTGATGTCTGAAGAGTTCTCTTATATGTGAACGTGGAGAAGAATTTAGAGCAAATTCTCCCATTTCTGCAAGAGCAGCTCCTGTTGGCTGTCAACTGAGCCACACCAGGAAGCGCATCCTCTCTGCATCTAATCCTCTCCCTATGCATATATTTATGTCCTTTTGTCCTTCCACATAGGCAAGTCATAATCCTTCTCCATCCTCTGCCCTATGTTTCCTTCTTAAGACATAAGGTTTGGCTCACTTCAGGATGCTAATAATTTGTATTGGATACATTTCCATCTTTTCAGGCCAAAGAGTTACAGTTAAGTTTCTTCCAGTATGGAAGCAAAGCACAGTTTCTCAGTTCCCCTTCAAGTTGCCATTTGTCTCCAATTCTCTCTTCAAACCAACAGAAGACTTCTCAGGTTCCACTCACAGAGTGGATTAGTTTGCCCAGAAAGAAGCTGCACAAGTTAATTGTGTCCTATCCTCAATGGCGATAACTTAAAATCCTTCTAAACTCTCTAACCAGCAAGTGCACAAGCACATCTAGAGCTTCTTCCCTCCCACCCTTTACATTTTACATTCCCTATGGAAGGCACAGCTTTGACCAATGCAAAACCTGTTACTTCTGTTAAGGTACATTTTTACACAGGTGACAAAAGCAAATGAAGTGACTGCCACACCAAACATCCCACTTCTGTACTAAAGCAGTCAGGAGACAATAATTTAAGCTGGAACTAACTGGTAAGTTGTCAAACATACAATATGGAGGTACAAATTCTATGCTTGTTCAAGCCACCGTGTGACACAGCAGAGAGCTGGACCGTAGATGGGTAAACTCATCACGGATTGGTAGAGACAATGCTGTAGGCCTGGGTTTGGTTGGGTTTTTTTATGATATTTCCATTTTAAAAACAAGGGGAACAGGGAATGTGTGGTGTTACCGTGGGCATTATATGTAAATATATGTAAAGATATGTTATTACGTTTACAAAGCATTTGTTTATATCAAACTCTTGTTGGAACACATCCATTGTTGAAAATGCTGGAATTAAGTCCAACTTTTTTGCTGCTAAGCAAGTATAAAACAAAGAAGAAGAAATTCAACCAACAGATAATCATGGTCCCTGATGAATTTTATAACTAATAATCTTTACAGAACAAGCATGTTATTGCTCAGGATCCTAGGAAGATTAAATTGTGATTTCATGTGCATTCTAAAGTCTTGTACTTTCAATTTGTACATAAACAGTGTCAGAGAAGAATACTAATCCACTGGTAAAGTGCTGAGATATGCAGCATATTTATTTATAATAATAATGCCTAAGAGAAAGAAGCCTTGCTTGATGCTGATCTCCAGAACTGACAGTTAGGAGGAAAAAAGCACTGCTTTTGCTTTTATGTCAAACAAGTTCTTTCTCTGAGACTCAAAAAAAGCAAAATCTTATGTGGTCCCGTTCCCTGTTCAGACATTTTAAGTAATCTTTAGAAAAAAACTCCTTAAATGTGCACCAAATTGGTGCAACTTAAATTGGCAAGTCAAACACACCTATGCAATTGCTGTAAAAAATAGAATGCCAGCTTGCCTCTGAAAGCAGAGTTTGTAATATGGCTTTCTCAATCCATGCCAGATTAAAATTGGTGTTTCATAAAAGCAAAAATAAAGTTGGAAGATGAAACCCCTTATGTATTTAGCAAGAACTAACCAGTTCTTCCTTAGTAGGAAGATCTTCCTGCAGGAAGACCTTAGTAAGTGCTAGTATTCAAACAGCTATGACAGGACATACTCAGTGCTTTACAGAGTCAGTGCCTTATCAAGAATAAACTGTCCAGGCATTGACCCTGAAACACTCCAATGAGATCTGAATGCCTTGAACTCAAGTTGAAAGAATCCCCTTTTATTTCAGGAGAGATTAGATGAAGCTTGATGCTTCTCCTTTCACCTCACTTCAAGATGGATAAATTAACTGCAGCATCTAGCCAGAATTTCCTGATCATCAGTTATCTGTAAGTAGAACACAGCTTTGTTTTTTTGAAATTATTTGACAAGTTAATGACATGAATAAACTTCTGTAAGCAAATTTCTCAGATGACCTTTTTCTGTGACTTCTGTTTCGATCTGTCACTATTCTGCACAAAGATACAGAATCAGGAATAAGAAAGTAGTTTCCTTTTAGGAATAAGAGCTCCTGAAAGAAAACTACTTTCCACTGCCCAAAGTACAATCATTCCATGGTAGATATAAGAAGGTTATCTTTGGGAATACTCATCACATGTATTAAGCCAAATGTTCTGGGTACCAACTCACTACATGAGAGCCTAGGGAATTGGAATTGATATATCAGGTTATATCAGGTCAACGAAATAACCAGAGGTTCTATATAAACTTAAGAAAAGACAAGGGTGACTGACCACTTGCACTGGCTGTCTGGAGACATTGAGGAGTCTCCATTCTTGGAGATCCACAAAAGCCATAAGGACATGGCCCTGGACAGCCTGCTTTAGTTAACCCTACTTGAACAGAGGGATTGAAGAAGGTGACTTCCAGGGATTCCTTCTAATCTCTACCATTCTGTGATTCTGTTTATTAGCATCATCTATTCCTGAACTTCTTTTTGTCTTCCTGATGCTTTACAGCATCAGAATCTGTAAATATTACACTGCCTAATTTTTCCAAGATATATGTTCATACCATTAATTACCTTAACTTTAGCAGAGGTCACATTAAAGAAGTTCTCCTCAAGTGCCTGCAAAAAGTCTGCATTCATGTAGGTGTCCACAGTGGTCTGTGCACCTAAGAACTTCTGGATGATCTCTTCATTATAGTCTTCAAAACCAGAGTCAAAGATTAATTGTTTGTTCTGTGCCAGGACTTGGAACTTGAACCCAATTTCGACTGGAGCACTGCAGCTGGTATTTGGCAGTGATTTCATCTGGAGTAGAAGTCTGGGGAGGAATGCTTGCAGTCTCTGTTTCAGGAGCATTGTGGCTGCTGGCTGCACACTCCTTGAAATATCAATTGCTATAGAAAGATCTATATTGCATTCTGAAAAAAAATAGGAAACAGGGAACTATAAACATACATTCTTTGTGATCTTGTTTTCTGTCAGAATCATGGAAAAAATTCAACATAGTAGATTTAAAGTCAGAAGTAAGAATCAGTGAGACAGGTTTTCCATATACATATATATAAAATGTCATCAGCCCACAGGTTTCAGTTGTCCATATGAACTTACAAATACTAAATTACTCGACACCTGCACATCCCCAAACTGCAAAACATGTCTGTTCTCCAGCTGCACAGTGTCCTCAAGGGGCCTAATCTTGAAAATAACTCTATGAGCTTTGCTACCACCGGAGAATGTACAACACAAATTCCAACTGTGAAGGGAACCTTAATGACTGACTGTGCTTTGTCACTTTGTCACAAGACCAGGTGACACATGCAAACCTAGAACAACAGGTCAAAGAAACAAACATGAGAGAGAGAGGCAGCATTGCCTACGTGAAATGTCATAACCATTGTGAAAAATAGCTGCTGTAAGGTGATGGCTACCTCAATTATGGAATTGCTTGCATTGTTCCTTGTAATAACAACTAATAGTGTGACATGGTTAATTCCTCCCCCTGTCCCAATCATTTTGCCCTCATTAAAACCTCAGCCAAACCATGTTTTTTTCTTCTCTGCCTTGATTATTCATTTCTCATGTTGAATTTCATTCTGTGATCCTAGATGCATTATTATTCATTGTTGTACCTCTGCAAGGAAGTCAGAGGCATGCATTTTTAGCTGTATAACAGAACTCTACCTAATTTTATTCTCTTTTCACTCATTGACTCTGAAACACTTAGCAATCACAAGATTGCTTTCTGTGTTTGCTAGTTTGGGCTTGTTCCTATTATTCCGCATAATTTTTTTGAGTTTTCCCTCTCTCATGGAAGAGATAAATGTGTTCAATTCTTTAACCAAATACATATAGAAATCATTTAATCTCAGAGGAACCATCGTTATGTTTCAATATTTTCACTTGTGGAACAAACTGCCCCCTAGAGGGTATAATCTGCCAGAAAGCAGTGTGAAAATCTTTGAATGTAAAAGGTCACATTGAACAAGATTTTATGGCTAAAAAAATCTGATATTCAGACGTCAGAGCAACATCAAAAATCTATGCCTCTTATCTTTTCAGCTCACAACAAAACAATCAGTTAAATATATCTATACATGCATATATGTCTACACATACACGTGAACACAAAATCTTATGGATATTTCTTCTAGTATGTATTCTTGTACAGGACACAGAGTATGTGTTCACAACGAGATTCTTCTAAGATCTGGGTCTTTTTAGTCACACAGTTTGGAGGCAGAGTGAAGGGTAAGCATGAACTCAGCAATTTTGCCCTGACAACTGGTCATCCACAGTGCTCAGCTCTTTAAACATTCTCTGTCAAGCCCTCAGTGTACCAGAAAGAATAACAAAACAGCAGTAAACAGTTCATTTTTTTGGCTACTATGTTGTGCATGAGAATGTGTAAAACATCTACTGGTAGGTATCCTCTACCTTGCTGATAATCTCTGTTTATTTGCAGGAGTAAACATCTCTGTGTTACCAAACTCTTTTTCCCACCAACTGTTCTCCTACAAACATCCACATTGTTAAACTGTTCTATCTTACTGCTACAAAGGTATCTTTTTTCTCTTGTCAACATGCTGTCCCTGAAATGCAATTCTTTAAATTGAAAAATCTGTCAGTTTGAGAGAAGGTGACTGAAGAAAAGGGAATTAATAGATTTATTACAGAAAGAAGGTCAATGAATATATTAAAACAGATGACAGGACAAGATAAAACAGGCTTCACAGAAAGCTGATCTTCATTTTATGAGACAAATTTATGCAGACCTTAGCAATAAATATGTCCATCACTGAGATGAAACCCAATATGCTTTCCTTAATTTCTCTCTCTCTAAACAAGTGTGCCTGTATGCATATATAAAGTTTACTGCTGTATCTCCCATTAAATCTCCCTGTTCCCTGCCATGAGACACCAGGAGGTGCTACTGCGTCAGCTACGGTCACACTGCTCCACGGCAGCGCATTCCCCTTCCTCAGCAGCCCTCTCTCTGCTTGCAGGAGCCAGGGAATGCTTTTTCATCTGGGAGTCCATTCAGCTCTTGATGGGATAAAGAGTGGGTGGAAGAACAGAGCTCATACTGACTCAGGCCCAGCTGTTCTCTCTGCAAACCACCTGAGCAGATATAATTCACATGAATTGCTTCTGTCTTTTGGAAAAAAGGTTCAGCTCTTCACTTTGGCCCCCAACACCCCGGCAAACACCAGCCACTTTTGGGGTGATCAAGATCACTAGCTTAGGATGCATCAGAGGCTCAGCTGTTGCTACAAAATGCCTTGGACAAGCAGCGTGGTCATCCCAGTGTTCCTTTCTCAGTAAGTTTCCGATCACAAAGGGAATGAAACCTGAAGAACTGGGTTGGATCAATTTTATGGCATAACAAGGAGAACAAAGAGCATACATCCAACACATAAAATATCACATCTATGTGAACACAACACACAGGAACTTTAAAAACAAGGAGCTTTAAAGGACAAGGATGAGCAAAGAGAGAAGAAATGCTCCAGAACTGTCTCTTCTTGCCATATCCAACCAATGCCATGCACTTAAACCAGTCAGAAGAGATCACCTTTTTGATTTGTCTTGCACTCCATTTTTCTTTTTTGCAACTTAACAAGCATATCTACAGTATTATCAAACTACATAGGTGGCATGAAAATGTAATGTTAAAGAGCAACTGTGTGTGTTCTGTACTTCAGTCTTCCCACATGATAAGGCAACTGGCAATGCAGCACCAAGTCAGAATAAACTCAGACCCAAAACCAGCATGTGATATTTTTAAAAAGTTGCTATGTTAACTAAAGGCATTACTGAAGCTTTATTTTCTCAGGGGTTGGCAGCCTCTCAGGCTGTGTGGCATCCAATCCACTGTTGCCATCTAAAAGATGTAGTAAGAGATACAACTTTCTGTTTCTCATCTAGGAAAAACTTTTGGGTAGCACCTCAGAATTACCATGGATTTGCTGTTCACATCTTGCCAATACCTCCCACATATCCAAGGATGGATTTCCTGACTCCCCCTCTGCACAGTGCCTCTGTGAGACTTCAGTTTTGTTGACAGACAGCGGCTGCTGACAGTCCCAGTGAAGCAGTATGGTCAGCTGGAGATGACAAAGCTATGTTTCTAGGAGGTTGTTTTTAAAATATCACTGAATTGCCTGTTTCCCTCTTTTTATTAAGATACCTGCTGGGGCTATCTGCTCTGGCTCCTTTCAGGCACTGAGGAACTATGAGGGCTTAATGCAAAGCACTGTCTGACTTCAGAAGCTATTTATCATAGCAAGGAGCGTAGTGGCTCTTGACTGAAGCAAAGAACAAGTTGTGAGTTGCAAACATGGGCAGTATTCTTTGGTAAAACCATTGCACTGCTGCGCAGTTAGCTCAGGTACTTTTATCAGGGACTGCAGAAAGCTGTGTGGATATTTGTCATTATTCACCCAGCAAAAGTTTTGCTCCTTACCCTGACCAGGCAGATGTTTGCATTAACAGACCTGACTGACATTATTTTTGATGGTTTTCACTGCATCAAGATTTTCCACTGTGAGCTCTCCCTGCATCATCAGCTATTAAAAACAGCTCCCAAGGGGCATTTTATCATCCCCACGTTAGCTTCAAAGGCATAGATTCCATTGCTCCTTAAAGCCATTGCTGCATCCTCTACAGTCTCAGCAGAGTACTCACTGGAAAAGGCTCTGGTCAAGCCTCTTTTTGGCTACCAGCACTTGCTATGAAGTAATCCTCCAGCACTGGAGGCTCTGCCCTGTATTGGTGCCTTCTTCTTTGCACTATAGTTGTTATATCTTCTAGAAGGAATAATTTTTGTTATAAAAAGTGTTCAACAAGAATTCAGTGTATGTCACATCACTGTGCTGAATCACACCAACACAATTTTGTCCTCCCATTGATCACTCTGCATGATCATGGAGTTCTTTGTCCCTGTACTCCAGAATCCATCTACTAGGAAAATGAGTCTGTCATGGAAGTTTTCCAGCTGAGTGAAGAAATATATTGTAAATCCTCTTTCCTTAAAGGTTGTGTAATCTAATAGAAAAATTTGATTTTGAATCCTAATTGCTTTTCAGAATCCAAGACCTATTGGCCTTTTGCAGAAAAACACACCCATTTATTCTGCTAAATTGTCGTCACCCACTATTTCCTTCTTTTCCCCGGATTATCATACAGAGGGTCAGAAGACACATCCTTCTGCAACACCATTCAGGGGAAAAGCAGAGATGCTGAAATCCACAACATAATTTTCATTCACAGTCTACTCAGAACTTATCTGCAGTTAATGCATATTAAACATTTCTGTATGTGAAACACAACCATTGGAATGTGTTAGCCTGCTCTCTCTCAAGAGAGCAAAGGAAAATTCAGTCATGCACTTTGAGTTCCATTCTGCATGCATACATTGCTAATTAATATTTATTTTCTGACGGGAAAAAAAAATAAGTTCACATCAACTTAAGGAGTACTAAGCATATTTCTTTGTAGTTGGTGTGAAACTCATGTGTTTCCACACATTCTAGAAGCATATAACACTAGCCGAGCATGGATGGAACAGTCATTACTTCCTCAAATCGACAGTCATGCAGAAAATATCGTGCAACTGGACAGAACACTTCTCAAACAGATCTTCCAGAAAAGCTGACTACCAAAATGGAACTGTTAAATACTGTGACTTACCTTGCTTTTGGTAGTGTTACAATTTTAAGAGCTTTATGTTACTTTTGCAAATATGAAACCCCAGCATGCATGAACAAACAAAATTTAATGAGCTGTTCCATTAATTTTTGCATTTTTTAGGAAAACTATCCTATTTTAGTTATAAATTCCATAAAAACTGACCATATTATCCCTAATTATAATTCATAGTTAGAAAAAATGTTCTTCAATTCTTCATTCCCACTGACATTGGGTACAAATGTAAAAAGGCAATATTGCTATCAACTTGAAGAATCATTTCTTTAGTGTATTACCAGACTCTTCTGCCTCTGTAGAGAAGGCGAAAATGTAGAGAAGAAAAAGTGGTTTCCAGGCATCCATTTTGAAAATCTTCCTAGGAGGAAAAAAAATCAAAGCCAAAGATATAAGAAATACAGAGCATAATTCCCTAAAAAAGAGGCTTTTAATTGTCAAGGAATGGGATAAGTGCATTTTATTAACAACATGCAGGCTTTCTAGCTGTATGCAATTTAAAGCAGCACTTTAAATTCATAATTTTCCCCTTAGTTTTTAACATACAGGCTTTGAACACAGAGCTGTAGGAGTTTGACACTGATGTACAGTATATAACCAAAAGGAACTGTTTAATGCTTTGCTCTCACAATCATGCTTTGTTCTGATTCACACAGCTATATTTACCATGATCTAAAATTCAACTAAAAGCAAGCTATTCACAGTGTAAGATTAATGGGAGCTATGCCTTTAAGATTCCCTTTTAGCCTTGAAATTTCCCACCCCCACATCAATTTAAAGGAAAGCTTGGTGGTGTTATCTATATATGATACACAGAGATAAGAACAAGCACTCATTTACAAATTAAATACACGAGTGGGCCAGTAATAAAGACAGTTGTCATAGAAAAATAGAAATACCGTATAAAAATCTCCCAAAAGCCAAAACTCAGTGCTGTGGATAATGGGAATGAAAATCTCTCAGAAAGTACAAAATTAAGGCATGTTGATCTTAAGCACACTAAACAAATCAGAACAGTTTTGTATAACTTTCTGTTCTAGGACATAAGCACACTTGATTCTGCCTTTGACAAATCATTACATTGTTTATTCTGTGTCTTAGATCTGCAAAGACAACTTAGTAGAAAGATTACAGCTGGTCTAACATTATAGCACAGGGTTCAGTCCAGGTTCCTAGGTTAGCAGTATGTACTATTACCCTCAGTCTTGTAAATAACAAAAGGTAATGAATAGAAATTGTCTGATTGGATCTGTAATCTAACCTCAGACAAGAGCAAAACTTCATTTCCAAGTATTGCCACACCAAGCTGTGCTGAAGTTCTTCAAGAGTTCTTTGCAAGCCTTGGGGGGAAAAGCACCACATTTCCTATATTTCAAGACATTTATCAGATACTGGCACTTTTCACTTTTAATACAACTGCAGTAACACAGAAATTCTAGCTGCAGCTGAGGTCCCTATGCAACCAAAGAGGTTCTAGGTATTATGTAGTCCTCTAAAGAACAGACAGCAGTGCTGGGGTTGGTGCATTGAGGAAACCTCCTTCATGCCTCTGCACACCACAATTTTCTTCCATAAGCATTACTAACATAAAGGAAACTGTTTTGTAACCATTTTGCATGCTGTCTCCATAATTAAACTTTATCTTGGATTTAATTAATTTTTCTGCATATATTCCTGAGAGTTAATGAATCTCTTAAGAGTTCCCCTTGATCACTTTGACGGAGATTTAATCCTGTTATCTATTTTCACTACTGCACCTAATTATATGAACCTATTTTTTAGATGTTAATAAGCTAAAACTCTATACTGAGAGACAACTAAATATTTTAATGGTAGCCCCAAAAAATAATAATGATTACTAATTTGCATTACTGTGTTACACAGGTCCTGCTTTGATAGCACAGTTATTATGCCAGAGCAGCATTAACATCTTGAACTCTGTTGTTTGAATAAATTGCACACAGATCTATAGACTCAGCTAGACATGTACATATTCAAGTGCAGATAAGTAAGTTGCTGCCAGTATTTCCAAAGCCTCCAATTAGTGTCTTGCTCTAGAAATTTCCATGACTCTGAGTATGTGAAAAACTCAAGAGCACCAAATAGCAGCAAGCTTCCAAGGTATATGTGGCTGCTCACACTTACCATGAGTAAAATACAGTTGGTGTTTTAGCAAGGGGCTAGGCTTTACTCAATTATGTAAATATTCAGATATCATACCAAAATCTAGCTCTTGCTATCATAATATATAAAATAATCTGTGAGTGTTTAGCTATGCATCTATTTCCATGCCTCCCAACACCTGTGGTCTCTGCCTCCTTTACCTTCTTCCAGCCCCACGACTCAAGACTGTTCCCTTAGAATGTTCCCAGTTCTTCAGGTCAGACACCCTAGACCTGAAAAATCTCTCCCACTGTTCCTAAACAGTGAGTGCAGATGGGAACCTATTTACCACTTGCTTTGGTTTTCCCTTAATTAGTCCCTACTGACATCAGGCAGTTTCTTTAAATACACAGAAACACTGCAATTTAGAAACATGTGCAGACTGATTTTCCTACTTGTACTATTTATTTTGCTTTATCTTCAAAACATACAAAATTCCAATCATGCACTACAAGCTGCACAGATAGAGGTGCTTTAGGCCTTCTATGTGTATTTTTCATTATTTACTAATGCAAAATGAGAAGTAATTTAATGGAAAATTCACATCATAAAGCTCATAGATACTATGGATCAAAGCCTAAATAAACTCTCAGAAACATGCAGTGCTACAGAGCATTACACTGGCAATATCTTAATTCTAAAATTTATTTGAGTGTAAAATAGTATATACAAGGTCTTAGCAGAAGGTACTTATATATGCACATCTGCAGTTGTTTAAATAAATATATATATAAGCATAATTATGCAAGATGCTAGGGCAGCAATTCTCCAAAATCTAAGACATCTTTCCACTTTAATTTTATATTAGGAGATAAAAGTTGAAAATTATTGAAAGTCCTTAGAAAACAGTATAAAATAATACATATTTTGAAGTTCATTTTATTGCCAGCATTTTTACATATTTGTTCCCAGATATACACATATATGTATATAAATCTCGAAGGAAGAAAAATATCAACATAACTCCTGAATCCTTTAAATGCTTCACAAAGATTACTTGCCCATATATTTTGTTTTTCTTTTTTTAACCAGCTAATGTCTCAGTCTTATCTTCAGCTGCTTCAATGTTTTAGGCAGCTAAAATGTAATTCTGTAGATTTTTGCTGCCAGAGCAAAATGCACTCTCAAATGATAATATACTTCTAAAGCATGCTGTCAAAATCATGGAGATCTTGAAGCAAAATATCTTTTTCACCTACGATTTATAAGCATCTTGAATACAGGATTCTCCCTGCACACCTGACTGGGAACATTTTCCCTCTTGTCTTGGTATATACTAACAGAAGAAACACAGTCTTTCTTGTTTTAACTTAAAATCCCATCTCTACCAGTGCAAATAAATGTGAACACATAGTTTTACTCCTACCTACTGAAGTACTTCAGTCAGATTACTTCAACTTCTACATGCTGATTTCATTCTTTCTGACGTCTTTGAAATAAGATCAAGCCCTGGAATACAGCAGAGAGAAAGCTTCAACTTACATGCCCCACTTAGTTATTTCTTTCCTCCACCATCTCCTTTTCTCTCACTAAAGCAAATTTAAAGCCTGGTTTTAAACTGTTGAATTTCCTGGTTTCACCAAACAGTAAAACAAGAGGAGTCCATCCCACCCTCCCATCTTACAACTCTCTTCATATATCCACTTATTGAACTTTAAACACTGAGAAATCATAGCACCAGAAGAAAGATAAATGTTGCTGTAAACTTAATGCAAAATACTTTCTAGGTGTCAGCTCTTTATGTAAAGGAAGAAGTATTTTTTTAGTTATCTCCTCTCTACAGTCACATATTTTTTCTTACAAGTACATTATCTTTTTGTTAGCACTGAAATGTCTCAGGAAGAAAGCTGCTGCTTTACTTGTTGCAGGTTTCCCAGAGAAAAAGAAGTTTCCTAATGATTCCAGTTATAATCACAGGCCAGGCACTGATTCAAGCAAGGAGACCCTGGGTGACTTACCTGACTTAAGAAGTCAGAGTGAACAACATGAGGTTCAACATGTTTCAGTGGGTGGTTTTGTTTAGAAGGACATGCAGACACAGCTGGAAAGGACGTGGCCACCAGGACAGGAACACCCCCACAGACAGACGTAAGTACAGACAAGCACCAACCAGCCCATGAGGAGTCTACACCCAGTCTTACAAGGAAAACCTGACACTAAAAACCAGTTTCATTTACTGTCAAAATCAGTGTCTGCCTGTCTGTGAGCAAATGGGATGGATGTTTACTTGCCAACTTCATTTTAAAGAATGAAGAGACAAAATTATTTTCCATTTCAGTATTTGGTGCACCTTTTATAAGCCTATTGCATATTTTTTCCATTTCTGTGTAGAGCTTAGTAATTAGCATGTTATGATCCTGTAAGTAAACATTCCTTATCTTTCATGCTTCTATATTCCTGATGGTTTCAACAGAACAAATTGCAACAAGTACACATTAACAAAATTTTTTAAGTAGACCCTGGTATCCTGGCAGTCTCAAACAGTTCTTAACCTACCATGAAATTAAAAATAAAATTACAGTTTCTCTCTTCAGTCCAGAAGATCCCTCAAAAACAAATCTTCTGTCAGAGAGCCCAGCTATTTTTTACATCTCCATATCTGAAATAACCATAACATATGCCATATATACAACCATAGCCACAGTGTCCCCTGAAGTAAAATGTGTTGAATGTATCAAGTTGATATGTATATTCCCTTAGGATCAAGACAATTCCCTCAGAAGTCCTGAGCATCCTCTAAAAAACCTTTCTCTAGTTTACACCTTTCCTTTGCTCAGCATGAGCAACCTGTAACTCCCACAGTGCACAACAACGAGACAAGCAGAGCTGTCCTTGCTGCCTGCCAGGTGTCAGAAGTAAAAATTCTGTAAGACTCAGATAACAAATTTTCTGACACTGCTATGTTGCCTGACCCAACTCCCAATACTTTGCTTCAGATTTCAGGGAAATCTTCACTGAAAAGTCTGTGTTTTCTACTCATAAAGCTATTCTTAACACAGAATAAAATAAAACAAATGGCTGAAAACCTCATTAGTTGAAAATTAAATCTAACCAGAATACTTACAACATCTACCTAAGACCACAGTTAGCTATTCTGAGAACCTGATAATCTTTCACTTCCTCATTTTGAACACTGTAATTAACTATTTACTAATCACACCCTAATTTAAACTGCTATACTCAGTTGAAATTAATTAAAGCTTGCCTCTAAGTGTATGAATTCAACTAGACCATCCCAAGTTGTCAGTAATGAACATAAGTATGTACATTACTACGGCTTTAGACACTCATGTTTTAGTTCCCTCAAGAAAGAAGTCAAGATGAAGGTTACATTTCACCTTTCATCCCAGATAAGGGAAAGAATTTTAAAACCAAACCCAGTAAATGGAGCTGTGAAACTTAAGAGTCTTTAAACCTTGAGTTAAATGAGTTCTTACCTAGCAATTACTTATTTTGACCCAGAACTGGTTCACTTTCAATATCCTAAACACTCTGTTCTTTGGCCTCAATAAAAGAGCAGAAGGGGACCTCATACGACAATTTGAGACTGTAACCAGTAACGTGTATATACATATTTCATAGCGAGGTGAATGTATCTCCTACTAAGGGATTTGTTAAAAGGGGTAAAGGAGGCCAAAACAGCTCCTTCGTATGGATGAGTATTTTCCCACATCAGAAAGTTCTTATGGAACTAGAGATGCATTTGTTATTGTTTCTCTCTCTCTTTCCTATCTGTTCTGGCCTTAGACTTACTTTGTTGTAGTATCATGTCAGTATCAAAGAAATATCATGGCAGTGCCACAGATCAAGTTTGTTTACATACAGAAAAGAGTATAAAAGCGATCAATAAAAAGCATTAAAGCAGGAAACCAAAACCATTTCACAGACCTTGTAAAATGGGCCAGCTAAACCTGGAGGATGATGCAAGTAATTTTTCATATCCTTGCCAGTCCCTTTGACTGGAAAATAGACAAATGTCAACAGCATAAAGGCAAAACCTTACCCACATGTGCTTCACTGAGTCATTTAGTAAAGGATATTAAGTGAACTAAACACAAACATTTCATTCATGAAAGCAGGTTCTCAAAGCCAAAAGTTCTTAAGAAAATCAGCAGATGTGACCCTCCTACTTCCAGGAATATTGAGTGGGAAAGCCTCCTATCCACAGGAGTAAGTACTCAAACTCATCTGGAAAAAATTAATTTTATAACAATTCTTGTTTTAGAATAAAAATAGTATAAGTCCCCTCATGTTGAACTACTACAAAGTGGGGAATTTAAAATTGAGGACAACAGTTTGTATGCAGCGTTACACAATTTTTAAACCATCAATTATTCACTAACATATGCTAGATGTACCTTTGAGATAGGATTCTAAAAATAGGAGCTTACTGGTGGTGGCAAGATGCAGATCCTTGCTTTATAAAAACTTAATCTTAGAAAAATCTTACCTTGCAATAGTCAATAGAAGTAAAACTTCTGCCAACATACTTGCTTAAAAACCCCACCTCATTATCCTCTCATTTCTAGTGCTGAAAATCATTCATTTTTACCAGAATCTATCCCTTTTTATGGCAGGAAAATATGAAGCTAGGAAGAATCAAGACTTTTGCTTGTGAATATCTTCACAAGACTACAGTATCACCCATAATTGGTTCAAGGTTCATGTTGTCTTGTCAAATGAAACATCTTTGGAAAATAAACAAAGCAAAGAGACACACACATTTCTGAACCATTCTGATATTATTAATAGGTGCATATTTTACTTTGAATCATTTGGAATAAATTTTGTTTATCCAAAGGCTCTTTTCTTATTCACTGACATGAAGGAGATTTGTTTGGCTGAATGATACTGTATTTGGAAGAATTATGTAAATGATTGTATGCAGGCCAATTAGAGCTGAGTAACTTTGTGGCAATCATCTTTAAAACTGCAGCTGTTGTGAAACCAATGAAAATTAAACAGCATGTTTTATATATTGCCACGTCAAGAGAAGAATCCATAATATATTCTGGAAAGCAAGTGTGGAAATCTGACACTTTCCCAGGTGTCTGCATGCCTATACAGGTAATTTAGAAAATGCATTTTGTGACACTTGCCATGCACTAAAGTCACAATGCATCAGATAAAATGTAAGTTCATCCATATGCATTCATTAATAATCCTCAGAAATGCTATGTCACTATAGCAGCTCTTGAAAAACAGTTTTGTGAGGAGCTAAGAAACTTAAAAATGTATCTTCATACATAATCAAAATAAGACCAAAATTCCAATTTTTCCCTGAAGGCAAATAAATTTAAATACAATTTGGCACCTCTGAAATGTTGCATTTTCTCAAAAAACAGTGTTCTCTGATTTTTTTATTTATTTAATGCTATAATACTAAGCTTTTAAATTATGAAATTAGCTACATCACACTTGCAAAATGAGTGTTTGTCATACATGATTAGTCAGTTCTACACAGGACAGTCTTGGCAGATGAAAGAATATCACTTGAATCTCTGAACTACTGCTGAAGGTTTTGTGTTCTCTTCCTTCAAAGCCTTGTCTCTGATCTTCCAATCCAGCAAGAACAATTCATTTCATGTGCACATAAATTCTTTCACCACATTTTTTTATACTGACAATGTCCACTGAAATTCACTTCATGCACACTGAATAACCTATGTAGAAAATGTATTTTGAGATAACATACATACAATTAATAATAGTAATGGAATTTGGCCTCTACAGTATCATCTACAAAAAGAACCCTCTGTTTCCCTAGGACCACACAAAAGAAAACAAGCATAGCATCAATGTTTTTTCCCTGAGCGCTGCTAACATTTCCTGGACAATATTTCAGTTCACGACTACCATATGCCTCTAATTATTTACTGATTAGATTTCTTGCATGAGCCATTATGTTTCTACATTCTAATTTTGCTTTGAAAGGTTGTAGGTTCAGTTCAGATGTAAAAGGGCTTCTAAACAAATGCTTTTACTTTCTCTGGTGTCAGGAAAGCTAAAAAGAAAGTGGAATCTTGCACACTGTCCTGCACAACATAGTGGCATACAAATAATTTAGCTGCAGTTCAGTCCCTTTTTTAGAACATGCTAATTACTTCCAAACACTGCAACCAGAGCTCCTGGGATCCTCTGAAAATTCAGAAGTGGGTCAAAATACCACCCAGAGACACTGGCCTCAACAGACAGTAAAGTTCCCTTCAATGAAAGGGAGACAGAACTACTATGCTACCAATGGAGTCGTTGTAGGTAAGAAAAATGCTTCTTCATGTTACAGAAATGTTTGAGATGTCTCAAACTTAAATAGGAAAAGAACAAGTGAAAGCTCAATTGCCCACATCAGAGACATTGGGTTTTCTGTTCCCTTCAGAAGGGAGTCTCACCCATCTTTTTTTCTTTATGGAAGCAGTTTTGATGCAGGGAGTAGAGCAACTTAACCTCAGCGACACCCCCACTCAAGATGAATCATTATGTTTGTAATTGTTCACTTCCACTTGTAGAGCCTTACACCTATTGTGCAAGGGCATCTGGAAATGGGGGGGGGGGGACAGAAGGCAAGGACACCTGGAAAAGATGGGTTTGTGCACATTCAGATTCTTTAGCTGGTATCAAACCTGATCTTCTCTTAAGGGGCATTTAAATGGGCATTTTCCCAGTCCCTACATTTGGACTCTGGAATTAGGTGGCACGACTGGAGCACGTGCTAGTGAAGACCAAAGCAAAAAATGTTGAGTATCTCAGTTTTGTACTTGTCAGTTTTGTACTTTTGTCACTTTTGACATTCATAGACAGGTCCCGTGTCCCACTGATCAGGCAGGGTGTGTAGGTACACAGTTTCTGGTAATTGGGAGTGGGGTTGCTGCCGAGCCGCATCCCTAATTACCACAAACTGCGTACCTACAAAGGTGCAATTCCTTTCTCTTCCGTTTTTATTCTAAGTACCAGAAGAAAAACTGCTTGTTATTTTTCATTTCCCTAGCCAGGTTCAGTTCCAGATGTGTCTTGGCTTGCCTGATTCCCTCCATGCACCCTTTTCCTCTTCAGTATTTAATTTTATTTTCAATTTGTTTTAACCTTCAGCTGCATCATCCATTTTGTTGTTGTTTCCCTAGGAAACATCTTCTATGTATCATACAGTCTCAAAACCCTTACAATTTTGTTCTGTTTTATAGCAATCAGGTGTCTCAGGAAAGACAGGGAGCAACTTTGCTTTTTTTTTCCAATTTATTTCCTATTCTACATATCCCTTGGGATACAAATCAGCAAAGAACCATGGACTTCATGAGCACAGTTTACAATAGGTAAGGATCTGGTGTACAGATGGGACTTTCATTCCAACCTCTCCAGTAATGTCTTTCCTTAGAAGGAAAAGGAAAAGCTAATGCACTTAGACTGCCCGGCGTAGGCAGTCTCCAGGCAGCTATTGTAAGAGTGACTCTATAGGTCACAGTGCTTCAAGATACAAGAGAGATCTTTTGCTTTACTTCCAGTGAAAGACAGATTTAGTAGAAAAGTCCATCCCTTCTGAACACAGTAACTGGAAAAGGTGCAAAAGCTAAAAGAAGGATGAGCTAATAATGCCATGGTAAGCAAGGCTAATGCTAGAACAGAGATCACTTGAGTAACGATTCCTGAAAATCTATCCCTGCTCCAATCACAAGGAGATCTACGCAGTATGGACTACATCACACCAACTAATGGGGCAATTGCACCGTTTGGGGTGCTTTTAGGGATGTAGTGGCTTTAACTCTATTTTTTTTTAACCTTCTACTGAAAAACTGATTTCTGGTACCAAATACTGTAATGTTTTGCTAGTCTCTCCTACATTTGGGGGTAGGGAGCCCACTGGCAGAATATGAGACAGACATTGCTGAATGTTTGCCTGATTCATCATTCAAACTAAACTTATTTGCAGAATATCTGTAAAAGTTTCTGGATCGTTCTGATCCTGTAGCACATTCACAGGATGACAGTACACAGGTCGTGTACTTAATCCTGTACAGATAAAAAATCCTCACTTCCTAGGAAGACAAGAATTCTTAATAAAAACAAATTTTAAAAACCTGACTTTCAAAACTTCTTACAAATATCTCAGGCTTAGTTTAGAACCCTGCAGTGACATCTGATGGCTCCATAATAGTTCCAGCAATGAACACATGCTGGCAAAGAACACAGACAAAACTGAGGAACACAAATATCTATATGTAGAAAACTGGGTAGCTGCCATTGCTATGGGATGATCTAACCCCATTAGTTGGTAATACCAGACTCATTAATCCTCCCAAATAAGCTTAATACACAATACTGCCTGTTACAGGGTACTTACGTCCGTTTGTATACAATGTTTGCATCCCATGTCAAGGATGCCACTTTTAAATAAAAGGATGGAACGGATTTGGAAAATAAAATTATAAGAAACTAGGCAGGGATTGTGAAGTTAAGGAGCAGGGTCAGACGAGCAGCAGTAGCTGCTGGAAAAACTGATTCCTACCCTTCGTAACACAGACAAGCTACCATGCCAAGAGGTCAATGCCTTAGGTAGCCACCTGTTTTAAGAAAGAAAAAAAAAAAAAAAAAAAGACAATCTCTTAGTTTAAGGAGCCTGGAGCCATCACATGAATATCATTACAGGGAGCTTCTTACTTGCATTGCAGAAGCCAGCAAGAGGTGAATTAATTCCATGTATTAATAAAGTTGACATTTTCTTACAAAGGAAAACTATTAAAATGCTCGGTCAAAATTGAGGACGAAACACATTCCAGTCTAACCAATCACTGTGTCTGTATACCTTTTCAAAATTTAATGCAAGATCAGTCTTTATTCCTTAATAAACTCAAAGCACAGTATCACATTTTCCAGGTCAAAAGAAACTACTATATAATTTATTCTGTCATGATGAATAGCAGAGCTTTTAACTAGGTCTCCTGGGAACCTGTTTTGGCGGTTTTTTGCAGTGCTAGGAACATTAAGGTACACCATCAATGGAAACAAACAGGGGAGATGAAGGGAAAGCAATAGGTAGGCTTACCTCATTGTAGCTGAGGGTAGTTTTTGAGCACAATACAATTTTTGTGTAATTATTTTTAAAGGGATCAGACTCAGGCTTATGGTGAAAACTCCGCTGTCCCAGCATGCCACCCTTGCATCATTCATTCGTTACTCCAGTGGCTTAAATCTTCATCATGTCTTCAGGGGCTTGTTCTGAATGTGTGTGCACTGTCTAGAAGAACACACAGTGAGCTCTAAATAAGGTCTACTTCAATTTCATTAGTTTTGTGACTTATTACAGATATTGAAAATTCTGAGTATTTCAAAACAGGAAATGCAAAAAAAAGTAAAACCTCTAAAGCTTTAACACTTAAAGGAAATAATATAAACTATAAGGCTATAGATTCTGCATGATCTCTACACTCCTGTCTTTTGACAGGTCATTACTGATGTCAAATCATGCTGTGACAGTTTTGGTATTTAGTGAAAATTACTTGGATTTCCACCAGAGGACACATCAAGAAAATCCTCAAAGACACCCCCACCTTCTACGGAAATATGTTTTCCTCCTCTGGCAAACACCAGTTTTCATACAAAAGAAAGGAAATTAGAACATCTGGCAAAGTGAACTCTGCTATGCTCCTAAGAATGGAGAGTTCATTGAGATCTGTTTAACTGGAATACTTGTGACTTGGCTGGTACATAAATATGAGACGAGATCAGGTCAATACAATGTGCAGAATTGCACACCTTTACTACTTCTCTTGATTTCCCTTTATTACTTCATAACACATATCATTCTCCACTAAACATTTGTTTTGTTTGGGTTTTACTTCTGTTCTTGTGACATACTGTTTGGTTTTGAAGATTTTGATCTATTGAAGAGCCTAACTTCATTGCAAGGTGTCATATGAGACACAGAAAGAAGCAGCAATGTTTGCATTTGACTGAACAACACAGACCCTTCAAGCCCATGTATTTCTTTTCCTGTTCTTTTTTTCTCTCATATGATCAAACAACCATGTCTCCATTGAAGTAAAGTAACAGTGTTTTCAGAGATCAGCAATAACTCTGCAGATTCATCCAAGCACAAAGCAGGGTAAAAAGGATAAATGAAAAGTAAGGAAAGACATCCAAGCATAAAGTGACTATGCAGACTACTGGAAAAAATAGACGACTGAGTAAAGACACTATAGGTGTTTATGAGCAACTTGGAGACAGTGGCTCTTCAACAAAAGGATGGGATATCTAAGACACTATAGGTGTTTATAAAGCCATGAGCAACTTGGAGACAGTGGCTCTTCAACAAAAGGATGGGATATCAACTGAAGCTAGATGATGGCAGATTCACAGCAAGCAAAATGGAGGCTCAAGTATTGAGTGCTTAAGTTGTGGAATGCTTTGCAGCAGGGTGTTGGGATTGCTAAAACATCAGATATTCACAAAGAGCCAATGAATTGAAAATAAATAAATCAGAGGGCATTAAAAATCCACCTTTATCTCTAGAAGCCTCTGATCCTAGAGCATTACTGCATTTCTGCTGGGTTCTTTTCTCTCACACAGGCTGTCAGGGAGAGTGGAAAAATTATTTGAAAAAAAATTTGGTGAACCAAGGATTGGTTTAATTTTTTGTTGAAAAATTTATCTTCATACAGAACACAGGGATTCCTCTTGGGACTCAAGTTAAAGATCATTGCAGAGAGCCTGAAGTTAAGCTCTAATAACAGGATCCATTTTAAAAAATGTGTACACACACGTCACTTGTAAAACACAGCAGAAAGACAATTTCCTGCAAGATACACTGGGGATTTTTTTTGCTCAAAACAGCTATAACTTCCAGGCTGCTCCAGTTCTAGTTCTATGCTGCTTTTTTGTTCCTAGGCAGCAAAACAGTCAAAGAAATGTTCATCCACCAATACTGTTGGAGGTCTAGTTCTGTTTTCCAGACAGTGCTCACTGCCAACTTCCTTGCCTGCAGTACTTTAAAAAGAAATAAAGCACAGGAATTGTCTTAGTTCTGAGGGACATTTTCATATCATTATGCTGTTCGCTTGTCTGAGGCAGACACAATTTTGTTAAAAATCAAATACCTTATTGCCCTTTAACCTTGAAAAATTCAATGTATAAGTAAAAACATAACAAAAATGAGACTGCCACATTCAAAGCCACTGCCATGTGGAAAGGTTGTAGGATATGACAGCCAGATCAGAAGTGACATTTCCAGGTCATGGTTTTCTGACCTTAACTCCTTCTGATCATATTCAGCCATTTTATTTTGGTAGCCCAGAGCAGACATGCTGCAGTAATGCAGATTATAAAACCCACTACATGCTAGACTTTATTCAGTGTTGTTTTATCACACAGTTAAATCCTGTACCATGGTCCCACAGGACTAAAGGAAAACTCTGTGCAGAAGGAAAAAAAAATTTTAAAATTGAGTTTTTATTTGAAAGATGGACTAGATTTTTTGGCATGCTATTTTTATATTAATATCTGGAGAGCTATGGTTAGATTAAGAGATTCACATGCAGTGTACCTATCATTTCTTTTGTTCCAGCTGTACAAACACTTATCCCCATGAACAACTTAAACCTAGTGAAATTTTCAAGGGTAAAGTAAAAGTTTAGGATATGCAATAACTGAATGAGGTCCACCATTACATACACATTGGTGTCCGCAGGACTTCAATGTCATTATTTTTTTCTGCTGCATTCCTATGCAATATAAATGGCATTATTTTAGCACTCATCATGGAATCTGCCTGCTGCCTGCCTAATAACTGCTTAGAACAATGTGTCTGATCTCCTTCAAAAATACAAACTCAAACAAATAATATAATTTGATAATTGATTAAATCATGTCATTTGACTTAAAATTGGAAAAAATCTGTAGTAAAAACTGGTTTGACTGAGCACAAGTGTATTTATGCACACAGGGATGTGAAGAATGGAGAAAGCTTGGTATCTACTTGGTATCTACTCCAAATGTTATCAGATTATTTCTATGCATCAATTAATGAGGAAAAGTTTTCTCACAAAAGTGACAATTACCAAGATGGGTCAAAATTGTCTCGATGCAATTGTACTCCATCCTCCCATTACAATTATTCTGAGCAGTTTTTCCTCATTCCTACATATGCATTTCCTCATTCCTTCATACACATTTGTTCTTTTCACCTAGATTGTGTAGCTTAAGGACATGAAAACATTTTTATCACAAAGCTATCTCCAAAATTCAGTCAGATGTCATTAGTACAGTAATGAAGGTCATTCATGAAGGAAAAGGTTTCTTCAAGCATCCAATATCTTGCTCACCCTGGAAGACAGTTATAAAGAATATCGTTATTTGATGAAATCCTGCAAGAATGTACTTTAATGGAGAAGCATTACTTTAATTAAAGCAAAATTTTAGTTTTTAATTAAAATAAGGACATCAAGCAAAATAATCGAATTTTTACAGACCAACTTCATTAGCAGTACTAGCAGGAGGATAAAATACCCAGTCCTCTACCAAACCATCTTACTTAAAAGCCACAGAAAGCATTACTGTTATCCCAAGGATTTCTCCAAATAATCAGCCTCCCCACAGTCCACTGAGCTGACCTTCTTAATCAAGTCCAATGGATGTGAATGTTTTTAAAACTTTCACCATTGTTGGGCATTTCCATACTTCGATGAAAGCTGAAATTTAACCCGTTTTGATATCTATATTTATTAGAACGGTTAAAATTACTAACAAATCAGAGAGAGCAATCAGAACCTGAGTACAATGTGAGATTTGGGGGGGTGGGTGGGGGTGTGAAGAATGTAGCCAAGAGAGACCAGTCATGCACCTGAAAGACACAGTCTCAAATAAGAGTGTGAGTTAGAGCAAACAAAATTACTGTTCAGGAAGGTCAAGTGCAAAGTCAATGAACAGTTGCCCCAAGTACATTACTCTATAAAACACAAAAGTTTTACCTTCCCACTGATCTAACTATTTAGTATTACTTTCACACAGTACTTAGCACAGCACAGCTGATATACATCAAGTTCAGAAATGTAATTTTGCTGGTAAAATAGCAAAAATATGTTCTTACATGAACCTGCTTTCAACAGGAGAAGACAACACTCTTAATACCCAAACCTCCGTGAGAGCAGCAGCCACAGAAACATACAAACTGTACATGAAGGACAACCCACAGGAGACATCAGTGGTTTCTGACCTATGTCTTCTTGAACACCCACAAGGATCTTCAACAAGGGTCTTCCCTTCCAGATTCAGCAATTACCAGCTGAGGCAGCAAGGATTGTTTCCTTCTACAGCTGTGGATTTAGTTTAGCCCAGGGTACACCCTCTGCAGATAGAAGAGGATAACCCTAGAAAGGGAGCTTGAAATCCATCTATCCTCTATATGGGTCTTGTTACCCTCCAACAGGTTTTCAGTTGTGCCTTACATATGTAATATCAAGCAGTAAATAATCCAGTCAAACAGACTGCCTTAGTTTTACCAAGTTGCCTGTTAACAAACCTGAGGAGGAAAAATCCTTATTTGTAATAATCTCTTCTTTCTCTTCAAGCTGATCCCTTTATGAATAGACTGGGGTATAAAGAACTGGGGTTTGGTAGTGGTGGGGGGGTTGCAGAAGTGGTCTCAGTGAAAAGAGGTATGGGGCTGCCTTGTGTCAAAAACAGCTGACCCAGCAATGGACCCACTGCACACTGAAGCCGAGCCAGCCAAAGTTTGTCACATCTCTCTGAAAAATATTCTAAGAAAAGGCAGAAAAAAAACTAAGACTGAGAGGACCAATGTATGGTGAGCAACAAGGTTGCAGCAGGAGGCACTCCATGCTGGAGCAGGGATAACCCCAAAGGGACTACAGTCAGTGGAGAGCCCACATCTGAGCAAAGCACACAAGTAAACAATGCAGAATAGAAAAACAAGGAGCAGCAAAGAGAAACTGTTACATACTGACCTCTAACTCCTGCATCATACATCACTCTCTCTTAAAGTTCTACATATAACTTGTACCAGGAACAAGAGGGGAGGGGAGGTGTCTGGAGTGAAGCTAAGCCGGGAAAAGGGGGAGGAAAAGTGTTTTCACAAGGTGTTTAAATGTTTGTTATCTTTGTTTCCCAATGCCCAAATCACTAACTAAATGTTTATGTTAATGGGCAATAAATTAATTTAATCCCCAGCTGGATTCTGTTTTGTCAACAGTAACTGGTGAATGATTTCCTTGTTTTTATCTTGACTCACGAGTTTTCTCACTCCTGTTCTTCTGTTTTCTCTGTTCCTCCCCCAGCCCTGTCCTGTTGTGGAGCTAGAAATGTGAGAGCTTGGCTGCAAGCTGAAGCGAACCCATCATGATGAGGAATGTGTCTAGAGTTTTAAATTTTTAATTACCTGGGAGTACAAATTTGACAGTATAACAAGATGTTTCAGCAAAGGACTTACTTGATTAAATTCAAGTTTTTTGCAAATAACATTATTCACGCTAATTAAAATGCCTTCATCGGAAATGAGAAAATATATAGCGCCAAAGGAACCTTTAAAAAAGGCCCATCTCGCCCAATGCATAGAGTCTGAATTTTAATTTTTCTTCAAAAAGGAAATAAAATATCAGCCAATACTAACCCTTTAGGAGTTGCTTCTGGTAAAAATTTGATATCCTATAAAGAATAAGGCTTTCTTTATAGAAATGTTTTTCAACAGATGACAGAGACCCATTTAAGCATCTTTTTTATAATTGTTCTGTCCTTGAAATTGAGAAAACTAACTAGGGCTATGTTAAATATTTTGATATATTATTATCAAGATATATTTCCCTCTTTTCTTCCCTCTTTCTATAATAAGGATCACAGTCCATGTCATCATGACTGTTTTGAAACAGATGCCACAAATTACAGCCCAGAAAGCTGAGAACCAGTGTTTTGAAAGTGTAAGGAGGAATATTTTGCTTTTAGAAAGTTGTATTACTTTTTGCAATAAACTAACAAATAAATTTTGGAGGACTGCAATGATCTCTGCTGAAACTGTGTTACTTACTAAAAAAAAAAAAATCTACAGAATCTATAGTGACATGATTTTGTATTTCATACTGCTATTTCTCTAGTGTTTGGGGGACCCAATATTTCTGACCAGTCTGAATACTGGATATTTGACTATAAAAACCAAATCTAATTTTCTGTGAGAGAGTCAAGAAAACATCAAAACCAAAATTAACTCAAGCAACTTTAACCACACTCATAGGTAAATCAGAGTCAAACTAAAAACTTATTTTTTCAATTTCTGTTCCTTTAACCATGTAAAAAATTCTAGCTTCAATCTAATCGTAGATGGACACCTAGTGGTATAATATAATTGATTCCTTTATTCAAATAGTCTCATAAATCCAAAGCCCTATGAATAGAAGAGATTTCTAGCATATTAAAAATTAAAATATCATATACAATCTTAAAGGCTTTATTTTGACCTATGTTTCCCTGACTATTTTCATAAAAGTACCATCTGCAGCAATCAGAGGTCTGGGTTCATATTCAGAAGCCTTCAATTAAGGAAAATTTAATTTTGTAGCAAAAAGTCTTTAATATAATCAATAGGTAGGGGTTCAGTCCTTAAAATACAATAGTTAGATAGTCTGTGCAACAATACATTTGTGGTACTTTGTACAAAAATAAACCAAGATCAGTTAGTCTGTTTAAGGAAACATTTTATGCACTGCAGAATATAAACAGACTTGCTCTGGAACAGCCAAGCAAACCGGGCCCACAAATACAGATACAAGGAGTTGCTCCTACATAGCTGAAAAATATGGGCAAAGTTTTCTTAAATTATTGCATAATGCATTTAACACTTGTATATACACATTCAACAAGTTATTGATGAAATAGGTATTGATATTCAAAGATGTTCTGAACAAACAGCAACCATTCTTTAGTGAGATATTTTACCTTCCTTAGCTTCTTGTCACTTTGCTCCGTGCCTCACAGTCCTAGATCTCCCCAAGTCTTTAAAATATAAACCATCACATGTCTAAAATAAATTAACCTGACATTTACTGTATTGAATCAAACTGGAAAACAGAAACCTGCAATCTTTTAATGTAGGATGAAGAGATTATTCAACATACTTCAATGACTAAAATACTACAAATTACATGAAGGGGGAATGGACCAATAGAGTGATTAGTTTTATTTATTTTATAGTAGTGACAACTACCATAATTGTGCTGTACTTGGAACTAAAAAAAGGGAGAGATTACCTATAGCCTGACTAGACATGAAACATTACAGTCCATGGAAGCACTGAGAGAATACTGTCCTGGCTAAGTAGCAGTGTCAAAATATGAACAGCATCTCAGTTAGAAGGTTTGGAAAGTGACTTGCAAAAGGAGAGCACTTGGGAAAGGATGTCACTCATAAGAGAGTAGAAATCTGGAAGGCAGTTCCATGCAGGGGCACTTAAAGTTTTCCACACAGTGCTCTTCTTTAACAAGCAGAGGAAAAAGTAACCATTGGTAAAATATAAAGGGATGCTGATTCTTAAAATGGTGATGGGGGAAGCCCCTGTGGAACCTGAACACAGCATATCCAACTTCTATTTCCAAACAAGGGTTCACCTATTGCAAAAATTCACAAGTTACCTAAAAACGGCAAGAAATAATAAGGAGAAGAGCCAGTGGTGCATTAGAGTATGCAAACTGGGAGAAAATAAACCCCCATTGCATTTCACCTTGATCTCTAGTCCTCAGAGATCAGAGGTGCTGGGTGTAGGTAGGCTGAATTTCTGATTATAACCGATTTGGCCCTGTAAGTCCAGACACGTTCAATAAGAACTTCCACAATCACAAATTCCTGACTGGGGCAGTTTATTGGAGCAACAGAAATAAAGACTTGGAACAGTCATTGATAAATGCACTTATTGCATTAGTGATAAATATGTCAAGGTTAGCTGGCAATTAATTGAGCTAAATTAACAATTCAAGCTAAAGCAACAAATTCAGCTTTTCACTAAGCTTAACTTCACTGCCAATTAGTTTGGTTTCACCAGAGTATGCCCTGACACAGTCAGAATCACAAATCTTACCAAAAAAAGGCCTACCTGTTTTGGGGAGGAAAAAGGAACAAGCCCAACAACTTGTCTGTGAACTGGGGTCATATTGTCATCCTCTCCATGGAGGATTCCAAATGCCAGTGTTATATTTTTGGGTAAATGGGGGTGGGACTGTAGTCAAATATAACTGGTCAAATGTTTCTGCTGTCATAGGTGGGGGGCAGCCCCTTTCTCATTTTCATATTGATGGGTGTATTTCTTCACATGCAAAGGAAGGATGATGAGGGGCTTTTTTGACCTTTGGTCAAGCTGAGCTATAGGACTTACAGATGAATCAAAGGCATACTAGAACCTTGACACTTCAGCATTTCTTCCTCTCCAAAGAGTCAAAGCAGCAGTAAAGGCCCAGTAGACTGCTTTCATCAGCATGTTAAAACCATACATCATTGTCTCCTCAAAGGACCAGATACCCACTTCTAACAAAGCCTGTTACACCTGGGTGAGGAGGATTCACATCTCAGGATCACACCCCTATATAGAGGTGTCAGTGCTCTTCTGTGCTTCCCTGAGACAACATTGGGCTGGGAGGCCTCTGCTTCACCCCACACATTATGTTGGTAAGTCTTGCTCTATCCAGGTGCAAGACAAGTGTCTCAGCTCACACTGGCTCAACCAGCCTCAACAATTCTCCACAGCAAGCCTGGCAATTTTCCACAGCCAGTGATACAAATAATCTGGTTTGTGAAAGCCAGCTACAGAAAGTTGTGCAAGGATCTCTCCTGTGTATGTAGTAAACAGCCTGTGAAATTAAATGCTGTTAAATCACAGGGGGAAAAACACCACATTATGTACATAATGACAGATGCTAAACCACCAGTCCTTTCTCGAAAAGCTGAGTCATTCTGGAGTGCTCAGAACCTGGGTCAATGCTAAGCAGTGGTTAAAAGAGCAAATAGAGTGTTAGGAATCATTATGAAACAGAAGAAAACAATGCACAAGGATACAAAATTAATAAGACAACTCTAATACTGCACACTATTCTGGTCACTCCATGTCAAAGGAAACACTGTGAGACTAAAAAGAGATTAAATGCGTGACAAAAAAAAAATAATGGTAGAAAGATAAAGTGAAGAACACAAATTTATGGGCAAAAAAAATATGCGAGTGATAGGATCATAATTTTTAATAAGAAGGGGAGAAAGGGTGGAAAAATGCACTGAGAAACAGCATGGAAGTTGATTTATTATTTTGGTTTTTGGTTTGTATTTTTTTTAGTGGAATGTTATACAACAAATTTAAACATTCCCACAAAATATTTTGAATGCCAAAATCAAAATGTGCTAAAGCAACAATTAGACTAATTAATTGAAAATAAGCCCAGCAAGCAGTATCTGAGGCAATAATGTGAATTCAACCCACAGCCTACGGGAAGCTGAGACAAAACACTACTTTGACTTTATCTTGTTCCTGAACTCTTTCAACAGGCATCAACTGCACTCTAGCCAGAGGAATAAATGAAAAGAGTAACTCCTGGTTTTACTCTGTGTTGCCTCAACAGAGTGAAAGTAACGGTGGAGGAATTCACAGACCAGATCATATTGAAGATTTTTGTCTTTGGCGTTTTCAGTGCCATGGGCGGGGGAAGCACTAAAAGCATTATAAAGTACTAAAAAGCTTTGGCTGCAGTCAAATGAAAATAGGTATGGCAGTAAGCAAAATTTAGGTAAGAAGCATCACCATCATGCAAACATCTACCCTTACAACATATATTTGAAAAATGAGGAGAAGAAGAGGCAGAGAAGCAAGAATCAAAATCAGGAGGCAGGAAGAGGAGCTGGGAGACAGAAAATTACAGCATTATATGAGACAAAAGGAAAAGAAGGATGAAAGTATCTTCAGAGGAAGGACAAATGAGAATGAACTGATTCTGTCTTGTTAGCAATGAAAAACTGGCACAGGAACAGAGACCTGATTTCTTCATCTGATACTGCCTCTGCAAAAAGGCATGGGCTGGATGGAGTAATATTAAGATAACATACAGAGCTATGATCTTCCCAGACAATGTTGACTGCAAAAGGCAGGCAGGAAGGAAAGAAAGCAAGCATGCATTAGATGAGATTAGGAAGGAAGGCACATAAGGCAAGTAAAAGGTGGGAAGTAAGGGATGCTCAGAGCAAATATCACCAAAGGGAAGAAAAACTGAGGCAGAAGAGGACCTGGATGTGGAACTGGGATTTGTGACAGCGGAAAAAGGGGTTTAACAATCTTAGTTAGTGGAAGTGGTTTTCTGCACAGTATCTTGGAAGGCAAGAGTTAACCATACAAAAATTTAAATGTCTACATCAACTGAAAGAAATTATTCTTCTTCATCTAGAAAGAAAATGGGCCAATTTTAATATCTGGCTCCAAAAGTAAAACACCACTACATGCAAAAGGCAAAAAAATTATACTGACTTTATCTTGTTCCTGTTCCTTAGCTGCAGTCATGACTTTAATAACTTACTGTACTTTCTGTATATTTAAAAGCCTTTTGTAGAATTTTAGAGAGGATTAGTAAGAAACAGAAACACACAAGCCATTTATTATCTAAAAAGGGCCAATCAGAGCCACCATCAAATAGTGAAAAAATAATTCTTCAAAGCGACATTTTTGAATCCCAGTTAGCTGGAAGGGGCCCTAGCTTATGTTACAGAAGAAGTGGTTTTGGTATGTAGATTTCAGTAAGGAACAGCATGATCTGTGGTTCTGCCCAGTTCAGCCTCCTTTTCATCATGCATGTCACTCCAAATACTGCAGAGTTGCATTTGGTCCATAAATGGCTTAGTCTGAAGCCACGATACACAAATTAATTTTAGGCTATGCAAGTTACATTACTATGTCTCAACGTCAAATTGAAGCAGACCCTGACTGAAACTCCTTGTTCCTTTTCATGGTGTCATTAGGGAAATGGAACAAATAGAGCTTTATTCAGAAAAACTCGTTAGTGTAATGTAAATCTTTCCTGTGCTCAGACAAAACCCATAAAATATACCTTGAAATAAAAAGGAGCTTTCTAAGGAGCACAGCCAGAAAGAAAAGCTATGAAGAACACAAGAACTTGCCCCTACATGGCAGATCACAAAAACAAAGTTCCTTTTTGCACTAAACATTACTGTATTTATATAAACGCGGTCGGTAAAGCACAAAAGGGATAAAGATAAGAAGATGGATTGGGAACACGCAACTCTGCACTTAAGAAAATTATAAGGAAAATAAGAGATTTCAGTATTTCAGTACCTAGTACTCCTGCATTTAGCTGCACCTCCAACTAAATCTATAATCAGAAAACAGGCTGAAAAGACACACACAAAGGAGAGCTGCAGAACAACTTGCCAGACAGTATTTTTATATCTCATGAAAACAATGCCTTGCAATAAGCTGTATTTTCAGGCAGAAATAAAAGCCAGTAGAATCACAGAATTGTCCAGGTGAGAAGGAACCTCATCCAACCTTCTGTGGGAAGGGGAGCATAGATGAGACTAGCACCCTGCCTATGTCCTCTTGAAAACCTCCAGCAATGTCCCCAGGGAGGCTGTTCCAACAAATGGTTGATGCTTCTATAAAAATTTTCTTTCTTATCACAAGGTGAAACCTCTCCCAGTGCATCCTGCTCCCATTACCCCTTGCCATGTGGCTCCTTGTGGAGGGATCCTACTCCTCAAGAACCCCACCCCTCAGATTTCCCCTAACTGCCTCTTATGGTATGAAAAAAAAAGAAAATCCTGAATATCCTAGCTAAGCAATCTAGGTTACAAAAGTGCTAGCCTGATGGATTTTTTTGTTTGTTTTAATGAGGATCAGTACAATAAACCTGGGGGTTTTGTTTGCTTTCCACTTTACACCTATATGACAGATGCACACTGAAAACACTTTCCTTTAAAGGCTAGAAAACCAGCCTCAAGGGGATTAGCCATGTCCACCTCTATTAAAAATTGAGAAATGGAAAAAAAGAACATCCCCACTCTGCAACCCCTGGGCTCCACCTGCTTCCTTCGCCCGTGGCTGACAACTATGGGAGAGAAGGGATGGAAGAGAATCCAGGAAAATTATTCTTCTCCTGTACTCGGCACTGGTCAGGCCACACCTTGAGTGCTTGTGTCCAGTTTTGGGCCCCTCCGTTCAGGAAGGACATTGAGGTGCTGGAGTGAGTCCAGACAGACAGTGGAGGAGTGGAGCTGGTGAAGGGTCTGGCACACAGATCCCGTGAGGAGCAGCTGAGGGAGCTGCGGGTGTTCCACCTGGAGAAAAGGAGGGGAGCCTCTCCCCCCTCCGGGGAGACCTCACTGCTCCCTACACCTGCCTGAAAGGAGAGTGTACCCGGCGGGGTCTGTCAGCGACAGGACAAGAGAATATAGTCTTAACTTGTTCCAGGAGAGGTCCAGGTTGGATATTAGAAGGAATTTCTTCACCGAAGGAGTGATTAGACATTGGAACGGGCTGCCCAGAGAGGTGGCCGAGTCACCACCCCCGGAGGTGTTTAAGGCTGGACGTGGCACTTAGTGTCACAGTCTGGTTGACACGGTAGTGTTCGGTCACGGGTTAGATTCGATGATCTCAGAGATCTTTTCCAACCTAACTGATTCTGTGATTTTGTAATTCTGTAATCAACAGAATTGATTGGGCCCGGCGCACGCCCACCGCTCCAGCACCTCAGACAGGCGCGCGCTGCCCCCGCCCACCGCCTCACCGCCCCCGCGGCCCCGCCCGCCCCCGCGCGCCCGAGCACGCGCAGCGCTGCCAGGGCGCGCGGGCGTGGGCGCGCGGTGGGCGTGGCCAAGCGAGGCGGAGCGGCCGCTTTGGGAGCCGGTGGGCGTGGCCATGTACGCGGCGGTGCGGGTGGGAGGGCGTGGTCAGACATGGGGGCGTGGCCAGACATGGGGGCGCGGCCGACGGGCGCGGCGGGGTCAGGGAGGCGGGGGAAGCGGCCGGGCGGGCGCGGGGACAGAGACACGGTGGGCTTCGACGGGAGCTGTCGCCGCTGCCGCCGGCACCGGGAGGGCGCCGACCATGGACGCCACCACGCTGGAGCTGGACGCGGTGAAGTTCGCGAAGCTGGCGGTGCAGCGGGACCAGAGCGGGCGCTACCAGGAAGCGGTCTTCTACTACAAGGTACGGCGGGGACGCGCCGGTTCCCTCGGGGCGCCGCCGTCTCCTTCCCCTCAGCGCGGGCCGCGTGATGCTCTTGAGCCGCCGGAGGGTTCGCGCTCCCCCCTTGGCCCCCCGAGGGCCGCAGAGGAGTGTTGGGCACCCCCGCGGCCCGGCACGGCCCTGCAGGCGGGGACAGACGCTGGGTCAGCGCGGCCGCCCCCGCCCTCCCCCGGCGGGTGTGCCCCGGCAGCGAGCTGCTCGGCCCGGGGAGGACGAGGCGGTGCCCGCCGAGACGAGAGCGGAAGGCCGTGCGTGAGCGTCGAAAGTTTGTCGGTCTTCGCAGGAGCCGCGTCCTTCAGGGCGGGTTGCGAAACGCCTTTTCCCTGCGTCCTGCTTTTAGGTGGGAACGAGCGCTGCCCGTGCGCTGATGTTACCGACAGGCTTAGGGGAAGCACTGCAGGTGCTCTGCTTAAAAAATGGGAACGGGCGCTTCTTCCAGCTGCTGGAGACACTGCTCCTTCAGTGCTTCTGGGAAGATTCATCCTAACCTAAAAACGTCTCTGCCTCGCTGGTTTTACACATTCATTCCTGGCCCTGCCCATCCCCAGCCCTGCCAGGACGTTCATCCCTAAGCCCTGCCAGGCCAGAAAGACTGATCAGTTTTATGCTGGCACTGGGCATTTTGGAGAACTACAAGTGGGCTGCCGCTCCTGGGTGTGCAGCTGGGAGCAACTCTCTTGTACAGTCACCAAAAAAGAGGTCTGTGGTGACATACAAGATGTTCAGCAACAAGCCAGCTTCAGATCACAAGCTGTCAGTGACAGGTTTTAACCTCGTGTGAATATTCTTTCCATTAGGGACCAGATTTTATTGTTTCAGTAGAGTTTCACAGCTGGGAGCAACTCTCTTGTACAGTCACCAAAAAAGAGGTCTGTGGTGACATACAAGATGCTCAGCAATAAGCCAGCTTCAGATCACAAGCTATCAGTGACAGGTTCTTAACCTCGTGTGAATATTCTTTCCATTAGGGACCAGATTTTATTGTTTCAGTAGAGTTTCACGTTGGTGTAGCTAAGGGTATAATGAGGTTGATTCAGTGTCTTGCTCAATATCTGTAGGCTTACTACTAGTATGTAGTAATTTTTGTGTAACCATTAGCCATTTTTCACGTATGTAACTTGTCTCATTTTGTTGTTTTATGTGTCATAAAGTTACATTAAAGTTTCCTATCCCATTGGATATCTGTAGGCTTACTACTAGTATTTAGTAATTTTTGTGTAACCATTAACCATTTTTCACATACGTAAATTGTCTCGTTGTTTTATGTGTCATAAAGTTACATTAAAGTTTCCTATCCCGTTGACTTCTCACCTGCAAGAAGGGATCTCTGAAGCCTCTGTTCATCCTTATCACAGTAGTCATTCCACAGATTCCATTACCCTGACAAAGACATTCTCTTCCAATAACTTGTTAAGGGATCTGTAGTTGGCCTTTTATTTCATGAGTACAAGGTGTCTGTGAAGTGTTTAAAAAGCATAGTGTTAATATCTTGGTGTCCTGTGCATGTAAGTGTGAAAGAATAGGAGGAAGAGTCTTTTTTTTCTTTTTTGTTTTTTTTTTTTAACCCAGTTGTTAATTTTTAGAGGGCTAAATTTATTTATGTAAACCTTATATATGCAAAAGTTTTAGTTGCCCATAATAACACCGATATTATGCTAATAAGCTCTGTGTTCATCGGCAGCAGCGTGTGTGCATGATCTGATAACCATGTGCAGTACTGCTTTAGCACTGTATATTTCTCCTTTTATCTGGAAGAAATTACTCAGTGCTGTTCAGAATGAAAATATCTTTCTGTGCAAATAGTCATCCTTGTATGCTTTTGAACATACATGTGTGTGGAAAATCTTTTTCACATACTGTGTACAGGTGATATTCTTGCTGAGTGGAAAAATGCACCCCGGCAGTCATGGTGCACTTGAAGGTACACGAGACAAGAGGGTAACCTAGGTATGTTTGGCTTTCCAGATGTTGCCTGAACAATCACTGCCATGTTAGATTATACAAAATAGTTGCAAAATATAATTTATTATTTCAGGGATACTTTATTTATTTATTTATTTATTTATTTATATATTCCAGCACAGTAGAAGTAAGCTCTGGCCTGTCACCAACTTTCTTATCAACTGCTCTAAGAAGTTCAGAGCCCAGTGGTGCAATTACTAAGCATGTGGGAAAGCTTGGGTACTGAGCTGGCTTCTGCAGGAACTCGACCTTAAGGATGAAATACGGAAAATGCTACAGTTGTTGCCATAGACAACACCAAAATGTGTGAATGGAGTTCCTATGGTTAGCAAGTGTGCTTGGCTTCCTGCTACCATGTAGCTTTGATAGATGCCTAGAGGAGTGCTGCATGTGAGCCAGCTTCAGGCAGCTTGCTAATTAATGGTGCTCTGCAGAAATGTCAGGATCATATTTGGACACCGATGACTTCAGCCAAAACTGCTGAAGGCTGTTGCTAAGTCTGGCTGTTGACCAGCTGTTAGCAGCTTGCAGACTGATGATCTGTAATTAGCTTAGTGTGACTGTGGCACACTACTCATGACAAACAGTAGTGACATTGGAGAGATGATAAATGCTAAGTCTGACTTGCACATCCACCTGGTCACTGGAAGCAGCTGGCATGCTGCGTCCACAATCACTCTGTCAACTGCTTCAGTCCTTTGCAGGTTTGGTTTATAAAAGATTTATTTCCATTATGTTTACATCTTAAAACCAGGCAAAAACAATTGTGCTTGAAATCACAGAAGCAACATGAATTATATACTGGTTTTGTAGCACTGGTTTGGAAATCCACATTTGTTTTTTGCACCGTGTGTAGATGATATTCCTTTGTGATACAGCACCTGTTTTGTCCGTCTGTACTTGCAGTATGTCACAGACAAATATACCCATCCCTTGAGCACTTAGCTGTAGTGCACTTCTTTCCCCTGCAAAAAATAGTTGTGTGCTAGACCTTAATGGTAGTTAATTGCTACATATAAATGGTACTTATGCTTATCCTTCAGTGGTTGTGGATGTTTTGTGTGATGTAGTATGGAGATGGATGCTGGCGTGAGCATGCAGTACTTGGTTCTGTGATGTTTCTCAGTGAAAATTTATCCTGATAACAAATACAGGCTGTGTCAGGATCAGTTTTAACTTTGGGCAAACTAAACAGATGGGTATGGGAGCAAACTGCTAAGTTGGACCAAAATAATGGCCATAAAACACACAAGGGAGCCCTGGCCATGGATCTGTGCTTGCTCTGTGCAGGGCAGCCTCTGTGTAACCATCTCTAGTTACTCTTCTGCTTTCTGCCTTCCCAGCCTGCCTGCTCCCCGACCACCTCCTCTCTGCTGCTGCTGGGAAGGCGAGTGCTGCCACAAAACTGGGGGAGGGGGGGGGTTTCCCATGTCAATAATGGGGACAAAACAAGGTTTCTGTCCTCATTTCTGTGGGGTGACAAATCTTGTCTCCATATGGTTCAGAGACTGTGTCAGCTCTGGTTATTTATTGCAACCCTGCCAAACCTTACGTGTTTTTCATCAATTCAGTGAAGGGATAGACAGCTTATGCAACGGAAGGTGTTTTTTCTTAATAGATTTGTACAGGATGGAAAAAGCCTTAATGTGGGTGATGTGCTGTGCTTCTGAGCCAGAGGCCTACGCTCCCTCCTGAAAGCAGACTTCCATCCAGTGTTTTGTGTACATACAAACGTTTAAAAAAATAAGTTTGAGAAGATAGGAAGCCTCACATTTGTAGATGTTCCAGATTGGATAGCTTTATCTGAGTAATAATAATTAAAAAAAAATGCTTACTAAACAAAAAATCTTGGCATTTGATTTTAAAAAGCTTTTATATTTGTTTACTTTCATTATTACCAGATTAAATGCAAATAACTGGAATAGCTACTTTTTTCTCCTAACCTTAAATCCTCAACTTTAAAACCAAACTGATTTCAGTGCACGCATGAAGAGTTTTACTTAAAATCTCCTAATTTCATACATTACTATATTAACAGGCCTAAGATCTGATCTTACAGAACTTCTGAATGTTTTTATAGTCTTACAGGTTGTCGCAGATGTGAGAAATTAAACATGATCTAGCTTATAACTTGAAACTTTTTCTTTTGAGCAGAATTTCCCTGCAGCCACTGAGTCTTTCTGCAGATGTAAGGGCTTGCTTTCATGCAACTCATGGCTGCTGTAGGCCCTCTGTTTATGGTAAGTAATTTTCTACGCAGCAAACATTAACTTTGTCTCCAATTCTTCTCCCTGCAGGAAGCTGCACAAGCCTTGATTTATGCTGGGATGGCTGGGTCCAACTTGGAAAATATTCAAGAAAAAATAAATGAGTACTTGGAGAGAGTTCAAGCTCTCCATTCAGCAGGTGGGTAAGGAGCTTTCTAATTAAATCTCTGCTTAAATTAATTGAGTGGAAAGTTGTTTGCTGCTGTGAAATAATGGTGTTTACTCTGTTTTTATTATTCTGATTTTCTTGTCCTTTGTGAAGAACCACAAATACAATGAGCACATCAGTGCTTTGAATTCTAATACATCATAAATTAAGCGGAGTGTGACTTTCTAAGGACTTGGGTGTTGGTATTCTTTGCTTTTAAATATTCTGAGGAGCCACATCTGCAGAGCAAATGTGAGAAAGGTCATTAATAAAGGTATTAAGTGACATGGACACCTAAGTATATTGTCATAAGGTGTTGTATTTTCACAAATGATGCAATATTTTGCATAATTAAACATCCTGTTCTCCGTGTAGTATGAAAGAGATTTTAATTATTTCAAATCAGAAATATCCTGAGAGCTAACCTCTGCTTCAGGGGAGTGTGATGGCGTTTCCTTGCCCTTGCACAGATGTTTCTAGCAAAGTTTAGAAAGATTTTGTTGCCAGACAAGAAATAGACATTACCCATCTGATTAGAGCTGCTGGTGTTTTCTTGACATGTTCAGGATGTTTTTACATGTCTGCTGCTGTAGAAAGCTAAATACTTGTTTTTTCATTTAGTTCAATCACAGAAGACAGACCCTCTGAAGTCAAAACAACAGTTGGACTTGGAGCGTGCTCACTTCCTAGTTACACAGGCTTTTGATGAAGATGATAAAGGCAATGCAGAAGAAGCTATAGAGTTGTACACAGAAGCAGTGGAACTCTGTTTGAAAACAGTATGTTAAGCTACAGGTTAACTTGGTGGAATTATGTGATGGTAAGAAATTCTTCCACTCTCACAAATGACTGACCCTTAAAGGCTGGCTTGAAAATGGAGTACCTGTATTTGTAAAAACTACCTTTTAATTTTTTTTTGTTTGTTTCATTTTTTTGGGATTTTTTTTTAGTGTTTCTTCCAGTCTTTGTTATGTTTCTATACAATACTGTAAATTTATGGGGACTTGTCATTTATGTGGTTTTTTTTCTGAACTGGATTATACTAAAAGCTAGAAATATTCTGGAATATTTTTTGTGTTGATTTTTGCCCTGGAGCAAATACCACAAAAACAGAAATTAAAAACTGTTAAAAATGAAGATGACTTGCCAACGTGTCAGCTCTATTAATTTCTGACTATATTAAGAGGAGTCATTTACGGGAAATTTTTTGTGTGTGTTACATTTTCTGAAGACATAACAGTCTCCTGATGCCAAAACTATTAAAAATACCGCTTGATTACTCAAGTGTTTAACACTAAAGCTGTTATGAGTGAATTCAGTTCACACTGAAATTAATAAGGATGAATTGGCCATTACATAAACAATGAAGAATATAACTACAGGTACTGCTTTTCTCCCTTAAGTCCAGTTGCCTTAACTAACTCATTACAAGAAGAGCTCACCATCATAATGTAACTCCACCAAGTCTGTTTTTCTTTTTCTCTTCTCTTCAATGTTATAATGTAAATGTATTTGTGGGTTGGGGAGGGTGTTGTATTACTTTTGCTACATGCTTGAGTAAATCCTTTCCTCTGAATTATGTTAACAGGTTTTACCCAAGCTAAAACCCCTGGTGGTACAGTGTAACCAGATCAAGAGTTAGTAGAGCTGCTCTAGTTTTTCCACTTCAGCTGTTGGAGCAGAACATTTTCAGTCTATTACATAACATTTACTGTGGCAACATGCTCCTTTTTCTCTGCTATATTCCTCCTTCTGTTGTGTCAGTACATGCAAATATTACTGAAGTTAGTCTGAAAATACCTCATATTAACAGCTGCATTTATTGGGTATTTCATTAGGTACAAGATGCTGCTGAAGTTTCTTTTAATCTTGACTAGCATATTCTTTTGTTGACGTGATGGTAAGGTTTGTCCCTTGGGGTGACCCAAAAGTACTTTCTTTTTCCCAGGATGAAAGGAGATTTAAGGGACTCTGTTGTCTTGAAGCTTTATTCCTGTCCTTCTCGTCAGTATATTCAGGGGAAGAGATTTGTTTCTTCCTTACCTTTGAAGTACTCAGAGAGCAGCCATTACTCCTCTTCTGTGGCTGATTCCTAGATGAGTGTAGGCTGGTGTTCCATCTCCACTACTTACCTTCATAAATCCTTAAAAGTCTTTTCCAACCAGGAACCCCAGAGTATTATTTATTTGCAAATTAAATTACTGCTTACAGAGGGTGTTTCTAGTTTTGTTTCTTGGGGTGATAGTAGCTTGCTTTTTCTATCCTCAGTTGACATCCCTGACCTGGAATAATTGGTCAAGGCACAAAGCTAGAACCTGAAACCTGCTTGTGGGTTCTACAGGAGAAGCCATGCCTCATGTTGTGCCTCCTGCAGATTGTTTGGCTGCAGAATCCATACTCATCTGTAAGGAAGACAAAAGTGTAAACTGTCATAGATAACCTCCCAAATTGGAACAGAAGTTAACACTCTTCACATCTTTGTCACCCTACCCTAGGTTATTTTATGCTTTTGATTGCAAGTTAAAAATGTTGTTCTTGCACCTCTATGTTGTTTGTTTGAAAACAAACTTATTTTATGAAAGTAAACATTTCAAATCTTTTTCCTAAGTTATCATGATCATTTTAACACTTTGGGGAAAAGAATCGGAGTGCATCCAAACTCAGCAGTATATGCAACATTTTGTTATGTCTTCTTTCTGCCAATAGTGTTTTAATACAATTAATTCTTCTGGCAGTTCTTCTTGTGTATGGACTGTTTTCCATGCTGAAGAATTTTAGACATGACTTCCATTCTATCAAAATTTCACTAGAACAGCGAAATGACAATTGCTTACACAGTATTTTTTTAATGCTGAGTTTAAAAAAAGAAACAACAACAAACAAAGCAAAATATTTGCTCATTTCAAAAAGATAATTGGAAGAAATAGCTAGTTACTCTTTGCTGTAATCTAGAAGTATGACAGCTGAGCTTATAAAACATGTTGGTGGTTTTTGGATGTGTAGATTTTTCTTTAATTTTGCTCTTTAGGCTACTGAAACCTCAGAAGCAGGCCTCCAGTCCAAGCTGAAACAACTGGCTCGACAAGCACTGGATAGGTGAGTGCTGCTAATGTCAGTAAGCATGCTTGCTGTCAGCTCCAAGTGCACCCTCTGAGTTGGATTCTCAGTCTAACGTGTCTCTGTGGATTCTGTGTAGACTAAGCTCTTGCAGAGTTCACCTTGGAGCCAGTTGCCAGCTGCTTCACTGCTGAATGTGGCAGCTGTTGTGCCAGCCCTCTGGGAATCTTGGGACATGCAGAATTAGGAAAGGACTGTGTGCTTGTTAGAACAAATGCAGTACTTCAGAGATATAATCCAGAGTACTATAATCATTGGCCTCTGTAAAAGATGCTGAATTCAGGCTAGCATGAAGTCAAAGTGTCAGTGTCCCTCCATAAGGAAAACAGCTTGGAAACTGGGAAACATTTTTCTCTAAAATAGCAATCTAATTACATAGGATATGTGTAGTGAAATCTCTGAAACAATTTACAAAAGTATAAGATCAATGTGCCTCTTTTTAAATCAACTCTATGATGATGAATCCCAGGCTGTGTTGGGCTAATTTTCAGTATAAGCTGGGTTTTAGCACTTCTCACTCTGTGTTCACAAAAAAATCCCAATATTTTGCATATGTGTGACCATCCAGAAGCTTAATGCAGTAGTAACAAAATATGGCTCCTGCATACACAGTGTTCAGGCAGTTGAAAGTCTGGGTTGTGAGAATGCCCATGGGTTTTACTACTATTGTACCTGCTAGACAAAATAAATCTGGAAGGTATGAGAGGATGCAGATCGGTTTTTTCTCTGTGTTGCAGTGATCTTGTTCTGAGATCCCACATAATTAACACTTACACAAATTCTCCTATTACCATAATTTAGAGGCAATAAAAGTCTAATGAGTTATGTCAAAAGTAGCTTGTAAGAGTTGGAAATGCTGTATTTTAATTGATTCAAGAACAGAAAAATAAAGAATCACCAGCATCAGAAAATGATTTTTGTTTTTCAAAAAAAGTAGTGTTGGTCAACTTGGGCATTTTGTCATTCCATTTAACATATGTGGGAACATGAATCAAGAAAATCAATAATTGAACTGTAATTGTATTTTTATCACTGTTGTAAAGAAAATGCATTCTTTATTTGCTTTAGAGCAGAAGCACTGAAGGAATCTATGTCAAAGTCATCTCAGAAAGAAAAGTCAACTGCAGCCAAACCAAATCAGCCAGTCAGAACGTTCTTTCCATTGGGACCTGATTTTTCTTTAAATGATAAACCACAGACAATCAGAGCAGTACAAGCTAGTGAATCTCAAGGTCAGAGATACACTGCAGAGGAGATTGAAGTACTCAGGTAAGTCTAAGATTTTCCAGAATGAGTTCATGGAAGGTCTGACTCTGAGAAGCCCAAGTGCAAAGTTGTTTTTATAGATTATACAACTGCTACTTCACTGGAAATCAAAGGAGCATAATATTTTATATGACTCTGCCTTCTGTTACATCCAGTTCCTTTTACTTTGATTTTTGTTATAAATGAAATAATCTACAAATAATCCGTAAAACCATTAACCTAAATTGTGACTTTTGAAAACTATAAAATATATAACGTTCAAGAGGTAGTTGTCTTGTTTTCAGAACCACTGTGTATTGCTAGTTTTTGAAAACTTATTTTATTGTTTCCTTCTGCAAGTTAATCTTCAGAAGATGATTGATAGGTTTGTAACTTTTCTTTTTTGTTGTTTTTCTTCTGACTTGCAGGAAGACTTCAAAGATTAATGGCATTGAATATGTACCTTTCATGAGTGTTGATCTGAGGGAACGTTTTGCCTTCCCTATGCCTTTTTCGTAAGTAATGCTCCAGTTACTGAACTTCAGTTTTGTTTTTATTTTCAAAACTTTTCCATATTTGGTATTTCTGTATTTTGTTTTTCAGGGTTTAAAATAATTTACGTAGGCTTTTAAGCATAATTCAGGCAGAGATATTTAAATACTACCACTTCCTTTTTCCACTCTGAACTTAAAACTTTACTGTAAGCTGATCCTGCTGTGTAGTACTTTTGCACTTGTGTCTTCAAGCCTATGAGGATAATATTACATTTGGCTTTTTGGATTATTGGGCTGGGCTGGCAGCTTGAGTCTGTTTTCTGATGCTGCTCCATGCAAATGAGTTTAGCTCTGTTGCCTGTAAAATGCAGGTGATAGCTGTTTCCTCTGTAAAGGGCTATTCCAAGGAAGAGTGTGGTATATAACAGCTAGATTTTCATTCATAAGCAATAATAATAAATTAAGATTACACAGCCATAATAGACAAGACATCTGGGGTTGGTTGATTTTTTTTTACATTTTTTGCTTTTTTCCCCCTTAAATATCACAACTTAGAAGCAGTGTTCCTTGAAATTGTTTTACAGCTTTGTAATTGTTCTGTGCATATTTTGCACCATCTATCTGACATATTTAAGACGGCACATACCATAAAAAGCTCTTCTAAACTGCTATTGATTTATTTCTACTTTTTTTCTCTCTTAAATCTAGTGATAAGTGTGGGAAGTTACCATTATCCCCCAAACAGAAAGCAATGTTTGCCAAGTGGGTGAGACCAGATGACATTACAAATAACCCTACGATGATCTATACCGTATCAAGTTTCAGCATAAAGCAGGTAAATTCTTCCCAAGAAAAATGTGTGCTGCTAGTGGTTTAGCATGGGGGACTTTGTTGTTCAAAAAGAAATCCCCAAATATGAGAGCGCTTTCCTTGTCTCTTGTGAGGTTAAATAATTGGAAAAAATTCTGCTCTGTAGGGGCCCCATGTTGAGCAAGCGTACATTTGCTGCCTCCTTTTAGTTTAAATCCCTTTTGAAGAGAATTACTAACTGACTGTTTTCCTTGCCTCCACACACTGCATTCATCTCCCAGTATCTGACTTATTAATAAATGTCCTCACTGCCTTTCTTCTCTTTATAGACAATAGTGTCAGATTGTTCTTTCGTGGCGTCACTAGCTATCAGTGCAGCATATGAAAGAAGATACAACAAAAAATTGATCACGAGGTAAGTAGCTGTTGCTTTGTAAGATCTTTTCAGACTTAATACTGCCAAGCTTTTGCAGTGTGTTCTGTGACAGCTGTACACAGTCAAAACAGCATTTGTTTCACCTTCCTCTCCCTTGGACTTGTGGTTTCAGCACTTCTAAGCTGGAAGCCAACTTTATATTGAAACAAAGGGTTTTGAGTCTAGCAGCAAAAAGCTGTTAGACAAACATTCCTAATAAAAATTTTGAGTCAAAATTGAGAACAGATCGTGAATTATTCACCATAGACATGTTCAAAGAACCAGCAGTTTTCAGACATTTATATGTGCTCTAATATCCAGGATTTTTTATAGATACTCGCAAAAGTCTGCACAATTTGTTGCATCATGGTATAGGTATTTTTTTTCTTTTATTACTACCAGAGCATCTCATCTATCTTTGTTTAATGGATAACCCAATTTTTATCCAGCCAAGCAGCACTTTATTAAATGTGCTCTCCTGGTGAGACAATTACCATTGATTAAGTTTTCTGGGGTGTAACAAGCCTATGAAGTGGCTCCCTTACTGTACCTGCAGTGTATTAATCAGGTTTTCTGGGGTATATAGGCCTTTGATGCCTTAACTTGCTCACAATAGCTTTCTTTTTCCATGACATCTTATTCATCTATAGTTATATGATAACCATGAAATAATGCTTTATTGAATTTTGTTCTTCAACTGTTGATTAAGTTCTCTAAGGGGTATGGGTTCATGGAGTTCCTTTCTGCAGGTGCTGAGAGATAATTTCTCAGGATTTTCTACTGACACTCAGTCACACAGATTTAAATCAAAGCCAGCTAAAATCACAGTCAATCATTCCTTAACTAATTAAGCATACTTCATTACAAATTTTTTTTAAAATCACAAAACTCCTGGCTAAGATAAGATATAACTCGCTGTCAATATAGGTATGTATACAGACACTGTGCTTTGAGGAGTAAGAAATAGTTTGGAAGGATTTTGTATTTGTTTGGGATTATTTATAATGCCTTCTGCTTTCATTTTTCTACTTTGTTCACTGCTGTGCAACAGGTGGTCCATTTTGCAACCCATTGTAGAATTAATGTTAACAACACTATCTCAGCTCCACTCAATTGGCATCCTGTGATAAATTTTCCGTGGATTTTCTGGACTTTGCTAGGATGCTCTTGCCATACCAGTGTGTGAATGTTTTCAGATTGTTTTGTTTTAACCTATTCTTTTTGGAACTGAATTTGTATTCTTTTCAAAGTTCTGCACTGCCTTATCCTTCAAAAGTTTGGCTTGTCATTCAGGCAAATACTGTATTTATATTATAGATTTGTACATATTGCTTGTTTAATCATAAGATAAATTTGTTTGCTTTGCTTCTGTTTGAGAACATAAGTAACCTGTTTCTTTTTGCTACTGTATTAAATAAAAAGCTGCAGCAAGAGCAGAGCCTGAAAAAATAAAACCTATTTAAGCATGATTATTTTTTACTAAATTTGAGTTGCTCTTCATTAAAAATGCCATATTTTGGTTCAGTTTAAATTCCATAAACAGACTGTGTTAATCCCACTTTTATCATTATAAGTGTAGGTACAGCCATGTCATTTATGTCATATTTTCCTCTTTTGTTTCCTGTTAACAGTATAATTTACCCTCAGAATAAGAAAGGAGAACCAGAATATAATCCATGTGGTAAATACATGGTGAAGCTTCATATCAATGGTGTTCCTAGAAAGGTAACTTTTTTGGGGGAGCTTACAACTGTTACTGCATGTGTCATGTGTTTAAAGGCTTGATCAGCTTCACTATGAAGTGCTTGCATAGCAAAAACTTTAGGCAGGTGTTTTTGAAAGTAGTTTTTAATGGTTAAATCTTTTTGAGATTCATTTTTGGTTTTGAAGTATGCAACCACATACTTCTTCTGTCTGTACTTTATCTATAGACATTAACAAAAACAGTCTTGCATTAAATTCATCTAAAAAATGCCTTAACAGAATTGTGAAAACCAAACAGGAACAAAGCTATGTATCCCCTGTTTATGAATTAGATGTGCACTCTTCCACTCCATCTTAGAAAGAATTAAAAATTATAAAGGGGGATATTAGGAAGAGTATAGATATGGAATGACCATAGAGGAATAACTCGACTGATAATTCAAGCAAGGCTTTGCTCAACTAAAGATTTTTAGTAAGAAGAGGAAATGCCTGAAGATAAAACTTTGCAAACTCACAAACAACTTCATTTTCTTTTCAGTGCAATAAACAAGAACATAAAATAATGTATTTCTCTATATCATACTTAACTGTAGCACAGACCATAGTGACTGATGAATGCTTATGAGAGTTCAGAAGATGAGTGGTCATATTCATAATGTGAAAGTAGGGGAAACTCCCCAAAGGCTCTTAATTGTTAAAATAGAACCTCTGGGTCAGGAAGTCCTTGAGCTGCAAAATTCTGAAATCTGAATGTTCCTGGAAAGTATAATTTTTGTATCTGCCTTGCTCTTAATATTCTTTCCAAAATATCTGCTAAAGGCTGTCTTTTGTTAGGATGAATGGCTATTTGCTCTCCTATGAAAAGGTCTATTCATTCCTGCACAGATAGGATTTAACCAGAGAATCTGCTGTGTTGGTAGCCTGTATGTGTAATGGAGCAGTGCCAACAGGAAACTGAAACATCTATTCACAGAGACTGTTTCAGATTTCTGCAAATGTGCAGTAAGAATCTGTAATGATGATGAATATATAGTACCTAATTTAAAGAAGAAATGTTAATACTGTCAGAGCTGCTGCTTTGAGGTGTTTTTCCTTTTCAGAGAGAAGAAACTTAAATCTGGAACCGGAGGCTACCATTTGTGTCATATCAAAGTGAGATGACACAATTTGTTTCCTTAAAGATAAATAAATATTTATTTCTCTGCTGGCTACCAAGCATCATCCATGCTCTGATTCCTAATTACATGAGGAATATTGTTAGGCTTTTCTTAACTTTTTATGCTTGTAATTGCATGGAACCTTTCTGCAAATGCCTTTTGTAGCTATTGCACACTTTGTAGGAGTGTACTGTCACCATCAGTCAAGGCAGCCACTCACATGTCACTGTGCAATCAAGAGCTGGCAGTGGAATTTCTTGTTCACCTGGGCAAACCACTGCAGGATTGATAGAGGTTCCATATGTGAGAATAATGGTCAGGTCTGGCTGTCTCTGAAAAGCTTTGTATTAATGAGGGTTTTGTTTTATTTTCTGATGACTTTCAAAATACTTTATTAGATTGATGATGATTTTTCCTTCATTTCACACAGGTGATCATAGATGACCAGTTACCTGTTGATCATAGTGGGGAACTTCTCTGTTCTTATTCCAATAATAAGAATGAATTATGGGTGTCACTAATAGAAAAGGCTTACATGAAGGTCATGGGAGGATATGATTTTCCTGGATCAAATTCTGTAAGTATGATATTATTTCTAAGAGGAAAAAAATCCACTTAAATAATAATGGGTAAAAAAATTTCATTCTAGTGAAATCAAAGTGAACAGCTTAGGGAGACAAGTGTTTGGTTTGACATTTTCTGAAATTTTTTTTCTGTTTCTTTCTTTCACAGATATTTTTAGCTGTACTTAAGGAAATTATTCCATCAAAATAGAATGAGCAAGACATCTTGATGGTCAAAGTTAATCTTAGTTCTCAGATTTCAGTATTGATGCTTGTGGGTAGGAAGTGTTTATGTAGAGTCTAGATGGGCATGTTGGGTGAAGTCAAATTCTCTTTTGCCCATATCAGTACTGCTGATTTTGGTTTCTAACTCTTTCAATAAATAGGGCAGTTCTCCCTCATTAGGTAAGGGAGTCAGCTAGGAAAGGAACAGTCTAGACATTTAGAAGGTCTGTATAAAGGCAGCAAGTACTTTGATCTGTGTGAGTTTGTTTATCAGATTGTTCCACTTGTCTCCATAAATACGCATTGGGTTTCTATAATGTGGTTACTAAAGAAACAGTAAACATACGTCATACAAGTGACATGCAAGTTATTCTTTAAAGAGGAATTGTTTGCTGAAATGAGTAGTCCACATAATTGCTTACTTAGGAAGCCTTTCTGATTTTAACTTTATACTACTAAAATTTTAAAGATTTTTTTTTTAAGTTCATGGTGCTAATTGATGTCTTGACAATCACGTTCTTGGTGGATATACTTAGTAATCATCACCTCTTGAAATTTGTTATGGAGACAAATGTGGCTTTGTGTAAGGGGTAAATGTAACACATATTTTTAGGTGTCAGGCTACTTTGTTTTGAAGGACAAAAGCTGGTGAGAATAACAGTGTTTTATTCCCATTGTCATCCTCTAACTTGCTATCTGGAAAAACAGCTTGCCTGGTGATATTTAATCTCCACCCTTCCTGCCCCATCCTCTTTCCACTGTATTCCAGCTTCCTTCTGTAATCAGGGTTACTTTCAGTCAGGCTGCCTTGTACTTGTAATTCCTCAAGTTCCCACCCTCCTGTGCTGGTTATTGACACTTCAAGCATTTACAGTCTCTGCTTTTGCTTTGAGGGGTGCAAAGCAAAAGAATAGGAATTAAGCAATATTTCAATGAGTTGGGAGATTAAAGCATCTTTTTATGGAAATACATGTCAGTGTCAGCTTTACCAAAAAGAATAAAAAACCCAAACTCTGAGCTTTAGAAATAAAACGTAAATTATTTAAAATGCATATATAATAGCAAGGTACCAAATAGTGCTTCTGAGATATGCTTTAAAAATCTGCAAATCAATGAAATAAATAGAACACATCACACAACTGAGCATGACTGATGATTCTGATATGCTTCCATTGCTCTGAAATTCCAGTTTATTTCATCAGTTCACTTTCCAGCTTTGTTTCAAGCTACTTGGAAATGTTGTCCTTGTCTATTCAAATAATTTTTTTGTTTGTTAGTCTTAATCTTGACCCTTTTATGTGTAGAGCTGTATTGTAACTTACGTGTTCTTGATTTCTTTCAGTGTTTTATAAGTTGTGTACAGGCATCATATGTTTATATATGGATTATCTGTTCTGATTCCTTTTGAATACTTGCATTTCAGAATATTGATCTCCATGCACTGACAGGTTGGATACCTGAAAGAATTGCAATGCACTCTGACAATCAAGCCTTCAATAAAGACAGCACTTTCAGAATGCTTTATCAGAGGTAGACATTTGTTCTTTCCTAAGTAATTAAAATGCTTGCTGTGTAGTAGTTGTGTTACCACTGTAAAAGCAGTACAGTCACCACAGATACTTCAACAGCACTTTGGTACTGCTGCAAATAGTGCTTTATAAAACCTCCATGTGCTTTCTGGCAGAAAAAAAATTGAGGTATTGTTGGCTTTGTTAGAACAGAAGATTAAAATACTGGGGAATTTTGTGTGATGGAATTCTTCTTCTATATGTATGAAAAAAAAAATAAGTAAGCCTTTCCTTGATAAAGAAAACAGAATATAAAGTCAGAGAAGAGCAGTTTGGAACCAATATACCAGTTATATTATAACTGGTACCAGTCATACTATATACCAGTTAAGTGTTTAAAAAGAAGAAGGATATGTGTTCTGTGTTTCCACACATCTGCTGTCCTTAGTAAGCAGGTATAATACAGTGTTTCTAATTGTATCACACCGTTATGCCCAATCAGTAAATCTCCTGGAGGAGCAGCAAAAGTCTTATCAAAACTGCAAAACCTCAGACCTACCATCACAGTTGTATTTGATGGTCTTAAAGGTCCAAAGTAAATAATTCTATTATTTTGCTTATAGTCAGAGTTACAGCTGTAAATTATAAATGCCAGGTATACCAAGTACTTTGATTTCTTTCAAAATGGTTTTGTGCAGCCAGTGTCTTATGTATTTCAATGCAGTAGAAGGGGGTTATTCTGTTGACTGAAACATCTGCATCCACGATTAAAGAGCCTTTCGACAGATTTTTTTCTGTTGCTTAGGAGCTCTCAGAGCTGTCAACAATTTTTCTGATATTCTGGTGTTGTAATTGGAAGGTATGACTAAAGTTAGGTTGGGATCTAGCCATTGGAACATTGCTACTGTTCACTTGTGCTAGAGTGAAAATGTGTTGATCCATGCAGTCCAGCGATCCTCTAATCTGTCTAGGGACACTGAGTACGTACTTGGATTTTTTGCGTAGGCTGGAAACGTGTTAGTGTGTTTTCACAACAGTAATTGTTCCAAAATTAACGCTTGCTATTCAGAACACTAAACTTGAGTATGAACACCTGCAAAAGTATAGAAGCATGAACTTCTTCAGAATCCTGGGAGTGTGACAGACCTAATAATTTGCTATATGCAGCTATTGACTTAGTGGTGATGAAACCACATTTGTGCTCAGCTGTGGATCTGTGAAGAGCACCTTAAAAGTGTCACAGGCTGAGCTTGAGGTTGATAAATGCTGAATTTTGTTTATAAAGATACGAAGTTATATTAAAATAATCATTTTTCATTTAAACTGTATGCTTAATTGTGAAAGAAAAATGGTTTCACTTTCTCAAATTTTTTTCAGGAGTGATTTCTATTGACAAAAACCCCTATATCCCAGTTTTTATAAAGCAGGGTCATGCTAATGGGCGGTGTACAAACATGCTATTGTGGTGTCTGGCAAATATTAGATTGCAACTTGTGGAATTTAATTAAGCTATTTTTTCACCTCTTTTTGAACAGATTTCACAAGGGAGATGTCCTTATCACAACAGCAACAGGAGTGATGTCTGAAGAGGAGGGAGAAAAGTGGGGTTTAGTTCCAACCCATGCATATGCAGTCTTGGATATAAGAGAATATAAGGTATCAAATGAAGCTGAAAGTGTTTTAAAACTCCTGTTTGAAACCTACCTGTGTTTCTAGGTTTACCCTAGATGGGTAGCTACTGGTTTTTTTGCTCTAATGGCTAATATATTTTATTTTGTCTTTGATTTGGACTCCACTGGGAAATTTCAGAAAACTTAATGATTCTGTGTTCTCGTGATCCATGTAAAAGCACTTTCAATATGTAAAAATTACCATGACAAGCTGAATTGACAATTTTACTTTGTGTTTTTGTTAGGGACTTCGATTTCTTCAGCTAAAAAATCCCTGGAGCCACTTACGTTGGAAGGGACGATACAGTGAAAATGACACAAGAAACTGGACCCCAGATTTGCAAAAATACTTGAACTTTGATCCCAGAACAGCTCAGAAAATAGACAATGGTAATAAGGTTTTAAAAGTCATTATCTTTTCAATTAGTATAGATCTTTGTGGTGAATCCTTGAAGGAAGGTGGAAGTGATTGCTTAAGCACAAGGAGAGTAAAAAAAATACTAGAAACTAAATAGTCCAAAAGTTTAGGAAGTATTTGTTTATTTAAATCTGTCATTTCAGGTTTGTCTGGGGTTTAAGTAATCTAGACTGTTAAATATATACCTCAAATTCATTGACAAAAAAGTACCTCCTTGGTTAAGTGTGCTGTCTCAGTATGTGGGAGTTCAGTGCAAAGAGAACATTCTGACAATAAGCTGTGTAATGCTGCTTTTTAAAACGTGAATGGACTTTCTGTAGGGTTTTTTCCCCTCTCCAAAATTTTCAAATATATATCAACATGCTTACTGTAATCAGTATTTAAATCAGTATTTCTGGTGCATCAGCTGCATTTTACTTTCAGAAAGATCTTCCTGCATTTTACTGTGTCCTCGTTGCTGCCTGCAAATCTCTGAGGGAGCCCTTTTGTTCAGTGCCACTTTTTTACCACACTATTCCTCCAAATCCATTAGATGATAGCATTTATTGATAAGCCTTGTGCAAATGCCTGATGAAAACTTTTGATTCAAACATAAAAATAGCAGCCCTGGATTTGTGACAGTTATGAGATAATAGCTTGTTATTTATTTACCAATTCATTTAGTAAGTAATTTGTAGCATCTGGTTGTTAAAATTTTATATGCAATTACCTTAGTAATTCTAATGGAATTACTCCTTCTAATTTGGATTTACACTTTGGATTTCTTGGTTTTGTGTAGTTATTATTACTGGTTTTTGGTGCTGCAAGATCTGCAACTGCCTATGTAAGAGACATGATTTATAAGGCTCCTACCATTTTAAAAGTTCATTCCACTAGGAATTTGTTGGCTTGAAGGCACTGTTGTTGGCTGGAGTTGCAATTAAGAGAGCTATGGAGAACTAGAATAAATGCATGAGAATTTTGCGAAGAGAACACAAATTTAGGGTGCAAAAACAAGTGACATAGGTGTTGGATGAAGTACCTTAGAAATACATTTGAACATACTCGCATGTTGGTTGAATACTTGATTGTGCTGGATGACTGCTGAAGGAGGTTGTTGAATTGCAGGAACCTGTTTGACTGTGTATTTTATTTTTTTGGTTTTAGAAGCCTAGGAAAGGGGAAATCAGGTCAGAATCACCAAATGATGTCTCTTTCAAAATAGCAGATTTTCTCATACATTCTGCTTAATGCCTGAGAAGGGAAAAGCATTCTGACAGCTTCAGAAAGTCCCTGATAATAAGCAGAGACCAATTTGTTTTTTCTTGCTTTAACTTGGTTTGGGGGGCAAGTTTATATTTAGTAATTTAGGCAGTGCAGACATTACTGCTACATTTTGCAGTAATGTATACTTATATAAGCTGTATCATTTGCTCAGAAAGAGACTTTTGAGAAACAAGTAAAATCAAGGTATCTGGTAAGAAAATAATAACAACATTTCCTTTTCAGGCATTTTCTGGATTTCCTGGGAGGACCTGTGCCAGTACTATGATGTTATTTATTTGAGTTGGAACCCAAGTCTTTTTAAAGAATCTACATGTATTCACAGGTTGGTCCAAAAGATAAAATTTTTGTTTCAAAATCTCAGTAAGGTTCTGTTGTGATGTTTCCTTCCTTCAATTCTTCCAGGTTACAGCTAGAGGCTTAAATTCCAGCCATGTTCTTTTGAGCCTGACTTTACACTTTCTCAGCCCAGGCTTTGTTTTTGACTGCTTCTGTAACATCAGTGGAGCTCAGTGACCCTTGTGATGTTTCTGTGGAACTACAGCTGTGTAACCAGATTCTGACCTCATTCCCACATCTCCCTCTCAGAATAAAAATCAGATTTTTGTGCAGTCCATCTCTAAGCAGTGCCCAGACAGTGCTTAAGTGACCTAGTTATTATTTGGAATTATTTTTTCTGGTCACTTGCATGTGAGCTGTGCAGCGTGTGTTGTCTTTATAGGGTGTGTTCACTGACATCAGGGTAGTTTAACCAGTTCTGGGTTTTAGCACTTGTAGTTACCATAAATAATCTTCCTTGCCTGCTGATTTGTTTTCTGAGTGTGAGTGTCTCTTACCAAATATCCATTACATTCAGGGGGTTTGTCTCCCAGTTTGGGGATAAGTGTGTGTATCTGTGTCTTGATTTTGGAAAGCAAGGGTTTCTATACTTTTCCACTCCACTAGACTTTACTTTGCCACTGCTTCCACACTGTCCCTGCATGTGTTAGCTCTGTACAAGCTCCTTCATCCACAGTGTGAGTCTTGAGCTTATCTGTAAAGGCTCCTTCCATCTTTGCACTCCAGTTGTTTCTAAAATACACTGTGGTGATGCAGCAAGATGAGATAACGTGTATGCTAATGTCAGAGCTCACCTACTGGTCTGTCTGTCCTGATGTTATCAGTGATTGTCTTCCCTCTGTGTAGGGAGAGCCTTAGCACAGTAACAATTGCCATAACATGCAGAGTAACAGCAGTGATAATTTGAAGCTTTTTTAATGCAGCCTTCCACACATGCTGTTCAGTTTTACAAGTGTGAGAGGGAAAAGGAGACTTAGGAATAGCTGTGTACACTTCTGTTTCCAGTGTGCCACACTTTTTGTTCAGTCATCAGCACTTTTTGTTTTTTCTCACTGTATTTTTCTTGTCTAGACACTTCACAAGGCAGCAGGAAGATTCTGCAGTAGGACACCTCAAAGATCTTTAACACTTCCTGCAGGCACCCTTCCAAGAATGAAACAAGGCACAGTTTAAAATTGAGTTGCATCAGGAAAAAAAAAAAAGGAGGAAAAAATTTGGCAATTTTTTGAAACCAACCATAGCAGATAGATAGATAGATAGGTTTCTACAGTTACAAAAGTGTAGGTGTTTTTCATTTAATATTGGTGTGTCAATCATGGCTGTGGTTGTGTAGCCCAGGCTGCTTAAATGGTTCCGCTTTTTCTGTGCTTTGCGTGATTGCAGTCATCAGCCAGGCTGTTTGTATTTAGCATTTTTTATTATCATACATGTATTGTGATGAACTCTTTTATAAAACAAGGTTCTAAGACAATGCTTCTGATGTGACTGTGTTATGTAACCACTGCCGTAGATTCCAGTAGAAAACTAGGCTTTGGTAACTTGTTACTGATAATATCACACTCTGCATATGTGTAGGATTTGGAGTTCATTTCAAAGCACAAATTAGTTTCTTACTGGTCTAATAACGTGTCTGTATCATTTTCAGCACGTGGGATGCAAAGCAGGGCCCGGTGAAGGATGCCTACAGCCTGGCCAACAACCCTCAGTACAAGCTGGAGGTGCAGTGTCCACAGGGTGGTGCTGCTGTCTGGGTCCTGCTCAGCAGGCACATCACTGACAAGGTGCTGGTTCTGCACTGCGAGCTCTGCCACAGCTTCTCTAAATCTTTCTGTATGGCTTTCTCTTATTATTTCTCTTATTATTTCATAGGCAGTATGTTACTGCCTATGTTCAGGTGTGTATGCCTGTGTACTTGTGGAATTTTTTCATTCAGCAGATACATGTACCTCCAATTGAAAGAGAGTAAAATTTGATCTAAGTGATTCTATTCCACTCTAAAGGTTCTGAAGTAACTTTGAATCCTGAGGCCTGAATAAGGTAAATTAGTGAATGTTTGTTTATTTCAGGCATTTGAAAAAGGATTCTGCTGGATATCCCAATAAATACAAATATCACATCATATTGTGTGCGAATCAAAAGGAATGATAGAAGGAGTACTTGACTCATTAAGCATTCATAATGTTTCACAGAATTGCACAATTCTGATTTGTGGTTTTTTGTGGGTTTTGTTTTTATAGGATGACTTTGCACACAATCGGGAATTCATTACAATGGTTGTATACAAGACTGATGGCAAAAAGGTTTACTATCCAGGTTAGTGTACCTTAATTGTCAAGAAGCTGATGTTATAAATAAATGAAGAAGCAGACAAAATTTTGTGGAGAGGAAAGGCACTTTTTTCTTTAAAACTAGATGCTTAGTTAAGAAGTCAGTCGTCTGAAGTCATTGTTTTGCCTGCTTGATCCTACTTAAAGTCTACACAGAAGGAATAGGCCATTCTACAGATGCTACAGAGTACTCTAAGCACTCTTAAGACTGCTGACAGACTGCTGACACTTATTTTGATGCAACATTTTCTTTATTTTTTTCTGGTTATTTTTCAGTGCCAGTCGTTAATGCTTAGAGGGAACAGATGTTGTGTGTTAGTTTCTCTGACAGCACAATTATTTCCTACATTTGTGAAATTGTTTAAAGGTCTACAGCTTCCACAAAATGAAAATAATCAAGGTTAATTGTCCCATGGTTTTGGCTTAGTAAAGTACCTAAGCAAACTTACGAAATATAGGTGAATACTTCAGCATATTTTCCAAGTATCAGGTATGGAATGTTAAAAATGTTCAAATTTTATCAAAATCTCACCCTTGGTCATTTTATGTCAGATTCTTTTCACCTTGAGGAGAAGTGGTTTTAGCCAAATATGCTTTATTTCAATAGAGATGGCAGATCTAAGACACAGGGTGTAAAGGTAATGCCCAGGTTGAATGGATAGACTGAAACTTTAAGGTAGAGCTAGTAAATGATCTTTTTATTTTTTCTTTCTAAGTTAGAGATTGCTAGAAATATTCCTTGGAATTATTCAGTGAAGGTGCATCCTAAAACAAGTGGGATTTGGCCGGTTGCTTTTACAGATAGGAACCTCTGTAGAACCAGGTTTGCATTCAGGTAGCTGCTCATGCAACAACTCCCTTTCTAGATTTTAAAGCTTTTTTTTTTCACCAAAGAGTGGAACTTGTGGGACTTTATCTGTTGGAATGGCTAATAAGCATATTGCATTGTTTGCATCTGATCTTGTTCAGTGAACTCTGCTGACCAATTCCCCCAGAATCCAAGCTTCCCTGAGAACCCAAGGCTTTCTGTGGAAAGATCTGTTGACACCTGACATCATCTGGTTTTGTAAGAGCTCCTCTGTGAGGAGAACTACATGCCCAGGTTGCTTCTGGTGTTCTGGTGGTTCTAGCAGTGCTTATTTTACACATGTGTCTCACTGAAAATGTTCTTAAGTGAACAAACCCAAACACAATTGTATAGTAGAGGGAATTGTTCAGTTGTGCTTGAAAGAGACAGCCTAGAAAGACCAGTAGCAAAAACTGAACAATTCATTTGTTTTGTCTTGCTACACAAACTCTTTTAAAAACTTCTGATCTCACGAGCTCAAACTTGTTTAAAACCTTTTTCCATGGAAATAGATTGGTCAAGCTGCAGTATTATTTTTAACCATCTGTTCAAATGAGATGAGAACAAAGCAACTTAATCCTTTGGCAGCAAGGCCGAGATTTCCCATTCCTAAGCTTCTTATTGTTTTATATTAATCCTTTCCCCTCTCCCATGTTGCTTTGTGGAAGAAAATAAAAGGACCTGATCCTGGGCCTATTGAATTAATTGGCTAGACTTGGTCCTGCTTCACTGAAATTAAAAGAAGTCTGGAAAGAACCAATTAGAGGCCAAATAACAAATTACACTGTCTTATTATAAAAGCAAACACTTGGGATCTTTGGGAGTACCACATGTGCATTGGTATTGGGATGCAGCTACATCTGTGTAATGATCACAGGGATTTGAAGAGAGAGGGACAGAAAGCGTGTGTGATTTAGTTAAAGGAATTAACATGTTTTGAAGTATTGTTTACAAGGTAGCCAAAGTTTTGGCAGCTGGCATTCTGGAACTGTTCAGCCAATGGAGAAAGAGCAGACACTTCAGAGATTTTCAAAGAGTGCTTAAACATTCATTATCTTTCTCTTGAAATTTCAACGTAATTACAGCAGTCTTCTTTGAGTAGTGACATTGGTGGGAGGTGGATAAACAATCCTTGCACGTCGTGGGATTTAAGCTGTGCTTTCAAGCACAGAGTTTGTGTCTTGTCATGTGTGATGTACCTCTCCTGAAAACAGCAGTTGATGTTAAGACTGTCCTTTCTGTGGGTAAATCTTGAGGCTCTCATCTGTTCAGAGCACTTGGGTCTGTTCAATCTAATCTTAGAAGTTTACCAAGCTGGGGTTTTTTTTGGTCAGGAAAAAAATGTTCATCCTTTTCTTTTTCAGCTGATCCTCCTCCTTATATTGATGGTATTAGGATCAACAGTCCTCATTATCTAACCAAGATAAAGCTGACCTCTCCAGGTTCCCATACATTCACCTTAGTGGTGTCCCAGTATGAAAAACAAAACACCATCCATTACACCATCAGGGTATGTGCTGTTGTTTCATAATGAATGTAAGCAATTAGACTGCAAAATGTCCTTTGTTTTTAAATTTGATAAAAGGGTATTTCTGAATTAATATTGCTATCTTGGGGAGGGAAGCTATGAGTGATGGAGCAGAACCACTGAATGACGTGTTTGATAATGTTCTCCATTTGTAGTAACAAAATTTTAGTAACAAAATCAGCTGAAAAATATTATTACTTTCTAGAATAAAAAGGTATCTATGTACAGGCAGATCACTGGTTCTCTATGTATCCAAAATAAACCTATTTTAGATCCTGGTTAAGATTTAAAGATTTTTGACTTTTCTAGGTCTTGACTTAGGATTTGGGTTTTTCCCTTAACTGCTGAGTCACATAATGATCAATGCTAGATTTTTTTTTTCACTGAAAAAAGAGTAAAATGCAGATTGTTTCCATTTTGCTTTTTTTTGTTGGTTGTTTTTTTTGGTTGGGTTTTCTTTGGTTGGTTGGCTTTTTTTGGGGGGGATGGGGGGAAGTGTTGTTACAAAAATTAAGTAGAACTAAGTCTAAGTCTTAGTCCCAGCACTATTCTGAATTTTGAGTTTGACACAGGGTCATCTGATGGGTAATACAGGCATATAGTGAACAAGTATCTAAAAATGTTGTGTAGGCAATTCTGCTTTCTTTTAATTTGTCATGATTGCATTTGAAAAGTGCAAGATGAATGTGTGACCTGCTGCTTCTTTTTACAACACAGGTGTATTCCTTGTGCAAGTTCACCTTTTCCAAGATTCCTACACCTTACACCATTTCCAAACGGGTAAAGAAACATTTTCTTTTATGCATCACTGGTTTGGCTTTTCCATATTTGAGATGTACAAGGTTTTTAAATATATTTTGATACTACTGCCCCCCCCTCCACCACAGAGTGTGTTGTTGCAGCTGTGCTATTGCAGATGTGCTGCAAAGCCTTCATAGAACAGACTGGCCTTTGGAACAACAACCCATACCCTAATAAGTCCTCACTCTGCAGAAATCAGGTTGTGCTAGGAATAGTGCAGAGAGAAAACCCCCCAGAAGTGTTGCTCATTTCCCCTTGGGAGAATTGCAGGATTTTCTTGGGAAAACTCCTGGCATGATGGGACAAAATCAGCAATGCCAAACCAAAGGCACCAGTAGCAAGACCATAAGAAACAAACTTAGGATGGCAATATCACAACACATTACTGTTCCTAAATTTTGCAAAGGTACCTCAAGGGTCTGTAACAATGGGAATAAGCACTCCTGTTGCCAGACAGGATCAAGGAGGTATATCCATTGTACATTTCCTGTAGAAATGCTCCCTGAGAGTATAGGAACAGGCGGGAGAGTGAAGAACTTGACTGAAACTAGGTCAGAAGCTTGGGCAGTTTTGGGGCCAGCTGCCGTTCGTATTTCAGCTGTCAACATGAGCTGCAGTTACACCTTCAGCTGAAGTATAAATATAGCCAAGGGCTCACAGGATAAAGTAACTTGTATGTATTTTCATGTTCTAGCAGTTTTATCCTCAGGAAAGAATAAACCAGCAGCTTTACCTCTGTACCTATCATGCATACCCTGGGGAATCCTATTGTAGTCAGAAGTCTTTTGTCCAAACAGTAACTTGTTCAGGAAGAGAGAAACAAGGGAGTTTGAACCACAATGGAACAATCCATTTTCTAGGACACTTGTGCCTGGAACCCAGGATTGCATTACTTTGTGTGGTCAGGGGGACATGCTGGCTTGCAGCTTGGCTCTTGAGTTCGGACAATGTTCCATACCAGCTGTTATTTCTGGAACAGTCCCTTGAAGCCTGTTCTAGAGAATGGTGAGTGAATGGAGAGATTCCTAGGAACAGCAAGATGATTTGTTTGCTTCTTCCGGAAACCACTGTCCTATTAAAAACTGGGCTTACCTTGAGGAAGTGCTTTAAGAGGACAAAAACATATTCAAGGTGAAAAGGCTGTTTGAGGAGAGTCATCCATTTTATGTTGTAATATGGTTTAAAAGAGAATTAAGTATGTAGAAAAATATGGTTGATTATTTGAACATGTCTGTCTAGTATTAAAAAAAAAAATAAGGTATGTTCTATCTATCCAATGTCAGTTCTGTCTTTAGGATGGAATACAAAAACTTAGTTGCCTGTATTTAATGCCTGTTTGGCGATTGCTTAGCAGTCATCACACTCACAATCAAGCAGAGAAATAAATCACAATTTAGCAGTAAAAACAACTTCGGTTAGATGTCCTATACTGGAGTCAAGTGGTCACCTCTGGAGCTCACCAAGCCCTGATGGGATTCCCAGAATTAAGTGTAGCAGAAGTGGGAAAGGGCTGGAAAGCTCCACAGCACACAGCAGTTTTAGGTTCCTGGGTAGTAGCATGGTAGGGAGAGAAATTCCCCTTGCTTCTGTACTTACTATGTTTGGGTGGTTTGGGCACTGATTGTAGAAATTAAATCAGAAGGGAAAATGCTGCCCCTTGCTGATTTGACAGAGACAGGAGAGAAGTAACAGGATAGATGGATCTCAGCTATAAATCTGTGGATTCCACAAGGCCTGGCATGCCTTACGAGTCTAACCTTTCAGTTTAATGACGTAGCAAGAGGAACTTGGAAACAGATGGCCTGTTCTCAAAGTCTGAGCAGCATTTTTCCTCTTGAATGTCTTTATCCTTGCAGAATCTGTCCTTATGGTTATCTTGTCACTGCCGTGCTGGTTCTCATAGTGCACAGAGGTGATGGACAGGGCTGCAGTAAAAAATCTTTAAAAGCAAAGGTTTCAACACTATTAGTGTTGTACTGCCTGTATTGCTGCTGTTTCTCATTTAACCCAATAAAGGAGTGTCTGAGGACAAAAAAAAAAAAACCCTTGTGTAGTCTAGTAGGCATGGGATAGATGGGAATGTGAGTCTTCTGTTAGCTGCAGTTTGTCACAGTCAGAAACAGTCACTCAGTGCTTGTTTAATGTAAGCTGCAAAAATACAGTACACGTCTCAGGGATGGGATGTAAGGCTTTGATTGAGGGGGAGGGGGAACTGCACAAGACTTCATGAATGCTTAACACCATCTTTCACTTCACTTTAAAAATTAGGAGAGGTCACTGAAGTCAATAATCTCTAAAGTGAGAGGACCATCTAGTCTTGTATGTGTGTATACATAAGCAATAGAAATCCTCAGGATTTGTTTTCTGTACTTTTGACTTCTTTCAGGTTAATGGACAGTGGAAAGGTCACAGTGCTGGAGGATGTGGTAACTTCAGAGACACCTACAAAAATAACCCCATTTATCAATTCCAGCTAGACAAGAATGGACCATTGCTAATTGAACTACGGGGGCCAAGGTTTGTAGAAAATAATTGTGCATCAATACAGTGAAAGCATTGCATGCCAAAGATAAAGCTTTGTCAGTATCCCCTTGGGGAGGGTGGGAAGCTCATGGAAAATCCAGAAAACAAGGTGTGGGAGTTGACTCAGATTTAGTACTATTTGTTTCTATCTTTACCATCAATAGTGTTTTAAATCTACATATTAACTACTGAGGGAAATCCTTGACTTATAAGGAAAGCAGCAGCCTTCCTTTGTCTTAAGTTTTGGGGTCCGAGTTAGGGAAGAAGGTATAAAGGACTTTGTCTTAAAACTAATTATGATCATAATTACTTTTACTTTGTAGTAGAGCTAATATACAAGATACTAAACCCTTACAGCTCTCAAACACCTCTGAAAGTGCATTTACTCTGCTACTAGCAGGCCACGAGAAGTGCTGGATGTCAATGTCCTATAAAGTAGACTTATGTAGGGCAAATTCCTTTGGCACAATGAATGATTACCTCAAAATACCAGTATTCAGTACTTCTGAAGAGCAACATCTCCTGACCTGCAGTCAAACTGTTTATCCTTTGCAAAGCTGTACAGTGGGCCCTACAAAATGGTAGAACTTTTCTATCTCTCCTCCCCTCTTTGAGGAAACTCCTTCTCTCACGAAATGAAGGTGAAGGCAGAGGTGTGGCTGCACAGTTCTGTGAATTGAGAAGTTCTTTGCATTTTTTCCTGCACTTGCACGTCATTTGGGTAGTTTGAAGGACAGAGGCAATGGTGCCTGTCACATGCATTAACAGGAGCAGACAAAGTGTCCCAGGTTGCATTGCAACATGAGAAATTCTGCTGAGATCACTGACACCGAGTCCTGTGATAGCAATCTGATCACACCCCAGGATCTCTGCCATGTGGCACAGGAGTGTGTCACAAGCTTAACTACTTGAATTCTGCTTGAGTGCACAGGCAGGCTTCTAGCAGGCATTTTCCCTACAGTCTAGTTCTAAACCTGAACTGAGTTCTTCCTCCAAATAGTACATTCATGTCATGCTAAATTTGACTTAACATTTTTGCCACAAATGTGGCAAAACTTTTAGATGTCTTTCAGTTATACTGTATAGTTTTTCATAACTAGCCCTCTTTGTGGTAATCCTGATGACCCAAGTATCTAAAGCAAATTTGTCATGTCACTTGCAGGCAATACAGCGTTGGTTTTGAACTTGTCACTGTCTCAACAGTGGGAGATCCTGGTTCCTATGGCTTTCAGAAAAAAAGCAGTGGTGACTACAGGTAACACTTAATGAAGTCTGTACAGAGGTTTGAAACATACTTTAGATCCCATTTCTAACAGGTAGTTTTCTTTATCATAGGTGTGGATTTTGCTACTTGGAGGTGGAGAACACATTTGCTGGAGTTTACAACATTATCCCCACCACATTCCTGCCTCAACAAGAGGGGCCTTTTTTCTTAGATTTTAACAGTACTACTCCTCTTAAGGTGTCACAGCTGCAGTGAGGAGACAGAACTGTGCAGTGCTGTTTAAGGAGATGGTTTTGATCTGTCCTGAGAACAGGTGAAGAACCCTTACTACACATGCACAAAAGAGAATTACATCCTGACTTACAGCCAAAAGCATGGAATGACAGATTGCCAGTTAATTGTGGCGGGCAGTTAGCTGTGGGTTTGCTGCTGTGGTCCAGGAGTGAGCACTGTTCAACAGGCTTGGGAATAGGCTAAAATGCATATATTCAAATGAACCAGCAGAACTCAATTTATTGCATTTTTCCACACTTTGAATCAAAGTCTAGTGAGTTACAAGAAGAACTAACATTGAAATTCCCTCCTCCCAACATACAGGGTATATGGGCTAAAGATTCTATTCTTAAAAGTAAACACGTAAGAAAAAAATATTCTTGTGTATTCTGCTTATTCAGTCTCAGGACCAAATAGCTTTTATTACACATTTGTGCTGCTATCTATGTTTTCAGCACTGAACTGATTCTCCCATCTAAATGTAAGTGTACTGCTGCTGAGCCAGTAGCATTCCATGTGTCATCTTCTCTGGAATATGTATATAGGAGTACAGGAAAAAGAAGGTTCCAGCTTTAGCTATTTCTAAAAGCAAAGCAATTGCTTTGCTCATGTTATGTGTACCTTGAGAGCTGTTACTTCATATCTGAATGACTTCAGTACATAATACAGCATGAGGTTCTGTGGCTTTCTCCCTGCCATCTGCCAGACCTAGGTTGATCCTGATGAGCAGGAAGGACAGGAGGTTATCCAGCACTAGTGACCAGGCAGTGCAGCACAGCCTGCCATGAGCAGCTGTGAAGGGTTTTCATCTGAAGATCTCCTGTAAGATTCACTGTATCTGCTTAGGGTAGTCTCAGTTGATGGTGCAGAGAGATGGGGAAGTGCCCACCATCAGCAACTCAGCAAAGAAATGTTTTATTTTCATCACTTCTGTAAGTATGCATCATGTAGGGAAGGATCATTTAAACCTCTCTCCCAATGAACCACAGCTGCAAGGAATGCACTTGCTGATGCCATTATGCAAGACATCTTTGAAAAGATACTTTTTTCCTTTTAAGTTGAAACCAGTGAAGGAATTGAGCACATGCCCAGTGTCATCAATAGAAGCAGGATCAGAGTTCTTAAGAAAATAGTGGAGGTGGAATTAATGCAGAACAAGTTATTTTTTTTAGAAGACCCCCCACCATGTGTTCTTCCTCTAGATCTGTACACATTGTATCTGAAGAGGATTCAAGATGGGAAGTTTTTATTTAATACCAACTGCCTCACAGATCCTGAAATTGATTAAATTTTGTAATTTTTACAACATTTACAATATTTCACAACTGGGGGAGAGGGTATTTTTAAAACAGCCATGGGAATTTTGCTGCCATTCACACTGGTTTGGCAGTTTTCCAAGAAAAAAGGTAGCATTTAAATCTTGCTTTAGGTTACAGGTGTCACTTGGCCATTGGGAAACTGAACACATATTCTATAATAGCACCAGAAATAGCTGTGGGCTAAAATTATTCCCACAGAAATCTGCTTTAGTCCTCTCCAGAAAGTAGAAGAACCTTTTGTTTCATTTCATCAGACAGCTGCTTAACAAGTGTCTGGCACTGAAAGGGCAGGGATAGCTCCTGCCTTGGAAAACGCATGCCTTGCTGACTGTAATTCTCTCAGAGACCATCTGGGCTAGGGAATTCGTGACAAGTTTGTCACAGACTGACTTACCTTCTTTTGCAGGGGAGTTTCTGATGTTTACTGCAATAAATCAACAGAAGGAAGAGCATGGGCACAAGCTGAGAATAAAACAGATTAGGTTCTTTGTGGTTGTGCTTGGGTTTTGGAGTATGTGCCAAGGACTGCTTCATCCCTGCAATATGGAAGTTTCATTCAACTCCCATTTTCCCTACAGGTTTCTGTTAAGTTTTTAGCTGAGGCTAAACCCAGAGGAGCAGTGGAGTCCTCCAGCTATCTTATCACCTCTAAAGTTGGAGGTATTGAGGAAGTCTCAACTGAGTATCTTTTTGGCAGTAGAAAAGGCAGATGCCAGAAGTGCCAGCTTTCAGCACCAAGTTCTTGCACCTTCTCTGCTGTTGGAGATCAAGCTGGTAGACTTGCCTACAGGAAAATCTGTTGTTGTTCTTCCATAGTTGGTTTCTACTCGGCAGGAAGGAGTTATTCTTTCTCTTTCCCCCTGAGCACAAGTTAGTGCCAAAGCTTATGCTGCATGAAACAAGCATAAGGCTCAGCTTCCGTACTGTGCAGAAATTAAACTGAACTGAAGTAAAAAGTAAGAAATGTACTCACCAGGCAAAGACATTGAGGCCAAAGGATCCTGTCCCCACCAGGATACGCCAGTATTTCTTACATATTTGGAACAGTCAGTGGATTTGGCTTATCCCCATTAATGCACAGGACTTGAGTTTAGTATCAATCTTATATATATAAAGCAAAGTCTATTCAAATATTGCACCTGCACAGGGTACTAGAATGGCATCACTGTGCATTTCCCTTCAGACATAGGACAGAACACTCAGATGAAGTATTTAAGAGGTACTACAAAATATCCTTATAAATTGCAGCCTAGGGATTCTGGTTATGGAAAATTAATTTTACAATAAAATTTTCTTGCCCTTTTTTCTTAAGAAAAAACATTGATGTAAGCATTTAGGACTTGCTTTAGTATTTTCTGTCAAATATATACTTTCGTATATTTTCCATATATAAGTCTGGAAAAATTATTGCAAAGTGAACTGATCCTTAGATTTTAACATGACCTCAGGCGACTAAGTTAAGCTTTTCTTTCCCTTGTACTGTTTAGCATTTTTTGAGCCATATGACAGAGAACACAGTTTGTTCTGTTTGTTGTGTTAGGAAGACACAGGTTAGCCCTTGGTTGATCCAACCTCTCAGTTCTCAAAGACTCAGTGAGACGATGAATGGCATCAACATCTTCCATCCCAACTGCCCCAGACTGTGAGTCCGAGTTCAGTCCTAGTCTCCTGCTGCAAGCTTCATGTAACTATTTTGTACAGTAATTCTGCATTTAACCACACAATCTCTGCAGCCTTTGAACAGCCACCTATTTAGAACTAAGTTTGTGTACATACAGTAGAGGTTTTCATCACTTCATCTAAAAAGACACTGAAATTGTTTGATAATACCAAAGAGAAGTAGAACTCCTAGGTTAACATTTGCTTTATACATTCTCACATCAGGGCAGATGAAGCAATCATGTATACTTTGATACACCAGAGGCTTATTTTTATACCCATGAAGGCAGCTACCATTATGTTACACTTCAGAATCCATGAAGAGCTTAAGTAAAAAGTAACTGGACAAAGCTTGTTCATTTGCTTGTACTCCATAGCAATGTATGTTCATTTAAGTACGTCATATTTATAATTATGGCTTTTATGAAGTTTAAAATAAAATGAGTTTTCCATTAATTTATTAGACACACAGTTGTGCCTTTTTGCTTGCATATTTGAAGGGTGATTTCCCTGCCAAGTCTGGGGCTCACCAAAGGAGGAAGGCTGCATCATGATCTTTCACCAACTCTTGAAGCAGGGTGATAGAAAAGGCAGGGCAGAGTGGGTTCCACACCCTTTCAAACTTCCAAATCAATGGTTTTACCCAGCTGGGAGCTCAACCCAATCAGGACATAAGCAAGGCAGCGCACAAAGTTAATCCACTGTGCCCAAGTGTGGGAAGTTTGGGTTTCCAGTCCAAACTGGCAAGATGAGAAGAAATTTGATAACGAGAGAGATGAAAAAAATAAAAAGGGAAAAAAATCGCTACCAAAACAACTATTCAAAGAGCCCAGGAACATGTAACAGGTGTTGACTGGGAAGTCTGCAAAAGTGAGATTCAACCACAAAGACCTCTGCTAGTTTTCTAGCTGAATGCGGCAGAGACAACAGCTCAGCTATGAAAGTTTAGATAAAAACACCTAATACAATGTGGCACTCCTGTAACTGCTTTTCATATTTAATATTGTCTATCCCAGCTTTTTCTGAAGTAATGATCACATCAGAAGTTGGAACCACAGGCTTCTTTCCTAAGCATTTTCTGTGCCTGGGAACTGCTGGCATTGAAAGGTTTCAGCCTTAAAGTCTTCAGAAGATGTAAACATATAAATGTCTAACACAGTTACAGCTTAACAGCTACAATGTGATGAATCTATTTTTCTGTGAAAATAGGATTCTTTGCCTCCAATTCTGCACGGCTTTACAGCCAATTTCAGCAGCATTAGGTACAGAGGTCTTACGTAACAGAATACCTCCCTCCTGCACACTAAGGAGGTTTTGGAGAGCCTGACTGAAGCTCTGGTCTTGTGGCACAGTTCAGGATAAAATGTGAGCCACATATGCAGGATTTGGGAAGCTGGAAAGAGGCACCAGTTGCCCATATACCTCAATGGATTCTAACACCAGTGTGACCTCAGCCTGCAGTCTTCAGCTGGAAGTGGATATTTGGAGGCTAAACTTGCTGTGGGAGAAGACTGGTTCCTAGCACTTAAGATAAACTTCACTTGCACAGACTCAAAATGTGGAAAACAAAAATGTTTACTGTAGTGTGAAGAATTTTACATAAACTTTGAGAATAGATACACAAGCTGTGGCAAGGATGAAATACAACAGGACTGCAAAAACAGAATAGAAAATACTTTGGGCAATACTAAGATTCCCATCAAATCAACAATATAAACTGACATTTTAGAGAAAATGGTGCTTTCAGAAATGCTTAGTCACCAAAACTGAAGAGTCCTAGGATTTTTACTACCACTTATTAGCATAATTATCAGACACTACTACTGCCTAACAGCTGCTGGCAAAACATGCCCCGTGCCCTTTCTAGTTTTATTGAACAGTTTGTCTAGGGCATACTAAAATCCCAAGTCCCTTTAACAGTTATAAACCCCCACACAGTACAACCTACAGAGAAGCTTAAGAACACATTGTCAATCTACACTGGCAATTCCTTTTCTTCATGCATATTTCAAGGGCAAACCCCTTATTATCATCATCCTGAAAACATCTATGACTTCCATTTTTGAGGGGAAGAAAAAAACCCAAAAAACACTTAAAGTGCTGAAAAGTAATTCTTCACTTCTCAGGGAAGCAGAAGGGCAAGGGGCCAATCAACTCTTTTTGGTCACTGGAATCACCTGCAGAGTCCAAGCCAGACTCGGGAAGGTGTCTAGAAAGGGCCTCCCAACTGCTGGGCTTTACCATTCCCTTCCTGTCATCCATCTGTTTTATAGGCTCTTAGAGGCATGACTCATTTTATTTTCTGTGAGCACCAAGGGAAGAGTGAAGGCTTTCAGACCCCACACATGCAACAGCTTTCCTGTATACAAAATATTTCTACAGTTTCAGCATTATAAAGACCAATACAGATGTTTAAAGATTATGCCACTTGTACTCAAGAGATTGGTTGTATCTAAAGAGCATTTCATTCTACAAAACCGAAGCCAAACCACTCTCTGCAAAAGTCTGGCTTGAATTTCAGACCCCCGACTGGCATGAATTTACACGGGAACATTACTAGTTATTGCTTCAGCCAGGCTGCTACAAAACAATTTACAAAGTCTGTGAAATATGAGCACAGCTTAAACATTTGATAACTCGTCCGGCCTACAAAGGATTTACTGAATAAAAACTTCAGCCCTCCACATCAATTAAACTTCTTAGTGCATTTTTAAATTCTCAGAGTAAACGCTTAAGATTTGGCATATATTATTGGCACAACGTTCTTCAAACACTTAGAAGTTCATGTATAAATATTTAGATTCCCATTATTCAGGATGGGGCACGAGAAGGCCTCAGCCAATCTGGGCAGCTTTCCTGCCCGCACAAATTCCCTCTTTGATTTTCATGCACTGCAGGGAGAGCTGCTTCATTCGGTTATCCAGAGCCAGCCCTTCAGTGGAGCTGCTCCTGGTGCTGCTCCTATTCTTGTTCACTCTGTCGCTTGTCTTGTTCTCAGCCCCTTCTGCCCTATCCCCTGCAAAGAAAGGATTAAACTGGATGTTAAACCCGGATTTCATTCTGCAAGTTAAGCTTCAAGCAGGTGCCTCTGCAGCTTCCTTTGCCAAAGCACACAGAAACTGCAGGAGCAAGATGCTTTAACAAAACCAAGTTGGCCTTCCAAGCCGTACTCAACTTGTGCACTGCACCAGCAAATTAGTGAGAACAGCCTTAAAATGGAGCAGACAAGGACAGTGGTAATCCTCCAGTCTGAATTAGTCAGCCAGGGCTGGCAGAGCCTGCAACAAGCTCCTTCTGGCGTGTTATTTTTTTGTGGGGATTTTGGTTTGGTTTTTTTCTCCTGGAAAGCAAGATTTTCAAAAAGCAGGACAGTAATTTAAATAAATGAACTCAGATTTTCCTCCAAATAAATGTACCATGAGAATCTCACTGTTCACTTATTTAGTGAGAAATCTCAAACCCCTGCACTAAGACAGAACTGGGGAACATTCCCAGCCAGGAGAACAGTAATTAATGCATTACAGACATCGCTGTTAACTCTGAGACACAGGGCCTTCTACAGTTGCCTTCCCCATAGAAGCAGCCAGCAGCTCTGAGCATTCCCTGGCATGTGCCTAGGGGAGCTGGGAAGGTTTTCCTGCTCCCTTTATGAAGCTGAAGAACACTGGCCCAGGGCGTATCCAGCTGTGCATACCTCTTTCAGCTTCACACTCGGGGGAGGAGGCCCCACTGCATTCGCTCCGGGGGCCCAGGACAGGGAAGATCATCCCAAACTCAGAGAGGGAGACAGGACTGGGCAGATCCAGGCTTCCAGGTCGTGTCACAGGAGGAAACTGAGTGGGCACCTCACAGGGACTCGTGGGACCAGAGCTGAAGCTGGACACCGACTGAGTTTCCGAATCTTCTTCGGACACAAAGCTGCTGCCGTTGTCATCCTCAAACACTTCTGAAGCCACTGCAATGTTCAAAGAATATTCCAGTTAGTAATTCAGCCTCCCCTCCTGCACCTTCCCAGGCAAAGGCATTTTTTCAGGTTTGCATTTTCCACACACAGACACACTTCTAGCCCATGGGCTGCCCCTTCTGGTTCTGTGTCCCCTGTGCAAAGCCTTAGCCTGGTTCTGCCCCAGACAGCAGCACACTTGCCAGCCAGGCCATGCAAGGCCAGCTCTGCAGTAGCTACTGCTCCTCGTGCCAAGAAGCTCTTGGATTTTTACTGGTCCTGCTGGCCTTCTTCATTTGTGGTCTTCAGTAGACAACTTAGGTTAGAGCCTGATTCCCTGTGTCTGCCTCCACCAGCACTATCTTGATCCCTGTGCAGCCTCCTGGTTACTTACGGTGCTAATTAGAAAGACAAAGGTCCCAAGATTTCTTTTTGAATGAGGATCACCAAACAACACCAAAATAAAAAAAATTTAAAAAAAAACCAAAAAAAAAAAAAAAAAAAACAAAAACCAACCAAAAAAAACCCCCCATATATTCTGTTCCCTGCTTGCGTTTGCTCAGATCTGAATTCTAATTAAAGCAAACCCGCTCCAAACTGTCTGTCTGGATTAAGCTGCAGCATCCTTATGACTAACCAGAGGAGAAACCCATTAAAGAAGGCTCCATTTTGTGCAACACAAGGGTGTAGATTTTGCTGAAATTCAGCACACTTCAGAGGCTCATTGCAGGCTGGGGACCAGAGACTTCTGCACACAAGCAGTCCCACCGGGATCAGAAGGTTCTCTACACACATCAGCCTCTACACCACCAAGAGTGTGCTGGAATCACACTGGCCTGAAGAAGTCCCAGACACAGCAAGATATCCACAGTGACCTGAGGTTATCTTCAGTTCCTCCTCCTGGCAATTCCTGCCATTGTTAGCAAGGCTCAGAATCGCCTTGGAAGAGCAGCAGGGGCAAAGCAGCAGCGTTAACAAAAGGGCTCAAAGGAGAAGCTTCAAAGAAGTTCTCCTGTCACCTTGGCAGCCTGGGGCTTGCAGGCACCCCTCGGACACAAAGGTGCCAACAGAGGCTGCTACTGCCTCCTTTTATGGGAGAGATGCTCAGCCTCTTTCTGCTGGACTTGCAGATTGCAGAACTGCACTTACACATTGCAACATTGACCCAAAAGGCTTCAAGCATGAAATGGATAACAACATTATTCACCTTCCTGAGTCCTCTCCAGGGCACTTCATACTCAGGGACAACTTTTCTTGTGGTTTGGGTTTTGTTGTTTGGTTTTTAATGAAGTCAAATCTAAGACTGCAGAGGAGCCTTCCTTCTCACTTGCTGTGTTTCATCAATATATGGTGACCAGTACAGATAACTTTGTGGGGGCAAAAGCAGTAAAAGGTTTGGCAAAAAAGATGTTTCCAATTAGAGTCCTCTGCTTGGCAAGAAGCACTGACATCAGGCAGTCTACACATGGCACAGCTTAAACTGTAGCTTCCTTTTCACTATCTAAATTACTGTAATGCAGAGGAGCATCTGCAAGGGCCAAGAAACTCCTGCTGATGACGAGATGTTTTATCTGATGCCAGCAGACAGAAATCAAAATATAAAAGGACCTTGGTGGAAAGCTCCCCCCACATTACAATGAGAACTTAATCCAGGCTATTTTATTATTTAATCCAGGCTGCTTGTCCTGCCCTGTCATAACCCAGTTCTGTGCTGGCACCAGACACAAGCTGATGTCCTTCCACTCTTGTCAGACTGCGCAATTCAAAGAGAGGGATGAGCCCACTCTGCTGGTCCTTGCCTGCAGCCTCAGCTACAACCAGGGGAGCCAGCAACTAATATTAATTAACATGAACTTTCCTGGCTCTTTCTGCCCTATATCCCAGATCCCTGAAATCCTTCAGCACAAAATACCCTAAAATTCAGTAATACCTAGGGCTTTCAGGAGGCCTTCTTCATGAGGAGGTGGACTTGCAGGTCTCTAAAAGAGGCAATTCCTGCCTAGGTTGGACAGGATCTGCCTCAGGAATTAAGGGTGGCAGAAGATAAGCAGCCATACCGAAACCTGGCTGCATCAGCTGTCCAGACACAGCATTCCCTTGCTGCTGCAACTCAGGTCCCAGCTGCACAGTACTGAGTGAAAGCTCCAACACACCGTGCAGAAATTCCTGCCATTGCAGAGGGTGAAGGCCAGCCCAGGCCTGCTTCCCAGCTCCCACAAGGCTGTACCATGGACCTACAAGGCCTCCTGTACGCACTGTACAAGTGCCAGGACGCACTGGTGTCTATGGGGAAATTGCATCTTCTGCCTTTAGGCACCAGCGTTGTGCAATCGTGAACCCCTGCAATCCTGACCTAGACTTTGCCCTGCAGAAACGAAGCTGAAATACAAATTAAACTGGAATTTGTGGGACTGGGCAGCAAGAAAAAGACTTTCTGCATCAAGAAGGGGGAAAAGTGTCCAGGAAGGAGGCAGAAGTGGGCCACATGTAATGTCCATCTATCCACTTTCACCCAGAGCCAGGACAAACGCAAACTCACCATACAACTTTGCAACACAAGGTCCCCATGTGCCACCAGAGGTTGTTTGGAGCTTCCATGGAGGTTGTTGCTGTCACACACTTCTCCTACAGAGCCCCTCGGCACACTGCAGCAGCATATTGCTGCTTCTTCACTTCCTTTGCTCTCAGCACACATGCTCTGCTGAAATCACACCTTGGCAAAAGACTCTGCAGCACAAAGGAGCTTATCCTTACATGCTTCCCTGCGAGCATCACACCCTTCTCTACCACTGCAGCCACAAGTTTAGCTCCCTGTGCCACAGGCCCAGCACTGTAAGACAAGCCCTTGATCCAGAAGGTCTGTTCCCAGACTGGCTGAATGCTCTGCCACAGCCTGCAGCCTCCCCAGGCAAGTCACTGCCAGCAGCACCACTGGTGTAAAATTAGACACAAGCTTTGGAGTGTGTTCATTTTGCTCCTTTCATACAGCACTGTGCAAAAAACTACAGGGGTGTTAAGGGAATGGCTGGTGCACTTTAACTCATTACCCTTTCCCTTGAAAATTGGCTATTAAAGAGTGTAATCAACTCCTGCAATAACAACAAGCATCACAATTTAGCCACAGTCCCACAACAGCCAGCAAATTTCAAAACTGCGGAATACACAGAGCAGCCCTAACGTCAGCATTTCTTACAATGCCCATGGGATGTTCCCAAGCACGAGAGTGCTCTGTACTCACTGGAGACGGTGTCTGGCTCCGGTTTAGTCGCTGACAGGTCTTCCACAGAGGTGTTGCTCCCCTCAGCACCCACGCCACATCCTCGGGGCCCCATGGCAGTGGACCTTCTCCTCTCATGAATCTCATCTGAGATCATCTCCAGATTTTTCAAGGCAGTCTTATACTCTCCCTTTGCCAGGGCCAGTTTGGCCTGCAGGTCATCCACTGTTTTCTTCAATTGCTAACAAGGGAGACAGCTATTAGATGGACCTTCACTACAAACAAGGCACAGCACACAGCTCCGTGTTACACATGCAGGTGCCTTGGCTCTGCACAGGCAAGCACAAACCGGGGCTGGTGTCTAGGGATGGCAGAGTTCAGAACTCAGAAGCACCCTGGCCCAAGCAGTGCCACTTGTGAAGGAGACAACAGCAAAGCAAACCACGGGAGCCAGGGGCTGGAACTGCCTCTGGAGTGTGGCCATGGCCCCCAGCTAAGCACAGAGCAGAGGTCCCATTAAGATGTGAGCAGGCAGGATCTCTCCTTAGCAGGAATGCAGCTCTCAACTGTGTCACTGCTTATCCCAGAACCACCCCTAAGGCTTGCTGGCAGCCCCGGTCTGCAGGGCACAGGAGGGCTGGGGGTCACCCCTGAGGGGGCTGAGCCTCACTCTCTGCTGAGCACCAAACCTATCACTTCTGCTCACTAAACCTGCAGAGCAGAAAGCAGCAAACCTCAAACCCTGACAGCTATAATACAGCAGTTCCTGCGTCCCCAGGCAGGAACACCACCCTAGAGCAAGGGCAGAAGTGCTGTGTATCCTATTTCCCAAAGGGGAAACACTGCTTGTGTGTCTGTAGTTCTCTCAATGCTTGCTTTTAATGCACAAAAAACCATCTGTGCTTTTTTCATACGGTTTACACAATCACCTTGCTTCAGGAAGGCAAGGAGCAGCTGCCATGGAGAAGCAACAGGCCCACAAACAGCGCGTCTGCCCATGGAAAAAGGGGAATTTCTCAAAAGATGCTTCTAGGCAGCAGGGATTATTGGCCTGGCAGCCAGCCCAGGGCAGGCAAGGGCTCAGCTTGATGCAGCAGCAGCTGCAGGCAGGCAAGGCAGAGGAGGAGATCGCACCCGAGCCTGGAACCTGGCAAGGAAAAAGGTGCACACCAGAGTCTCTGAGGCTTACAAAAGGCTGATGAATCTCAGGCTAAAAAGGGCTCACAAAACCTTTGTGGGATATGCCTTGCACCCCAGACAAGGAATAGGAATCCTTTTCTAGCTAGGGTCTGACTGACCCAGCACCCCACTGGAGCCTTCCTGCACCCGTGGCCAGCAGTCCCAGGCAATGTGCTCCACTTCAACCCTGTGCCCACCCACACAACAACAGCACCGGCCGCTACCTTGCAACTGAGGAGCCAGGCTCCCCAATTTAGGGGCCACATGCAGCAAAAGTCACTCAAGTAGAAAGAGAATGATTATTGCACTTGAATTTGTAGGGCTGCTCTGCCCTCCCATCCCTAGCAGCTCCAAGACTGGCTGTCACAGCACGGATCACCATCCCACATGGATGCCATGCCCGGCCCGGGGCCACTGTGCCCTGCAGGGCATGTGCTGTGCCCCAGCACTGGCCAGACATCGCCACCCCACACAGAATGCAGTGCAGAGATGCCAAAAAGCCCTGGAAGCCTAGCCAGCCAAATCCCAAATCCCTCTTATGCCAAACCCCAAATCAGAAATTCACATCTGCATGATATTTGAGCACTGTAAGCAGGTTACTTATTCTGTTAATTGATCCAGCCAGTGAACATAAAAGAGCACCTCAAGTACAGTTAAACAGTGTGAAGCACAAAACAGGGGGGCAGGGAAAAAATGAAACCTAAAACAAACAAATAAATCCCAGACACATTAAACTACAAGAGGCAAAGATAGTCAAACAGTACTCTTTTGGTTCTGACAGAGTTCAAACACTCTTATTTCACACAAGGAAACAAAGACTCTCTTAGTCTTTTATCTTTAAAATGTGCTTAGCAAATTGCTCAAGAGGTTTTGAATTGGTTTTGTATAGAAACACAACATAGTTGTCAGAGCACTTTAGATGTAATTTCAGTATTTACTGTAAGCAGTAAAGAGTTTCAGATGGATCTGAATTACATACGTACCTCTAGTTGGACATAGTACTTTGCCTTGAGTTCAAAATAAGGTCTGTGGAAAAACAAAGAACAGTTGTTTACAATCACTGGGACTGAATGCCATGTACTGGTGTGGGAGTTGCTCTCTTTGTAGCATTAACACAGCTATTTTGTGTATCACTGCAATCCCAGGAGACCACTATCCAGCTGATGGAACACCTACACATGCTCTCAGTGTCTCTCTCTTACTCCCTAATGCATCTGTTTCTCATGGGTCCTTTGACCTAAATACAAATTGCAAAATTCCAGTTTTTGGAGTTGACAGCATAATTCCTCCAGGCCTAGATTCTGCAAGATATTTAAATGTAACATCCAACTTCAGGCATAGGCATCCTCTCTCTACCCAGCTACTTTCTGAGCCCTCGGCACATGTAAATTCCTACAGAAGGTGAACCTTCTCTGTGTTCAGGTGTGCGGGGTGGAGGGGCAGTTCTTGGGTTTTCCAGTGAAGGAGAGGGTGTGAAGAGAGGTCAGAGCACCACACACGAGGGCACAGCACCTCCCAACAGTGCCCACCAGGCACTTCCATAAACTTGCTTATAAGGTTGCAAGAGGACAGGGGTACAAGAGGCGCAGCACAAAGCCTAGAAACCACTTTCCACCCTCAAAGTTTTGAAGCCCACAAGCCAATATCGTCTGATACAACTCTGAGCAGGAAAAAAAAAAATAGCCCATTATCTATTATTTAGCAGGGCTCATTACCCTCCTCCCCTATCAGAAGCTCTGCTGGAAAGCAGGGGAGAGATAAACAATCAGATATGCCTTTACATGAAATAGAACGTGAACTACTTCTCCTGTGTTTCTACCCTGACAGTAAGACTCTTCTGAGCTCTAAGCCCTACTGCAGCTGCATTTTGGTCTCTGCACTAGAATTCAGGAGTGTGAAACTTTGGCTTTCTGATCCTATATTCTTTGAAGAGTTGAATTCACCACGTGGTCACAGACAAAATAACTGAGTTGTGTTTCCATTAGAGCAGGTTATTTCCAGCTCTGATACTTTTAAGCACCCTCCCACCACCACCAGAGCACCCAGCCAAGTCTCAATACTTTCAGGGACACCAATCCAGCCAAAATGCATCTCTGCCTTCCCTTAGTGGGACATCACCCTGCCAAAGGCTACACAGAGGCACCTGCTAGGCCAAATGAAACACTTCAGTTGAGAATTTTGATCCAACAGATAAAGGACTCCTACAGCCCCATCCCAAAGCAATGGTAGCATACAGATCCTGACAGAATAGTGTGGCAGGAAATACATACAGGGAAAGCAGTGAAACCCACTCACCTCAAATGACCTGATTCTCAACCTTCCTTACCATGGTGCCAGTTGGGAGGGAACAACCAGGCTCAAGTCCCAACCTCCCACCAGCTTCCACAAGCTCTGGGAAAAGTCCCCTCTCTATCAGTGACAAGCACAAGTGTGTTTGCGTGATGTGAAAAAACAATCCACACGAGCACGTGTGTGTATACACAAACACATACATGTGCACATAGGAGCAGGAATGTTTCATTGCAACAGGTAAGAAAACCACCACCTCAGCAGCAGGAAGGAGACCACGAGCCTGACACACAGGAGCTCGCACATGAACACTCCTGTCACCCACGGCTCACACACAGCTGGGCACCTGGTGTCAGCAGGAACCAGGGCACTGGCAGAGGAGGCACTCCCACGTCGCAGGGTCCCTTCATTCCCTGACATCCATGGCCCTGTAACCATTGGGGGCTGGTCTGTAACTCAGCAGGGCGGGAGAGCCGCTCACTGGTGTCCTACAGCTGAGCCCAGGGCACTGCACAAAGTGCTCTTCAAGTCAGTGACAGGAAGAGTGAAAGGCACTTTGCCCAAGTCACCAGAGCAGAAAGTGACTTCCAAAAACCAGCTAACACAGGCGAGTTCATTACCCTACAGCTCAGAGGCACTGAGCCAGAAGATCTGGTAACTGCTAAGAACATGCAGCCGTATGCACACTCATAGATCACAAGCAAGTAAGCACCCAAAAACCAAATTAAAAGCAAAACCAAAACAAAACTATCCAGTAATCCCTTGCTCATCAACTTTACCCAGCAAATAATCTAAATGACTTTCCTCCAGGATGCCTTGGTCTTGCTTTCAAAACAGTAATGCTTTAAGCATCTTAATCCCAAGTGAAGCAAGGAGCAAATGCAAAGCATTTTCTGCCCAAAAGAGAGCAACTCATTCAGTGTGTCTATCCATAAGTTTAAAGAGAATATGAACAGGCCAGAAAGGTCTAAGTGTTACAGTCAGTGCTGCCACACCACCCAGGGAGGAGGTCAGAACAGGATGCTGGTGTTAAATCCTTCCTGAAGAGCAGCTAGAGGCCAGCTACACCCTGCAATACAAACAGCTGCAAATTCAGCAGCCTCATTTCCCAGTTTCTGTAGCCACTTGACACCACTGATGTTTTCAGCTCAGTTGCAATTTTCCTTTATGTGAAAATTGCAATGCTGGGAGACAACTGACCTTTCCAACATCCCTATGTAGCATAACTTCAAAGACATCCACGACTATTTGTGCCACCAGGCATGTTTCACATCAGTACTAGGTTAGAAGTGGCATTTCTGTACACCCTTTATTAAAGAATCTCCAGAACACCCTACCTAGATGGTTTATGCTGCAATCAGCCCTGCTGTGAGAGAAAAGAATACACTGGGATCCTTCCAAGAAGGGGAAACCAGCTTGGCCCGAGGAGAATGACACAAGACACACCTCGGAGGGTAGCTCCAGCAAAGAAATGAAAACTCAGAGGCACGTGACACAAGAGGCAGCTGGGAAACCAGGCTCCACACCATCATAAAAAGCTATGTAGGACCCCACTGACAACTTAATCATGGTCTTTATTTTAAATCTTATTGCAAGGAAGGAACTCCCAGCAGCCAAAACTGTTCTCAGCTATTGCCCTTATCCAGAGGGATCTGTCATTTAGGGATCTGATGATGGTTTTCACAGCCCTTGTGCAGTGCTAGACAAACAGCATGCAGCTCATTCTAGGAAGTCACACCACTACACTGTTTCAGCAAACATGCTCGAATCTTGCTTGAGAAGTGCTAATCCTTTCTTGAATTGAGCAAACACCAATCAAAATAGATTTTTAGTTGACCGATTTCACCAAAGAGTCATTTTTAGATGAAGAGGATTAAAAGCTAAAACAGCAAGCAGATTGTTTAGACAAGCCACAGTCTGGAAATATTTTTTAAAAAAAGAAAAAAAAAAAAGACTGTGAAATATAAAGAGGATTAAGAATTGGTTGTAAACAGGGCCAAAATTTTAAACAGGTTCTGAACAAAAAGCTGTTTCACTTCTCTGCAACAGAGCCAAACTGCACAGTAAATGCAGACACAATTATTAATGACATGAGCTGCTTAGCTATGCCTTCTGAAGGGTGTTTCCTTCCCCAAGAACAGCTCTCACACAGCTTTGCCATGGCAGCAGGAGGAAGTAAACAAGCCTCATGTACAGCACCTTACACCCGTGCAGTCTCACACCTTTCAGCTTTCTGTCACTTGCTTTGTTGCTCTCCTAACTAAAAATAAAGAGCTGTGAACAATCCTAGACTGTGAAACATCCACATAGAGCTCTGCAGACAGCACTTGTGTGTATCCCATGCGCCTGTTCCTCAAATCACACACCACCAAGGAGTGCACTAGAACAAGACCAAGATGCTGCTCAGAAAAGGTTTCTTATCCCAGTTCACCAGTCCATCGAGTCAGGTACTTCAAAAGACAAACACCAGTACCAGTTGTGCTGTGAGGCTGCTACACACAGAGAGGAAGCCAAAGAGCAATACACTTCCACAAGCCCAAAAACCCCATCAAATAGGTACTTCCCCCAAAGAGTTTTCACCACTAAACCCCTCTCCAAACATAAAGCATACTTTGATTTATTGATGGCTCTTTTCAGCTTCTTCTCCAGTTGTTTCATCCTCCCCATGGCAGCATTGTATTTGGCTGCAGTCTCCTTGTGAACCAACTCGCTTCTCGTTTTGGTCTGTTCCGCCTCCATGACCTTCAAGAGGGGGAAAAAAACAGGTTGAGCAGCAAGACACAGTGACCCACTTCTTATCATTTCAATTAACAGCAACTTCATAATCTCTCCAATCAGCTCATGTCAGGAAAGTGAGGGTATAGAAAAAGTTACTTCCAGTGAACCTATTTAAAAGTCTTACCTGAAAAGAGCAGCAGCTCTTCAAACACTGTGTAAATTATGACAAAGGTGTTACAGCTTTTCACAGAATCTCTCTTTCAGGAAGTTTAGAAGACCCTCAGCTTTTGGGAATTTTCATCCATTTTTTAACCCAGTTAGATATTCACAAGTGGAGCAAGACTAGCAGAAGTCACCCAGTTATATTCAACAGCAATGTTTCGGTTTCTTCCTGCTTCTCTCCCGGGAACCTGACTTTCCCAGCAGAGAGCTTGCTGGTTGCTCAGCTCCCAGCCGCAGCCCCATCACTCTGGAAAGGGCTGGACACCAACCACAGCAGAGGGAGGACTCAAACACAGTTTGGCCTGAATAACCAACCACTAGAAAACTGAGTCCAAGATGGCTCTTCCCTTAAAAACAGCTGACATGCCTGAAATCACTGAATATGCAAAAGTTCAAGCCCTGAGCTGACACTCCCACGACGCAGAGAAGGAGAGTTATGCTGATGACCAGCCCCCTATCCTCATGTATCAAGATATCTAGAACACAAGTCTGATAAGGAGCAGCTGAGGGAGCTGGGGGTGCTCAGCCTGGAGAAAAGGAGGCTCAGGGAGACCTCACTGCTCTCTAAAACCTCCTGAAAGGAGGGTGTAGCCAGGTGGGAATCAGCCTCTTCCCCCCAGTAACAAGCTACAGGGAAGAGGAAGGGGCTTCAAGTTGCTCCAGGGGAGGTTTAGATAGAATATTAGGATATTTTTTTTACTGGAAGGGTTGTCACAAGCATTGGGAGAAGGACAGTAACTGTCTCTCCATTAGCTGTACTGCCAGTATCCCACAGCCACGCTTTGCCAGTAATTTTATCCAGGGTACTTTTATTGTCCAAATTTGAGATGTCAGAGGTGTAAGTCAGAAAATGTGTTTTATTTGGTGTACTAGCTATCAAGATCCAGACAGGGAGGTGACTGATTTTTTTAAAAGTCAGAAAAGTGGTGACACCTCTTTGTTGGTCTAGCAATGAGGGGAAAGCAGGTGTTTTCTTTAAGCTTCCTGCTTTGCAGCTATGAAGGTATTCACACAAAAAATGGCAGGACTTGATTCTCACCTGTACTGGATTTTGAAATGCCTCAGCTGTGATACCAACTACTCCACAACTTAACCTAAATTTGCTCCACATGGCTCCCACCACCAGACTACATCTGAGCTCATATTTGCAGAGAGAATATCGAAAATATCTTGATTTTAAATAACCTCACCCACAAAGCTTTAATTTTTTTTGAAAAGGTGTGTTAATCCTCCCAACCCTCAGGCTGAACTGAGCAAGGGAAAGAGATGGTCAGCACTGACTCACTCGGATCACTGCTCCTCTCAGGAAAACTCTCAGATTGTCCTTTCTGATGCCTAAATGAAAGAGTGAAACTGCCAAAGCAATCAGCATCAACTTGGAGCTCCTGTTGCCACAACTGGAGGCCACTTTTTGCTCCTCTGCACACACCACTCATTATTAAAGAAATTAATTGCTAGAGAACTTTAAACTATGAGAAATAAAGATTTTCAAAGGATCTTCTGATCAGATATAAAAAATATACTCAACCCCAACACCCTTCAACTTTCTCATATATATAAGGCATCCATTTTCAAAGAAAGGGAAAAAGAAAAAAAAAATCGATCAGGCTCATAACATATTCTCTCCTGCATCCTGAAAAATAAACTGGAGCCTCTTATCTCAAACAACTGCTTTAAAGTCAGTTGGTGCAACAACTTGCCTTAGTGAAACATGTCAGACAAGGCTGGTTTTAACGTGCAAGTCTCTTAAATCAAACTGCAGTCTCCAAAGACTGCACAGAAGGTGGCTCATCTTCTTTCTAGTGTGGCAAAGAAACTGCAATTTAAAAACACCGTAAGCTACAAAATAATGGAGCAACAGGAATCTGCCAATGTTCAGTTACACGTCAATCCCTCACATCCATTCTTAGGGCAAAATTAGCACAAACTTTGATATCTGGGATAAATCACATGATAGGTATGACCAACACCAGGCTCATAAAGCAGGTTAGGTGTCCAGTACTGTGCTGATTTTTTCCAGTGTCTCATACCAAACATAACAGAAATGCTGAACCCTGCAGAACTGGAATTTGAGGATGACACATTGCAAACACCTCAAAATATCTGACAAAATGTGGAATTTGCCACCAGCCATATATACCCACGCTCATTACCTTGTCCAGAAAGAAAGGGGTAAAAAGGCTACATACTTCATCCTTTTGAGGAATCAGTGATGTAAGAAAATCTCTCTCTCCCCCTACAGTCTTGTTTTCCTGTGGGAATTCTGTGTTCATGCCCACATTATCCATGCAAGTCTGCAGAGACAGCCTGTCCCTTTTTCCTAGGACAGCAGCTCAAGGTGCGTGCCCGAGGCTGAGGATATTACCTGGGGGACTGTAAGGTACCTCTGCAGAGATCCATCACCTGCCAAAATGCATTTAAGCACTTCATTCAAACAAGAAGAAACAAGAGATCATCCACTCCTCCACAAAAGTCAAACAGCCTTTAAATGGGGAAGCTGTCCATCAGGGCTGGCAGACAGAAACAAATTGCAAATGATGCTGCCACCTCTGCCGCTGGGAAGTTCAATGTAGGACCAGCCAGCCTAACTCCTCACCTCCTAAGGAAGGCTCAGAAAGACAGACAGGCTTGTGTAGGAAAGAAGTACTTTTTATTAGAGCTAATAAGACATTTGGTGAAAAAATTGCAGCATCATATGGACTTGTACACAAGCTCTTTGTCACAGTTCCCAAATAAGCTGGTTTGTCTAACCCAAGTGCTTCTACCACCCACCTTGCCTTGGAGATGCTCCTAAGCCATCACAAATGCAGCAGCATCACTTAGAAAAAGGCAGAAAAAGAAGTGAGGATGACACCTCTTCAAACAAAGGCTGCTCAAGACACATCTCACCTCCTGACATTGTACCTGCCTTTCAGCTCACCCTTGGGGTGAGCAGGGGACATCGTCTTGGACAAGAACACTAGGATGGATGAACTTCCAGGACACCCACACAACCACCAGACATTCCTGTAGCCCTTGCCTGTCCCTAACTACTGGATCACCTACCCCAGGCAGAAATCACTCTCCCAGGTAGCACAGGCTGTAAGATAGAAGCAATGGGAAACAAAGCAGGCAAAAACCCTCAACACAGGGATTGATCAATTCCTCTTCTCTCCTCCCTTACCCTCTATTTCCTACCCACTTGTCTGGAAAAGGAAGGTCAGTGTAGAGCATATATTTACCATCAACAAGTCTGTACCAGTAGCTTTGTTCCACCCAAAATGTTTCCATAATCAGAAGTAAAAATGGATTCCAGGCAAAATTTCAGTAATAAAAATAGATGCAAAACAACAATTTTATCGAAAGGACAATATCAACAATTTTATCAGGAGTTGAGAAAAGCTGACCATCTAAGCCAGAGAATTACTCTGAAAGACTGTTTCTTTCACAAAACATTAAATTGATTATTCTTCTATGGGAAGAATAAAAATAAGACAGGAAAGAAAAAAACAGGAGGAGAGAATCAACAATACGAGGAATCACACAAAAAAAAAATCACTGCATTTCCAGGATAAAATGACAGAGGGATCAGGACAAGGCAAGATGTAGTTCGCTGCTTCTTTCACAGAGTTTTCTTCTCCCCGTTTTTCCTCTAAGTTTTTCTAGCTGCAGGAAGTATCTCTCCTCTCTACATCATGAAAGCACCCACACATTTTACACTGACAGATGGTACTTCACTGTGTAATATCAAAGGGAGCTTCACAAGCCAAATTAATCCAAGAGGGAGCATGCCTCCTCCCTCTTTACTCTCCCCTCATCCTCTCCTTTTTAAAATGTCTCATGATCAAGAGCCAAAACATTTCTTCTCCCTGGCAGAATTTATGAACTCAACATATCTCAGGAAAGACTGTAAAAGCAGAACCTTTTTAAGACTGCAGATTGCATCAGCAATTAGAAATTAGCAATTTCTCTTGAAATTCATGAAGCGTCTTCCTTTCTGCTCCAGCTTGTGTCAAACTAAATGTAACACATCTGTCAATACTTTCCTTTTATACATCTTTATGAATTATTTTCAATAGGAGCATAAATGTGAAGATCTTTTTCCTCCATCCCTCCAAAATTCAATATCCTGTGGTCCTTTTACTGGACTGTCTTTCACAGCCCTGCTCTCTGCACCCCAAACTGCAGCATTACAATTCAAGGTACGAACAAGCTGGTACTCACTAGCAAAAACAATCTCCAAATTTTAAAGAGAGTTACCAAAATCCTGGTAAGCCAATGGCTAAGAGTGAACAGTACTCTTCCTCTCCAGGCAGCTTAAGAGCTCATCAAGCCTGTCTACATTTCCATTATAATCAACAAAGAATTTATCTTACAATGAACTTGCCCCTCTGGCCACATGAATTGCTCTCCAGACACCAGTTACTGATCAGATCGCCTTTCATCATAATGGAACTTTGGCAAGTAATGGTGATACACAGTCAGGTTCTAGACATGACACCATGAGCTAAATTCCAATCTAAGTGTCATTACACTTCTCAGAGCTGTGGAAAAATGGACATTTAGAAAAAAACAGAGGACTTTACCCCAAGACACACATCAAGTTAAGAGTAGAAGTGGGCAAAGCAGCTGCCTGACTTGCAGGATTGCACCACAGTACAGTGCTTCTCTGTTGTGAACACTTAGCTCAAGCACAGACATTTGCAGGGATTAGTTGCATCTTCACAAGCAGGTAGGCAGGAATCCAGCTCCTATTTATGCTCCCAGTCTCCTTTGGAATCACAGCTCAAACTGCGAGGTGCAAAGAAATTTCTGAGTGATAGCCTATACTCCATGTACATGTTCATGCTGGTTCTGTCTGTTCCATGAATAGAAAGATTTTCCACACATTATGCTCCCAGCTCACCCAGGAAAAACAAAATTTCAGTAACTGTCCCATTTTGCATCAATTGAATTGTATGATTTTCTAGATCAGTGGCTACAAAAGTCTTGTTTGCAGAAGCACAATAGCTCGTCACATTAAAAATAGTGTTAATAGCTTTTCAGACTATCAAGACATCAAAAAGCAATTACAACATACAAGCCTTATCTCTATTTCCTCCCAGTGAGGGTCTGGAAACTGCATTTCCTGTTTGGTACCCTGGAACCCAAGTCCTTGCCTATATCCATCAGGTCAAGTGCAAAAGTAACCTGACAGCATTTCCACACAGCTGCATAAAACATCAGTTTCTAGTTTGTTCTCTCACCTACACTTTTTCTTTATGCTTTCTTTTTCCAGTTCACAGTGTTTGTCAGCTACCAAGCTACAGGGCTCAGGTTTGGTTCCAAGTTTCAGATTCATTCAGTAAAGCCTGCTTCCTCTGCCTAAGAACAGCAAAAAAAAACACTTGACTCTGGCCTGACATTTCTATCAGAAGAGAAACATGAATCAGTAGCCCATTTCTAACATTTAGCTCAGAGGTGCTTTTCTGCACTTGAGTCCTTGCTGTAAAAGGCCTGGTGCAAGATTATTCTCTGCCCACTACAACTGTCTACAAATGCATGCAAAAAAAGCTCTAAAATTCAAATAACCAGAGTGCAAAAGCTTTCACCAAGAGCAATTTTATATGTGCCAGTAGAAGATGTCTATTTCTTAACCGTCAGCCTTCACCCACAGAAACAGGTTTTTTCCCACCAGTGATTTCTAATGTAATTCATAGTTAATGATCTGAGTTGTCAGCAATACTGTGGCAGTGAAGGAGAACTTTTGTTCTAAAAGATCCCATCCCCTAACCTCTTTTCATCCATAGCTTGGTAGGCAATGCCAATGCTTCCTCCTCCCTGAGATCCCAATCATTCTGTTTGCCTCACTGAACACTGAGCACTTCATTAACTGCATGCACTGAAGCCAAGTGAAGCTTTCACCCCACTCTTAGAGAAGACACAAAACTCAGTCAAGCACTCCAAACAAACTAATGCTGGGTGTGATCAGTCAGGACTTCCAATAGCATTTTCATCCTCCTTGGCTCTGGCCTTAGCCTTAAGACCTCCACCACAGCCAATGAAAATCACAGGACAAACTTCCATGTAACTCTCCCAAAACCTGCTGCACCATGGAAAGGTGCAGATGGGCTTTCTAGGAACTGAGTTCACCCAAACTATTTTAAGCTCTGGGAGTTGTTGGACAACAAGTTTTCCATTCATGGAGCCGTCAGCTGCTCTATACAGTCCAGTCTGTGCCTAGGAGATTTTATAGCTGCGGTGGGTACACCTAAGCACCCCATTTACTGTTCAGCTGTAACAAATCAGCAACATTAGGGCTTGAACCAGCCCCCCAGCAAGCAGCTGTCCTGCAATCACTGACAGCACCTTTTGACACCACCAGCACAACCCCACCAAACACTGCCAGCAGCCAGCCAGCTGCTGCTCTGAATCACTGGGTTGGCTCATCTCAGGTTTGCACACCTCTCACAGACTGTCAGGGAATGATCAAGAGTTGTAGAAGGACACAAGGATGCCTTTGAAACAGCCAAGGAAAAGAAGAATTCATCTGTACTCTCAAGTTGCCATTGTTTCTTTCGTCACCCAGCCCAAGACAAGTTTTTGTTCTGCCAGCTAGAGAGAGGTAGGTGGTAGATGTGATTGCTGTTACTGTCCACCAAAACTCAGCAGTTTAGCAGTCAGGAGCTCCAAGCAACTCCTTAGACACTTCTGGTTTTCTCATCTATCAATTGTGAGAATCCAAAATTATCTATTTCTGGACCTCATTCATATTGAGCAGGGATTACAGCTAGGGAAAATGACAGCTGGCACACACAAACAGCAAAGGTGGGGCTCCCCTCATAAACACAGAGGTCACCACATCTGCAAATACCAAACTGTAACAGAGACAATAACACAAACAGTACCCTGGAGTTCATTTTCTCATTAATGTATACCAGGTTTTGTATCTCTCCCCTACACACAGCAAACATCCTTTCTGTTGTCTGTTTCTTCATTAGGCAGCTGGATTTTAAAATTCACCCTGAAATAGAGGCTTTCTTATAACTGAGAAGCTTCTGCAACAGAACAGAGCAACTGTTGCACTGAGGACTGCAAGACAATATGAGCATTGTATGGCATGATAGCATGTTTGGAATAGCAAGTTCAGCTTCACTGGCATATGACAGAACAAAAGTTTTTAACTTGGGTTTTTGGTTCTTTTATGTTAAAAAAAGGCAGAAAGGTTTATTTTAACAGAGAGAAGATAAATGACAGGAAAATTCTTCCTGACGTCTGCTAGAAAGAATACTGTCTTTCTTTGTTAGTGCATCTGTAGGTTTAAAAAGACTTTACAAAGGAGGTAGGACCTTGTCTAAATTCCAAAGTGAATTCAGGATAAAGCAGCATGCAAGCTTAAAATGCAACACACGATTTTGAGTAATTCCACATTCAAACACACATTTCTGAAGCAAAGTGACTTGTTCAATTTAGCCCATACTAAGGACAGGTTATACTAAAACTGGAACATGTCCCTGTTTTGCCAGGGTAAACACACCCATAACCCACACACTCAGGAACAGGCATCCCCATGCAATTATTCTGGCACAATTCCAAATGCCTTAAGACATTGTTTATCCCTGTAAAAGAAATGGTAATAACTTTTTTTTCCTGTAGAGAGCTACTGCACTACTGGAGCACCACAGAGTTGTCCCAGAAGCAGCCAAGACCCAGACCATTCAACCTTAGGCTTCACCATTTCCATAGCTTCATTTCCTAGATGTCATGTATCTGGACCAAAAGGAAAATCTGGTCTTTCAGAAACTGGGCCTCATACACCACAGGGGAACACAAAGTATGGAAAAGGCAGATGCTGGGGCAGTTTGTATTACCCTCTGAGTAGCGTGGTTGAGCATCTCCTGCCAGGCAGAGTCAAACTGGCGCTTGTCATCTTCCAGCAGCCTCTGCTCTGCAAGAGAAATGGTCTCCTTCGCAGCACGCAGCACTTCCGTGGCCCTCTGGAAGTCCTGAGTCGCCCTCTGAGCCTCCAGCTGCGCCTAAATGGGAAAAAAAAAAGGCTGGGATTAGAGACAAAGGAACCCTCACAGTCACATTTAGAAGATTTATGACACTAATCCCAAGACTTTTACAAAGAGCCACACTGGCATCACTGTTTCCCAAACTTTTACTTGAAATAACGTATTTTTCACTGCAGAAAGTCCTGCCAAAGCAGCAGTTCCCACCCAGAGAGGTCATTTGCCAAGAAGTTGAATTTGTAGCTGATGGCCTACAAATAAGCACCTGGCTGAGAGGTAACACCAAATGATGCAGGTTTAATCACTGATCAACAAACCAGAAGAAAGTGAAATAGCAAACTAGTGGCATGTCAAGAATACACTGAGAATGGCACTCCCTGAGTTTAGTCCGGGTGGATTTTTATCTGATACACCATTAATCACACTGAGGAAATATTTTGGAATTATTACCTTGCTATAAAGAATAAACAAGTTCTCTGAGATGGTGACCCCTTAATTCTTTGAGTGTTTTTTTATTTTGCTATCGCTGGTACACAACTGGTACAGTAAGTCCCCAGCACAGAGACACAAGAATAACCAAGGGAATTTTAAAAAAAAAATCTTTACCTGAATTTTTCTACATTATATATTTCACAGATTTTTATTTAAAGGAGTATTTTTGAGCTGTTTTGCTCAGGAATACAACCCTTTCAATGCAAGCCTCATCTTCAATTAATTGAACATCCAGCACTGTGAAGAGAGTTTTCATTTACACTTCAATGATTTTTCAAAAATAAACTGGAATTACCTAGTCCATACCTATGAAAAATGTCTTTGACCAGACATGACTGACAGAACAAAATAATGAGTAAAACTTCACATATCATGATATACACAGAAGGAGTCTGAGAATCAAACATGAGAAAGGACTCTGACATACAGAATACTACACTGAGGAAGATAAAGTCTTATGGATAAAGGAAGAGGTTTTAGCATAAAGAAATGGTGGCCATTTGGAAAGTGGCTAAAAATTCCTGATATAAAAGTGGAACAACAGTGCATTCTTCAGCAAACAGCTGGCTACACCCCCTCAATACCAGCTGCAAATACCTCCACACTTGAGACACCACAGTTATTTGTAAAGGTAATGGAAAAAACCCTCCCTCCCTGCCCCATAGCAGGGGAGAGATGGACTCCTAATTTAAACACAAGTCTCAAAAGGAAATAAAGTGCACTAAGTTTCCCTCTCCATGTCCTGAAATAGCAGCAAGCTCTTCTTACTTCCTTTCCTCTCTCACATGGAGGTACTTCACCCCAAGGTAACCGTGCAAAAATAGGAATTATGTGTCAGAGGTCCTTCACTTACTAGCTAAAGAGGGAAATCAAAGTCACCACAATCAGAGCAGTAATTTCCTTCCAACCAAGGTCCCTGATGCATTTCCTTCTGAAGTGGCTGGCGACGTTTTCCACAGAGAAGTTCACCTAACCATGCTCTTTGTTGTTTTCAGGCAGTTCACACCATATCACCCTGCCTACAGCCTTTGTGAAGAGCCAGGGCACTCAAGTGTTAATTTCCATGCAGAACTGCACATTCCAAGGCAGCACAGATCCTTTGGGCCAAGGTTACTGGATGCACAGCATCCTGGTTCAAGTTCAATGCCAACATGATCTCCTCTCTGAAAAATACCCCCACATGTTACATTTCCTCATCACCGCAGTCACCAGCTGCCTGCTTCAAATATATTAACACATTTTAGAAATTCAGAATAAGCCTGACTATGGAATATTTTTATTTAGCCACTAACTAACCTAAACCATGATACCCAGCAAGCACAAAAATTCACCAACACAAAAAAGCCATCTGAGGATCTTTAAACAAGGCTCAACCTGGGCTTCCAACAAAGAATACATCAAAAAGCCTGAATACACCAAAAAAGCCTCAACCTAGTCCCTATATATCAACTAAATTTTCTAAAAACTCACAACTTTTTTTTTTTTTTTCTGTCCAGTAAGTCAGACCTATGCTAGTAGAGGAATCAAATAGAAATTAAGGCCAAAAGTTCCCATAAAAGTAGTTTGAGATGGGATTTTAAGATGGGATGCAAATAAAATGCAAGACTCAGTAAGAGCCTGCACCAAGTACTGCAGAACAATGCTGAGGATGCCTGAAGGAAGAGCAAGACCAATTTTCATGGAAGACTCTACAAGAGGGAACCAGGTCCAGCAATAAGGTTGTGAAGGCAGCTTCAGCTCCTTGGCTGCCCTGCTGCATGAGCAGGCCTGCCCACGTGAGAAATGAGTTACAAACACACAAAACCAGACTGCAGACCCATTCCTAGCACGGCCAGAACCTCCTCAGCAAGCAACTGCTTTCCAAATTCAGTACAACCAGATCCCAGGGGCACTGCAAGAACAGAAGTACAGTTTTCTCACCATAATGCATCAGCACTTGAAAGTTTCTGTTGGCACACATACCTGGGTCAGGGATCAAGACATCTAAGCCAGCAAAAAGCCTGCAGAGCATTAGGAGCTGAGATCCCCATGGAAAACAACATTTAGTGGTAGTTTGCAGTACTAGTAGCCCTTCTGATGAAGGCCTTAATGACCAATCGACTCTAAAAAAGGAACATTCCTTTATGATAAAAAAAACCAGAAGCCAAATGTACAACTCAGTTAGATTTCTGCTTGCACCTGGACCTGCAGGACAGTGACAGCTGGAGCTGTTAACAGGCAGGCCCACAACTCTAGGCCCATAATCCATTCAGATTCATGCCCTCTAACTGTGTAGGTAAATGGAAAACTGAAACAAAACCATACCTAAACCCTCCCTCCCAGCTGCATTTGTTGAATACGGTCTACAGTGACAATTTGGAAACACTGCTTTGTTTCTGAGCAACATAGTTAGTCCAAATAGAAATTTAGCTCCAACATTTATCTGAAGTCAGTCTACAGTCTGTACTTTAAGCAGCTTACTGAAAAGTCTGAGAAAGAAAAAAAACATAAGCTAGGATACATTTGTCATTAGGAAAACATCAACAGGTTTGTGGCTTTGCCAATGTGAAGAATAATACTCAAACACTTTCTGTTGTGTTCTAGTACAGTTACCCAATAATTAGCCTTCCTTTAAAACTCCCTCCAGCATGTACAAGTTGTTCTGCACCATCACCAACAGGCTGCTCTCAGTCCTAAGCCTGCAGGTCACTCCATTTGATGGAAAACAGAGTACCCATGTTCTTCATGTGCTTTTAAAACCACAGAGAAACCAGCAGGAGCTCACCTCTCCATCCAGCCTCCTTATATTGCACGTAAACTTTACCAGTTCAGACAGTGGCTGTTTCTCTCAAGACTAAAATCCAAAATTCAAATGAATGACTGAAAACTAGGCTGTCTTTCATCACAAACTCGTGTTTGAGTTGAGAGGGGTTTAGCCTTGGGGTAGAATGAGAGAAAATGTATTAGGGATGAGGACATAAATTGCTGAGGGCGGTTGGAGGCAAGTAGGATGTCAACTTTCTGCCTGTCATCCATATCGCTGGTGCTTGATGGAGTGAGCTTACCCAACACAGAAGTGAGGATTTCTTTCATTATAGTCACAAGAGCCAGTCCAGTGAAGCCTCTTTTTGAAAATGAGGAAGTCCTGACACCTTGGGAACTGGGGGACCTGTGCTCCAGCTCCCACTGCCAGGGTGACAGCATTCATTGTGGTTCATGATCAGTGCTTTCTGCCAGGAAACTCAACTGAGTGTCTTCACCAGTGCAGACCCTTCCTGCATCAGTGTAAAATATAAAACGGGAGTCCTAAAGAAACACAATTAGGCAGCCACAGAGAATGAAGCTGAGGAGAATCCCACTGTCACAGCACATCTGTCACACGCTGTCCACACACAGCATCAACTCTTCCTGCCATTCTGTTTGTCCCTGCTCTGAAACTCAGTCTTCTACAAGCAACCAGCTACAAACACATCTCCCATAAGAGTAAGTCCCTTCCCTACAACCAGCAGCACATCCAGAAGTCCTGCTCTGCCCACTCAGCCCCTTCCTCATGGCCAAGAGCTCTCTTTGCACCGCTCTCCACCCTACGGGCACAGCCCTGAACTTCCCAGGCAGCTCCCACAGACTCAGAAGACTCTCCACCCTGTGCTGTTCTGCACGTGTGACCTCCTCTCACCAGCTCATCCACTTCCCTGATCTCCCTGGCTCTGACGGGCACAGCCCTGAACTTCCCAGGCAGCTCCCACAGACTCAGAAGTGACATGCAATAGCAGCACTCACAGAAGCAAATCATGCACTGCGGTATCAAAAGTGTCAGCTTAGAAATAAATTATGTAAAATTAAAGGGGTACTGGCAGGATTCATAACTGCAAGCTATTAATATATTGCTGAAAGATGCTCAGTCCTGACAAATCCCTTTTGGGGGATAAAAGCTGCACCGCCATGGGCAGTCCTCTGCTTAGCCTACACAGGGCCTTGCACAGAAGGGAACCAAGCACAACAGACAGATTATGCTGTCAGCTAGAAATTAAAAAAGCACTAGACCACGGCAAGCTAACAGATAACAAAACCAGGCACTTTTTAAATTTAGTCCTCCTGGAACTGGCAGCACCATACAGACATCTGCTTGTCCACTTTCAGAGCAGAAAACTGTGCATTCTTTAATTATGAAATACAATTTTTTGATTAGTCCACATTAGCTTCTATTGACCCAAACCCTCTTTGTAGTCAAGCTCTTGCCCAGCTGCTAATAGAGGATTTTTCCCCACCTTCCTATATATATCTTGAACCTATGACATATCTCATCTCATATTTCATCTCATCTCTGATTTTTGTTTTTGTTTCTGCACAGTATCACTGACACTGAAATGTGGTACAACACAGCTATAGCATTCCTGTGAGGTTAGCCAACATCTAATGTACCCTGGTAGGCACTGCTCATCCTCTGACATGTGAACACACCTGCACACAGCTCACAGACCAGCCAGGCTTCCCCAAACAGATGCAGAGGGCTCATTTTGTGTAGACAAGCCTAGGCAGAATTTCTCCCCTTGGCCAGCCCCACCAGAGGACCAGACCCCAAGTATTGGTATTTAGCGAAAAGGACATCACAACACAAACAGAAATTTTCCCATTAGAAACATCAGTCAGCAAAGATCAGGTATTTTCAAAATTGGCTTCTCATTTATCCAAGTGAATCTATCCCGTCCTGCACTGCCAAGGCCTTGACATCCACTTTATTTCAGCATCTCTGAGTTATTGCCAATGAAAGACATGAACAATTTCTGTTTATGAAATCACCATAAGCTGGAACGTGAATGGAACACACAGCTGCTGGTCAGAACAAGGCACCAGCACACCACGTGCTGGCCTGAGGCCTTTGCTCTAGAAAACACTTGTTTGTTACTGTGAAACCACTGTTTCTCCCACCCATTAATCTTTAAAACAATAGTTTAATTGCCACCAGCAAACATGTACTTGCTTACTAGCAAATAGAAAATTATTAACTGTGTTCCAGTCCCACTCTTCAGAAGGAATCAAGTTTCAGATGTTTTCATTCTGGCCCCCTTTCCTTCTTGTATCAACATCCCACGTTAATTTGCTGTGCAACGTACAACAGGGAACATGTTTTGCAACAGGAACTTTACTCCATCAATCGCCCACCAGAGCTGCTGCAGCACTGCCTGTCTTCAGGGATCCCTCTGACTGCAGGGACTGCACCAGAGCACTCTGCACAAGCTTCTGGCAGGAATGGGGACAGCAGGATCACCACTCATTGACCAGAGCATCCCCACCTTACCCAGCCCTGCAGCAGATTCAGTGATTCAGAAGCCCCCAAGGTGAAGGCAGTTGAGTGCTCCTGGCACTGCTCACAGCAACCAGCCACTGAGTGCTGCTATTTCAGCTTCAGTTTTCCTCAAGCTGTTTTAATTCAGCTGGCAGGCAGGAACAAGAGCAGCAGCCCAGATGTCAGCACAAGGGCTCATCATGCTCAACATCCAAACAAATAACAACAACCTTGGCACTGGCGCAGCTCCATCCACGGCAAATCTGCAAATGACACTGCGTCAGAGGAGGTGGTTGAAAAGGCAGAACTTCGGCCTAGATGGAGCTTGGGAAACCTGACTGGGCCAAGAGACACTTTACAAGGAGACCTGTGGAGTCCTGCACTTGGGGTGGAACAATCCCACGGTCAGCCCTGTCGAAAAGGACCTGCACATTACAACAGGTGTCAGGCTGAGAAAGCTGAGAAGGTGCAGTCTCACTGGGAGCAATGCAAACCATGTCCTAGGCTAAACTAAGAGGGCCATGGCTGGCCAATCCTGCAGACACGTTACAGAGAGAGGTTTCAAGTCCCCATCTCTGGCAGTCTTCAAGACCTGGCAAAACCATGGCTGATGCAATCCAGCAATGTGACAGTTCTGCTTTGAGAGAAAGTTGGGATCTGATGACCTCTAAAGGTCCTCCTGAACAACCAGTGCTTCTATCAAATACCATCATATTTTTCCTAGTTTCTCAAAATCTGAAAAACCTTTCTGCAAAACCTTTGCAGTGATGCTGAATATTCTCCTAGATACTCAAATGCATTTATTTTCCTGAATAAACAGACTAGTGGTGCAACTCGGGGGGAGGGGGGGTGTAAGGGTTCTGTTTGCTATTTTTAAGGACCATGACCTTTCTTTCTCCTCTCCCAAAAGCCTAAAAACTGATCCAAACCAGAACTGAAAAATAATAAAAACACTCCAGAAACCCCTTCTAGCTGTACTTTTCTAAACAACTTCTAAATTCCAAGGCCTTGGGAGTGACCTCATTTTGACATATCTACGAGGCCTGATCTATATAATCCATGATGACTGTTTGCATCAAAAAATACAGTCTCTCAAGAGTCTGAAATACTCTTTAAGCAGTTTATTATAAAGCTATATAATTGAGCATGGGTTAGAATTTGTTTTTTCAAAAGCAGATTGAAAGATTTTTAACTGGATGGAGAAGGCAGACGGGAGGAAAAGGTGAAAACAAGCCTTGCTAGATTTTTGTGAAATACAAACCATTTCCTCCCTGCTGCATAACTAGAGAAATGCCTGTGGAACACTAAAACCATGTGTCCCTTAGTCTCTGCTTTTGATTAGGTGTCTTATTCTTGTTCTGGGCTTTTGGTCCCCTAAGTGCATCCACCCCTTCTCTTCTAACAGCCAAATTGTTGCAGAACTGACCTGACTCCTGGTTGTGTGTTACATTCCTATGCAGTCTATAAAAAGGCTCAGGAAATAAGAGCAGACCTACAGAGCATGCTTCAAGAGACATCTAGCTCTGTGCTAAAGTTAGGTGGTATGTGTAACTCCTTTAAGACAGGATCACGAGTGTGTTCGAAGACCCAGAAGGTTCAGGGCACAACCAAGAGCTCATTCATTAGCTGCTTCTTTTGCCAGCATGCAGACAGCTGGACTCCTCAAAGGCAGAATCCCACCTCCCTTCTTTGGGAGCTGTGGAAGGAAATGAGAAAGAAAACATCTGAACACACAGTTCCCTTAAACACTGTTAAGACCAGTCCTGAACTGGACTGAACAATCAGCTGCCAGCCCTTCTCTGTTCTCTGGCAGCTCCCATCTAGGCTGTAACCAGGATCTTGTGAAACAGGGCAAGGATATCCCCTCTGAGCTGATCACTGCCATGTGCAGTCATCTGAAACCTGCTGGTCTCCTCGCTGGTTTTAATCAATGTAGCTCCCTGCCTTACAGGAACAGGGAGGTGATGCTCACTTGGGTGCAGAGATTGCATGGGAGACACTACCCCAAGCCTTTTGCCCCTCCTTTGTTTTTCATGTGGTTGTTGAGAGATGCTGGTGTGCCTTGGAGTTACTCACACTAATTAACAAGTCTGTGGCACCAGAGCATGACAAATGGCTCTGTCTAATACCATCCAGGCACAGCCTTCTCGGGCATTCACTGCCATCTGCTTGTTAGTTGTGCAATTGTTTGTGGCCAAAATTATTAAGCTGTTGCTTTCTGCAAGAGGAGACGATAGAATACGTCCAGGTTTTGATCTCAAAGGTGAAAGATCTTATTAAGAGAGAAAAACACCGAGATAATCCTCCCTGCTCTATGCACCTGCATTCTGAGAGCTTAGGCAGTGAGTCAGCGAGTCTAGGGCTTACAGCTGGTTTCCAGGTTTACAGAGGCTCTACATGCTCATCTGCACCTGGCAGCAGCCTGCTTTGCTGGAATTAAATATAGAAGCAAGGAACAACTCCCATGAATACACCCTGGAAGAGGTACACCGCCTGCGTCAGTGGCTTTTTTTAATCATCCAAGATAATCAACATTCAGCACATACAGATGCAACAGGTATGTTCAGGAGAAACACTGGACCCTTGTCTCATGTAATCACCACCAAAGCAGCAAATGTTTTTTAAATAGAAGTTTCTACAGTGCTGGTAAGGGATTGGCAGCCTGGTTCTGAAAGCACATCTTGTGCATTCATACTGGCATAAGCAAAGACAAGGCATGTGGGTAGGAGTTTCACCTGGCTGATGGGCTGTTCTGGACATGTTCTCCCAGTTCCCAGAAAGCTCCACACCCACCAGCCTGTCCTCAATACCAGGAATACACTCTGGAAGAAAGTTCTGTGCTGACCTTGTCCACCTCTGCATGCTCACAGATACTTTTTAGACAGTCATCCTCCTAAGGGACATGTTGAAGATAACTATTGACCCTTCAACATTTTTTCTAGTCAAATTACACAACTCCATAGCACAAGTGAATAACAGGCTTGCTTCACTTAACCAAAGAAGTTGCAGGCGGTGTCCTGGACTAATGAAGGGCTAAGTCCATTCCTCGAAGGAAATAGTCTAGGTAGCAGCAGGAATAGGGAATATGTCAGTCCCACTTCACAGTAATAAAATCCTCCTTTGAGAACAAGCCATTAGCACACTTCACCAAATTAAAAGAACCTACCAAGACAAACCAAACTACAGCAAGGAAACAAAAACTAAACAACCACCAGAAGCAGACACAGCTAAAAGAGGTGAACATTTCTCCCACATCCTGGCAGCAAAGTTTCTTGTTGAACAGTACAACTTTTTGTTTGCTACAATTGAGATGTATTTCTTACAGAAACTAAGTCAATGCAGAGCCATTCCCACATGCTAATTTCCTAATACAGAAATTAAAGTCTTCAGATAATCTTTTCTAGCAAGGACAAAAGCTCCACAATTCGTTCTGTTTTACTAGAAGTCATAACAAAGCACATCCAGTAACCAACATCCATATCACATCTGTTTTGGCAGCAGACCTAAGCATAAGCATTTATCACTCCAAAATAAACTCCCACCTATTTAGACCACTGTACACAATAAACACTTGGTTGGCTGAAAAAATTCCCCAAAGTTGCAAGACTTGTGCTGCCTTCAGCAGGCATCCCTGAACAATTATCACACAAAACAGGTAGACAGGATATCACCCTGACCTCAAGCCACCCAGGCTCAAATGCCAACTACTATTTTTAACAGATTATCCTGTCTGTGGCTTACAATCTCTTGAAATAGACTTTACTAGAGGCCAGACCAAAAAAAAAAAAATCAGAGGAGAAAATGGTGACAGACAACAAAGCAAAGCAAACCTTTCCTTTAAATTGTTTTGGTTTTTTTTCCTGTAGATCGGTGTTCTGGCAATAGCTGTGGAAGTGCTACAGTCACACAAAGGAATGCACAACCTAATCTCTCAGATTTTTCCAAACTGAAGAGGATGCAAAATGATGTCACTCAAATCTTCATACAACAGCAGAGGAAAAAAGGGATTCTGTTCTATTTGCATGTTCCAGCACCCTTTGAGAGCTGCTTATACCTTCCTGCCAGTTCCAACATCTGTTATTGTATCTGTGGCTAAACTTAATAGCCAGACCACCTACATAACTTCTTTCTGCCTAAATCAGCTGACATCTATCAAAAAAAACCTTTTTTTTTCCTGTACCAGCCCTCTCCTTGTTACTCCAAAGAACTGAGGGTATTTCCACACCAACTTAACACAGTATTCCATTACTTCAGATCTACTTGCACAATACTTTAAGTATTTCACAACAGAAACAAAAAAAAAAAAAAAACAAAACAACATTCTTGAAGGTAGAAAAAGTAAGTAGGTAATTTGATTCCCAACAACTAATGGAGAGGAGGAGAGGAGATTGAATATCTGGCTTTGAGCTACTGCCATCCACTATAGCTGAGAACTGATGGAGGCTTTGTAGGGTTGGAGAAAGTGGGAGAGACACCAAAAGAGTAATTTTTTTCATCTCTCCTAGATAAATTCTTCAAAACAGATTAAACTGTATTTTCTTCTACTTCTGCAAAGAAAAGCAGAAGAGGGAAGAACCTCTAATTTACAGAGCACAGTCAACAAATTTACACGATGAAGGCCTCCAAAGCACATCAGCAAATAACCGTAAGAAAACAGTTTTTGTATCAATAGCTCATACAACTATCCTTCAACAGGATAGTGCTCACACAAACCAGAAATGCAGGGTGTATGAATACCAACCCAGAACAACCAGACTCATTTACTGAGGCACAGCAGCTCAGAGAGATACAGGTGATCTGACTTATAGAGAGGGACATGCACACACAGAACTTACTGACACAGCTATTTCAACAAGCAAGTGGTAAAAATTAGTTCCCACTATCCAAATGTGCCGGGAAGATTGTACTTGCAGATGACATTGTTACAGGTGCCACAGAGCACTACATTTGAATCAGGTAAGGATTTTTTTTCCGTTCCTCTGAGAAGTAGCAGTTGTCAGTGCTCCCAAACATGGGACAGATTAAGATGGTAAAAACCTGCCAGCCATACTGACCTACTGTCCTATTAGTAAGGTTGATGGGAAGACAAACACATTAAGGAGCTTTCCTTCAGATCCTTGGCATAACTTTCCCAAGCCAACCAGGCATCATCTGTCGTCTTTTTGACAGCTTAAGGACACCCAGTCTGACACAGTCCAATATCACACTGTTCAACCAGGTGACAAAGCCAGAACACAAAAGCCACATTAAGTCAGGCTTTACGTAAATAAACAAGGTTAATAAATCAGCCAGGCAAAACCTAGCTTGTTGACCCAGGTAAGTGACCCTGAGTTCTCTGCTTCCTAGGCTTTGTTGCTACTTTGGCCTGAAGGAAAATGCAACAGAACCGTGATTCAAGACTTAAAATACAGTTTTCAAGTTCTAAGCATTCGGGAGGAACAAAGAGAGCACACCAAGCACAGGCTCTGTGCAGCAGCAGTGAGACACTGAGCGCTGATGGCAGGGCAGTGACTCCCCACACGCTGCTCACGGGGTTTCAGATCCCAACTGCGCAAACATGACAGGAGACACTCCACCTAACTTTGAGCATGGCGAAACATTTGCTTGACTGAATCCAAAGTACATCCTGCTTTAGAAAAAGTTTACAAAATTCAGTGGATTCCCTGGTAGAAAGTCCAGGAAGTGACTCCTCACCCTCAATAATAAAGTTACAGATTCGCTTGTTTGGCTTATGCCCTCTCCAGCCATGCTTTGTGTGGGAAGGGAGATTATTGTAGCGAGAATGCCCTTTGGGATCACAGCAGTGGGAACTCCACATTTCACCACAGGACTGACGTCACATCGATACGGTTTCCTCGAGATTTAATGATGTGTTTTGTAATAAAAAAACCAAAAACATTGGTGGGAAGAAGGGGTTCAGACCCAGAGCAGGCCCATAGGGAGCAAAAAGGTAAAAAGGACACAGAAAACTTCACAGGCAAACAGGTACAACGCACAATCTCAATGCTTCATACTTTCAGGCACTTCTTGCACAGCTCACCTGTGTTTCCTTCCCTTACCATTTCTTCACAGCACTGAGCTTCCTGACTGCTCACCCAGCAAGTTCCATGTCTCTTTTCCCTTCAGAGCACACCAGTCATCCGTTCCCAGGCAAGGCCTGTGCTGCCTGCCTCCCTCCCGTGCCTGGCCTGCCGCAGCGCCAGCTGAGGCCATCACATCAGCCTCCATCCCACACACAGGTTCCTCAAGCACAAAGTCCCAGCTCAGGAAGGGAGCTGCTCCCCTGCCTCCCCACCAAGTAATCTAAAAATCACAGCTATTTCCACATAGCTGATTTACAGACCCAGGGAGTGAGTCATTTCTCACCCCATTCACCCTACCTTCCCAATCCAGGCATCATTCCCTCCCATCTCCCACTGCCAAGAGGCTCCCCAAGACCCACCAGGGCAGCTGCAATACAGCACCATCAGCTAAAAGGGCAAACAGCACAGGCAGGGCACAAACAACACAACCTACACTGCCAGCCTAGACTGGTTATTGCAAAAGGCCAGAGCAGCAACATCCATCCAAAATACAAATAATAAAAAATGCAAAAAAAAAAAAAAAGCCCTAGTGATCAGACAAGGGAAGCAGCTTTAAACTAAAAGGGAAGAGATTTAGATTAGGAAGAAATTATTTACTCAGAGAGTACTGAGGCACTGTATCAGATTGCCCAGAGCAGCTGTGGATGCCTCATCCCTGGAAGTGTCCAAGGACAGGATGGCTTGGGCATTGAGCAACCTGGTCTAGTGGGTGGCACCTATGCCCATGGCAGGTGGGCTGGAACTTGTTGATATTTAAGGTCCCTTCTAACCCAAACCATTTTATGACTGTATGCTTACTTAACAACAATAACAGCCCTGAACTATAGCCACAGAAAGCAGTCAAGAACTCTGGGCATTTGTTTATTCCCTGAAACAGTTGGGAGATTTTGCAGAAGGTTTACCAAGGTTTATTTTCAAGTTTCTGTATTTCTTCCTATCAGATTAGACAAATCAGTCTTAACTCCTTCTTGTCCTAAACATGAGCATGAGGACTTTAGCTCCTAAAAGTAGGATGGAGAAGGAGATTCCTTATGACATGGGAAGTCAATATACTGATGGATAACGCATTTAGTGTCTAGGAACCAGAGGGAAAGACCTAGATATCTACCACTGTTGGAACTGCACCCAGGAGCTGTCATCCACACCCAATGTTGCCCTCCTTCTCCCAGCAGAGCCAGCTGGTGCTGTGATCCCATTAGCTCTCACTCACTGAGCGAATTTGGATACAAAACTCGGGTGCTGCAGGAATTGACACTGGCAAGACCACAGTTTCCAGTTTCTAATTACTCTTTAAGGATGTTCGGCAGTTTTGAACCTCCAAATTACAAGAATTTAAAAAGCTTTTGTTTCTCGAGCTAAGGAAGTTACCATCTGCAACTTTCCCCACTTGCCACACTACTTGCAGACATCTCAAGCTGTACACTTAGAAGCTGAGACGCAATCGCCACCTCGGAAAGTTTTGTTCATTTACTGGCTTGATCTCTACAAAGAAGGGTATCAGTCTCACCTGCTGAGGAAGACTCTTCCAGCTGGGTAGGTGTGCTCTTATCTGCTTATACCCCTCCCACCTTCACCACAAAGTGGCTCAGTTCCTCCTCCATTCCTGTTCTGCAGGATTACAGCAGCTACTTCTCATCCTGATTCACTTCGAATAAAAAAGTCATTGAATCACACCAAAACTCACATCTGAGAGAGGAAATAATTTCCCAGTGGTAACTGGGCTCCCCTAAGTTTTGTGAAGACAAACAGAATGGAGGTGCAGGATCTGAATATCTGAAAGCTCACCTCTAATAATTCTTTATTCTCTCAGCTGATTTCTTCACACAGATGTGGCAACGCAGTTATAAAATATTACATGACTGAAAGGTTATTAGTGAGGTGAGAGAAAGGAGCTCTACAACATAAAAAGTTGCAGGGAACAGGATGGGACAGCTGTCCCTACTTGTCTATCAACTGCATTTCCTCACAGGTATGCCTGACCTCAATGGAGAAGAACCATGAAATACTCATTCCAGCAGGTTTTTCCAAGCCTTTTCAGATAAAAAAGTGCTGCTTAAGTATATCAACAACATGAAAAAGAGAAATAGTTGTAAAACCTAGGAAATCTGACCCAAGAAGAAGCAGAACATTCATATCTTCCGACATACTGCTGTATGAACACATGGGACAGGTGGGTCCTTTACTGAGACGTACTGACAGGTATAACCCAGCATAAATCTTTCACCTATTTTTGCCTGAAGCAAGTTTTCTGACACTTTTTTGTAAAAGCTAAATGAGGCAGGGGGGCAGTGGGATGAAGGGAATATCACAAAGCAAAACCATGTCTCTCCCAAATAGGCTGAGCACTAAAGTTCAGCAAAGCATCCTCACTCCCAATCTGAGCCAATAAAATGTAACCCCTCACCCTGCCACAAAACCAAACTAAACCAGCCCATCACCAAACAAAAACCAACCAACAAAAAAGAACCAGAACCAAAGCAATGCTGAAACTTAATTAAAATCAATACTCCCAGGGTTTTTAGTCAGGTTAGGGTCGCTAAAAATACATGGATTGTTTTATTTGTGGGGGTGGGAAATGCACTTTTATCAGATTCTTTTTCCAGCAGAAGCAAAGCAGAAAGGCACATCTCCTGTTCAATTTGTCTATGGGTTCACAAGTGATGATGTATGGATAGCAGTGTTTTAAAGGCACCTCTCACCCCATGACCCCAAAGTGCTTTTACTTCCCTTAATGAACTCAGCTCCAGAGCAGCCTGACAGCTTCATTTTACATGGGAACTGGGAGAGACATGAAGTCATTCATCTGTGCCATGCAGCAGCACAAAATCAGCTCCTGCCAGCCCAGTGATTTATGCATCAGACCACACTTGCTTTTGCACAGCATCCTGTCACCAGGGAGGTAACACACTTCCCAGCCCTGTCACAGTAGTGCTCAGGCACTACTGTGAGCACCATTGCATAGGCACTTTCCAGCCCCAGCCCTGGAAGTGAAGTCAACAGTGGCTTAAGACACTCCTTACCTCAGGAGGCTCAGGACTTCTGCTTACATTATTAATATTTCCTGGCAACTTCACCCTTCTTCCCCATTAACTTTGGGCAACAAAAGTCTCATTCTTTGATTAGACAACTAGGGAAACAGCTACTAGTTGGGGGGGGGGGGTGTGAATAAAAGAATAAACCACCACCCAAACCAAACAAACATGGGAAATTTGACTTTCTGAACATTTAGAACCTGGGCCACCTTCTGGATTACAGGAATTTCATATTGCTGCAATGTGGGCATTGCTTGTGCACATGCACAATCCTCTACATGCCAAGGTTCTTCCACTGAACATGGGCATTACTGCATAAGTTAAAGACCAACATGAAAAGACAATATGCCAAACAAAAAAAGTGTTCTCACAGCACGAGTACTTCAAAATTTGATTAAACAACAAATTGGAATCAAAATGCTCGAAAACAGTAAGGTGCTGTCTGCAATCAACACAAAAGGCCCACTGCTGTACCAAAGGAGGAATCAGAACAGTTCTGTCTTGGCAGAAGTTACATTAAATCTCCTTGAACAAGAGTATTAGCTAGAACTCACTTGAGTCTCAGCAAAAGCAAAATTGTACTGCTTTGGTACCAACAGACAGCATCCTAACTCCCTGTGCCACCATTTCAGAGGGCAAAGTACTCAGATCCTAACACTAAGGGGCCAATGTTCTGGTGAAGCAAAGTTTCACCCTGCCAAGCCATGGCTCTCTTGGCAAACATTCCACAAACAAGATCCTACAGGACTTTTGCATAGGAGAGTTAATTTGAATTCCCTATCTTCTGCCAACACAGGATTGCACAAGATGGGGATAAGGGTGAGTAGACAAAAGGGCTCAAGATCCTAAAGCTTCTCCAGTGTTATACTTCAGTTGGTGACCTGTTTTTTGGTGACCCCATATCACTGCCCTCATGCCTTTTTAGTGGGTTTTATTTTAATAGATGAAACACGTATTTCCAAAAGAGACTCGTGCTGGTGCCATGTGAAAGCAAATTCCTGAATGTGACTTACTACAGCGTGCATTAGGTAACTTATCCTGCAGCTGACATCTTAAACCCAAGTAACTCTGGACAACTGCATTTCTGCCAAACTAAGAGTCATTAATTATGCAATTCTGTATTTCCAAAAGGCTTAAAATTTACAAGGTCATAGTTTTACTTCCCTTTAGTGAGAACAACAAACAGGAATTTACACTTCCCTTTCTCTTACCAGTAGAGTCACTCATTTTTCCCTTATTGTTTAATTAAAGCTGTTTCAGCCCTCAAGAACCTTGTTCCTATAATTTTGGAGGCAGCCTAATAGCTCTAAAATAAGTGTAAAGAAAGGAGGAGGAAGACAATTCTTCGAAGGCTAGATATTATTAATTTAAATTTTTAAAAAATAAGAATAACAAGCTCTTCCCATGATTTCTCTACAGTTTTGCAAATCAAAGTAAAAAGAGAAATGCAAACTGGCACCTAACCATGTTAGTACTCTGGTACACTCCTACAGTTTCGTATTCCCCTACCTACTCACCCCTCCTCCATGCTTTGTCATAGTGGATTTGCTCCCAGTTAAGTGGAACTTTTCTAGATTAAATTAAAACTAGAAAAACTCTTTAGGCAGATGCTTTACTGATGATTGGCACCAATCTTTCCAATCTCCCACCTTCCAGACAGATTCACCATTGTGAATCATTCACCAGATTCAAAGCTTGCATTCCTTTAGGCCCTCACATTTTCCATTTTAAGACGTTATTAGACAAAGGACAAAAGGGAAACCATAGACCACCTTCTATGTCTGTCTGCCAAACAGATACAAAGAGGGAAATTTGTTTCATGAGCAGATTCATTAAACAAAACAAAAAAAAAAAAGTGAAATGAGTGGTTAGAAGGGCAACCCCTGCTTTAAAATAAAATGCTGTCAAGGAATTTAAAACACAAATTAATGTGAAGCAAATAAACAGATCTGGGATAAACAGCATTTAAATCTAGCTAGTGACAGAATGGATTGGGGAAAAAAAATACTGCTCCCTCTAACAAGCCTGCTGCTGGAGCAGTGATTCTACTAATTTAAGGACCTTCAGGAGCTTGGGTTTCTTAGTGGTCTTCCAAAGTACCTTTGAACCAGAATGACTGAATGGATTTCAGGGGTAGCAGAGACATAACAATACAAAATTCCATTTCCAGAACATAAACTGCTGCCAGCTTCAGGACAGAGGCCAAAGTTCGCTGCTGTGAGTTTGTGATGTTACAAACCTCAAAGTCAATTGATCTTCTGATGGTTTTGGGGGTTTTTTTGTACTGCGAAGTGTGTACTTCCACCATTAACTCTTCCAAGTGTAACTCTTGAAGCCCTATGCATGCTGTGCCTTACCCAGATATTTATAGTAACAGAAGTATAAGATCATGCTCAAGGCAGCGTCACAGGGATTGTTTTTCCAGATTGCACATACTAGTTCACACAATTACTAACTTCTGTAGCTCATCACTGGTTTATCTCCAGCACACACCATAGACCTCAAGAACAGGGTTTCACAGCACTTAGAGATGAGAGGCAGATACTTCAAAGCACAGCAAGCAAGGCAGAGTTTACCTGTTTGCCACACGGCTCCTAGTCTGCAGAATTAAGCCTAATAGTCCCTACACCTCATCCCCATCACCTGAGACAATGCCTCCAAAACAATGCTCTGCAATTTAAAGCATCAGCATAGTCACATGTTATCTTGTATGCCACATCCCATCAACTCAGTTCCTGCTTCACCAGCTTTCAAGGGAATGAAGCTTGTACCTTTCCTGTGTGCTGTTCTGAGGACACATTCTCTTCCCTCCCCCTGAGAGTTTACTCCCTGCCTCCTGGCACACACCTACTCTACTTTTCTCATCCCTCTACCTACTTTTATGAACGAAATCCTTCTGCAGTTTTCACATATTTCACACACGCCACCCCCATCTCTCACTCTTCCCCTTGAACACAATCACATCCCAGCTGCCCAGCCACAGATGCCACCCCACACATCCTTCCAGCCAAGCACAGAAGCAACTCTAGGCAATTCTTCCTGACTCTTCCTGCCTCAAGAGAAAACAGAAATAGCAACCAGGAACATGCTTTCCTTGGGGAAAAAAACCAAAAAGCCTCACTCACCAGCAAGCCCCACCACCACAAACACCCAGCAGAAGCACTGCCTAAGCCACCACACACTCAACTCTCAGCAGCTTCTTCCCTAAAATGAGATGCTGCCTGACATGTCACAAGCTTTCTGGCTTTCCCTTCATCCAGCAGGTCACACTCTTCCCTCCACACCTCATCCCTCCCTGAGCTACACAGGCCTATCAGTAACCACGCAGTCGTTGGGGCATGGGAATTAAGACCCTGATGACAGAGAAAGCCGAGCCCAGCTTGTCCCCAAAACACTTCAGAGACACATTTAGCACATTCCTACTTCAGCACAACCCAATCAGCACCAAACCCTGCCCCACTCTAGCCTTTTTCCCTGCAGCTTCCAGCTGCAGCCATTTAGCTGCTGAGCATTTTGCTTTAAGAAGAAAAACCACACACACAAAGTCTACACTGTATTTTCAAACAAGTACAACTCCTGATAGGAGAGAGCTCTGAAAGGCCATTTATAATGAGAGAAGAGAGCTAGTCTTTTGCTATTGTGTCTGCTGTAGCTGTTCTGGGTTTGAAGGGCATGTGCAGCTGTGGCTGTGAAGAAATCCATTCTGCCATCAATTCCCATGGCTGACATGCAACTGAGACACAGCCCAGTGTCAGCCAAGTGCACATGCTGAGGATGTTATTAATAGCAGGGAAGCAACACCATCGGTGTGTGCCCTCCAGCTACCACCACAAGCTTACAAGGCAGAAAGCTCTTACCTGCCTGGCCACCCTCCGAGCTTCCCAGTAAGGTTTAGAGTCTTCTACAGCTTTTCCAATCTTCTTGACCAGCTCATCCAGTTTTACTGTCGCCTCGACCAGCACAGAGCGGAACTTCTGGCGTGCGTCCTTCAAAATGTGGCAGGAAGGAAAGAAAAGACAAAAGGCAGATTAGAGCTTCAAAAATTATTTCCACCTGTTTGTTCCTACCTTCAGGTTCCTCTTTAGATTCACACAGGAGCTGACACGTTCAAAAGAGTTACTGGCATTTGGACTAAGAATTTTTCAGCAGAAGAACCCTGGAACCCAGAGCCAAATCCTAAAGCCTGGCATCCTGGACACCAAATCTTTGTCTTTCAGTGACAGCTTTTATATAAAGCCTACAACAGCCTGTTCTAGATGTTACCTCTGGTAGGGTTTCTCAGAGAGGAACTGTTTGTAAATTACTCACTCGGTGAGGAGGCAAACAGCAGTGTAACAAGCTCTGAGAGGGACTTCAATGGCAAAGCCATCTCACATACATAATGCTAGAATGGTGCTAGCAGGCAAGCCAAACTCCCACAGCAGGCTGGAAAATCAGCTGGAATTGGCACAGAAAGCCCATCTTTTCAGCTGTGGTTTCTATCAATGGAGAAGGGCACCTACATTCCACTTCACTCTTAATATTTTCTATATTTAAAAAACCTAGCTACTTCCAAACGGGATGAGTTGTGCTCCTTACATGATTAGCTAAAGCAATTAAAATATTTCTCTGCTCCACTGAAATTTCCACACATGTAAGCAAAATTATTCTGATTTCAATCTCAGAATCCACCACAGACTCTAAATATATTAAATTATTGCAGACTGATGCAAATTCAGGCCCAGGATTTAAGGAGATGAAGAGGAAAAGCCATGTGAGCTCTCAACAAGGTTTGTAACTCTAATTAGAGTGCAACATTTATGCAGACTGCTGGAGTGACATGTTAATAATCAGGAAGCAGCTGGCTTCAAGAAGTGCCCCAATTCAGGAGGGTTTTGTCATTATTGTTGATGATTTCTAGAATGCAAAACTGCTTCTTCACTGGAAGATTTAAAATACATTGCAAGCTGCCACTATGCTCTCAGAAGTGGAAAAAAATGCAACAATACGTCAGTTTTTACAGAAAAAGCAACATACTTCTGTAAAAGCTTCTTTGCTTCCTTTTTAGTGTCATGTAAAACCTGAACCAGCATCAGCATTATCTTAGTCCAGGCCAAATAGCTTTGGATTCTTAAGGTACTCCAATCTATTCTAAGGAATTATGCAAATGGGTAACAAGGTCAAAAATGAAGAATTAAATGGACATTAACTTATTATTTCATTAACTCAAATCCAGTCAATAATCTCATTTCTCAGTGAAAGCCTGAAATGTATCATTTAAACAATATTTATCGAGTCAACGATTTTCTCAGTGAGAAGAATTTGAATATTTCCAATTAAATTACTGGACCATACATGGTTCACTGCTCAAAATGAGTTTCATAAGTAACTGAAAAAAGACTCCAAGCATGATGACTATATTGCAAGAAAAATATTAAGTACTGAAGTATATTTAACAAAGAGAAAAATTCTTTGCAGGTGTAGGAACGGAATTAAAAGCTGATATCTAAATGAATGAGCCGGAAGATTTCTTTTCACTCTCTTTGTGAAAGCTGCATTTAAGGATATTAGTTAGGCAAATAAATAGTTTAAGTAAAAAAAATCCCTATGCAGTGATTCATCCAAAAGTTCAGTTCCCACGTTTGTAAGATCACTTGGAACAAAGAAATCATCACTACAAATCTGTGCTTGGAAACCTACCCCAAATTTACTCATGTGGTAATTATATACAGTCTTATCCCATAGGAAAAAGATGACTAGTCCCCACTTGGAGTTTAGAAAAGCAAAACAAAAGAAAACAAAGGACACTAAGAACAAAGCAGTCAAATTAACAGCAACTTCTGTACGCATTCATCTCCCTTTAACTCTGAAGCAGATACAAATTACTGAACTCCAAGTGCTCCTCTAACTGGTGCCTGAAGCACAGGTCTTACAAATGGTGAAACAGACATTTGCCCATGAGCAAACTCCACTCCACAAAGTAGTTAGTTACACAGAATAGGAAGCTTCAGCTGAAGAACACACTGGTGTGAAATCCCAGTTTATCATTTTCCTCCAAAGATGACTGGTTCTTCTTTTAAGGCTTAATTTAGGCCTGACCACACTTATTCTTGCAGCAAAGAGCAATAACAAAAACCAAAACACCCTGGAATTTTGTATCATCCATCACAACCTATTTTAAGTGACATTTATTCTCGGGCTCCTGACTGTCAGGAACACAAGCCTGCAGGCTGAAACACCTTCTGCATGACAGAGCAAGCAGATGCTCAATTCTCTGCTGGGTTTAGTCCCCCTACCAAAGGTTTCCAGCCATTCCCTTCAGACCCAGCAGCAGGATGCCGAGGTCTCGGAGGTGGGATGCCAAACCCACGCCCTCTGCAGCCCTACACACACCACTTGAACTCTCCACCAGCCCCAACTACACGCCAAAAGCAAATGATCCCACACTGTGTGTGTGCTTCTGTGGGAACCCAGTGCCTTCACACCACCCAGCCTCCTCCACCCGAGCTGACCCAGCTCTCCTGGCCTTGCCTCTGACCTGGAGCTATGGCAAGCCCTCCTGAGAGCAGGGTCACAGCTCCCTCCTGCACACACTCAGCCACGCTCCTGGGTCCAGGCTGTGCGCCCTGCCACGGGCTGGCAGAGCACCTGCAAAAGACATCACCCTTGGGACAGCACGAATCTCCCCTGGCAGGTAAGCCTGGGGAAGTCTGAGTAAGAACTTCAGGTGCAGCAGCTATTTTTACACTTCGTGTGAAAACAGGGAGGTCAGAAGCACCAAGGCAACTGCACCAGTCAGTAGGACTGGCTTGGTGCGCTTACTCCTTATGGGACATGAGAAACACATCTGCTGCTCAGGGAAATGAATGGGCATATGCTCAACTTAGAAGCTGATTTAATTCACTACTTTTTATGTCTGGCTTCCCATGTTACTGTCAGTGAGACACTTCGACCCACATGTGAAGTGGGTCAAAGCTATAAATCCTCCTAAGGTTGTTTTCTGTAAGGACACTCACATCAAAATCGTAGAGGCTCAGAACAGCACAACACTGCAGCTCACTCGTGGTGCCCAGCACAGGGTAAATCCTACATCCATGCTAAAAAGACAACCACAACATTTTCAGGCTACTTATCAAATATTCTGGTGTGACTTGCCCCTCCACACAAAAGTGCTACTATTTAACTGCCAAACTCCTGCTTCATTTAGACCTTCATGTTGCACACACGGATAACAGAGAAAGGAAAATATGTCAATTCCTGCAACTTGCTGTCGTGAGCAAAACCAAGACAGTGCAGCATATGCCACAGAAATTTTCTAGCACAGTCCTCAATCTCTGGTTTCTGCATTTCAGTTTCTTGAAAGATAACTTATCCCACCAGAAATGGTATTCATTGATAACAGCAGCCTTAGGTAACATGTGAGTCACACTCACCATTTCTGGGTGAGTTCTTATGTTTTGGTTTTTTCGTTTTTTAAAAAGCAGAAATGGTATTCATTGATAACAGCGGCCTTAGGTAACGTGAGTCACACCATTTCTGGGTGAGTTCTTATGTTTTGGTTTTTTCGTTTTTTAAAAACACTTTTTGTTTTTCTCATCACTGCACTGAACTCTAACAGAAGCAATGCAACTGACATGAAACATCTCAAACACCCTGACATTTTTAAAGCATGTTTTCCACTATGCTCACTCCTAATCTTTTGTGATCATTTTCAAGAACACCTTGTTTCTGATTCTGGAAATAGAAAGGTGACATTGAAGATGTTAGCCAGTCAGCTTTCAATGTTTTTTTCCCCTCCTATTTGTTCAAATGAGATGATGATAAACCTTTCCCAAGTTGGACAAAAGCCGATTAAGGCATTTATCCATTTATCCTCAATGTGTGCACAAGGTAAAAAAAAAAAAAAAAAAAAAAAAAAAAAAGTAGCAGGAGAAGGTTCTCGCTTAAATTACAGCCTTAACAAGTAGGCTCTCACTAGCTAGGTGTTTGTCATACACACACTCTAGCAGGCAGAGCACTTCGTGTAGCACGTGGACAGGCGCAGTTTACGTTTCAACATCTTGTTCTACAGCTGCAAGAGCTCCACACTCATCAGCTTTCTTCCTGAAAATCCTTAGCACTTTATATGGTTTTGCTGCAATAGTTCATTATTAAAAGCAGACTTTGTTTCCAGGGACTTGCTGCTGGGCAGCTTTTTGATACTGCACCAGAAAGAGGGACCATACTTAAGGACACATCATCCTTACAGCAGTATTTGAAGATCCATTCTCAAATGTGGGGGAAAAACTAAAATACAATTTTCAATCTATACTGCATCTGTCAGAGGAAAAAAGCACGCCTGTTTTCCTCACTCATGAGTGATGGTGATGAGCTAGTGTTAGATGCCAGATGACAAGTAAATAACTATTTCTGCCCATCAAATGAAACATGTATTTTCAAACAATTTTTTTTTTAAAATGAACTTTACATATCAACCATGTCTGAATCATCTTAGTACCAAGCACATCTAAATTTCATTTACAAAGGTTGTCTCGTGACCGTTCTGCCAGTCTGGTGTGCAGAACATCTGGCAAGCATGGCAGGTGCATGGAAATGGAATTGCTGGCTGAGACAGGCTTCATCTATTTCCAAGTGGCCGACAGGATCCATACCCAACTTCTCAGCTACAAAGACCTACCAGCTGCAAAAGCTCATCTCCAAGCTAAGCCAGCATCAGTATCATACATCCACACCAAACAGATGCACAAGGTGTGCTCAGAAATCGACCTTCAAGCATCAAACCAGTTAAAGACACTTTTAATGTCTCTTTGGTACCTGAGCAGTTAAAGTAAGCCAGACTGGCAACCAAATCTTAAAAACAAAGTGCAAGGAAGGGGAAAAGTAGTACCTCAATATTTAAGGGATAAGGAAAGCCTTCCATTTGTTTTTTGGGGTTTTTTTCTACTAATTTGCCATCTAACAAAAATTGAAAAATCAGTACCTGAAAGTTGCTCTAACCTCCTGCTTGCAGACAGATACAAACTGAGACTATCAATACTTTTTACTACAAATGTTTTTAATTCTCTTAGAAGAAAGAGAAGAAAGCAGACATGGGAGGGTGCGGGGTGCTCCTTCCAAAGCAAGATTTCTCCACCTAACCCTTCCTTTCTCAGGCTGGAAACCCATCTTTACGTCAAGAGCATGAATCAAGTAAAGCCCTTTGACTCACTTGGTTGACAAAATCTTTCCAGAGCCACAGCAGAGGAAGAAGCCTTCCCTTACTCATCCTTGGATGAAAGCAGAAGGCAAAACAACAAGGAATTCACACACAGAAGCCATTTCCTATGGAAGCAAGTAGATCATAAAGAAATGTGGAAAGATTTGTCCTGATAGTGCTGGACGAATCCATCACACATGTACATCCACCCCCAAAAGCCAGCAGGAACACCAACCAGTGAGCTGCTTTGCCCTTATCTCTGCATTCTTTTGCGGACACTGGAAAATGCTGCACGGGGATACTGATAAGGTGGCGGATGTTTCCACAGATAGATGTTTCCTCAACCCAAGGAGGCATGCTCAGAATGAGATTCCAGACACTGAGAGGTCATTTTTCTAAAAACTGAAAGCCAGAGGATTTTTCTTTTTTTAATGTACTTACATGCTTTATGTGTGACAGGGTCAACAGCTCAAGTTTTTTTCCCAAAACCAAGTATTTTAGTGAAGAAGTAAGAAGCAATTCTAAATAACTGGTGAATATCTGCCTGCCAGCGGGAAGCAGAGAATTAATTCCTTGTTTTGCTTTGCTTGTGTGTGCAGCTTTTGCTTTACTTAACTGCCTTTATCTCAACCCATGGGTTTTCTCACTTCTACTCTTCTGGTTCTCCCTCCCGTCCCACTGGCAGGGAGGGAGCAAGGGGCTGTGTCATGCTTAGCAGCCAGCCGGGGTTAAACCACGACAGAAAGTCCTTCCCCTTCTGAGAGAGGTTCAAATGCTGACAAGGCTCACCAGTGAAAGAGCACCACAGCTAATAAACCCCTTTCTTTATATCCAACAACAACCCAGGGTGACCTTTATGATAAATCCAGGACTAAAAGTAACACAAAGTCTTGCGGATCAGGACTAGAGGATCTAGGCAAGCACACAAGAAGGATCCCAACCAGGCCCTCTGATAAGGAGCATGGCTGAAAGCAGCACTGTTCAACTCCAGTTTTCCTGTGCCGTATCTCCCATGAACAAACATTGGCAAGCTTGTAGCTGCAGCAACACAAAAAACTCTCTCTAACAAAAACCACATTTGGGATAGCTGGGATTCCAGTGGTAACTTTAATGGTATGTGCTGCATTTTCCCTCCCCGCAATGCTGCCAGAGGGTCCCCGGGTTAATTTGTTACATCTGAGCTGTGCTTTCAGAGCCAGTCCAAGCCCTGTGTGAGCTGGCTGGACAGGCAAATCCTGCACATTTGTTAAGGACATTCACAGCTCCTGAAGTGAGTTCAGATGGAGATGCACTTCCAATAAACAGGAAAAAACCTCCTGCATTTGGCCAAAACACACTTATATCTCCCCTGCAAGACATTTCCCCTGGCCCTTCACAGACACTTCAAACATAAACAGGGACATTAGCGAAGCCAAGTGTTAAATCCCTCAGAGAACCCTTATCATCCTTCTGCTGTGTCAGTAATGCTCAGTGTTGCACTTAGGATGAGCAGCATTATGGATTTTAAATCAAGTCTAATCAAAGATTCATTAACAGGCAATACATTAACGCAACTTATAACTACGAGCCACTCAGTGCCCTTCAGCAGCTCTGCAGCTCCTGAACAGGCAGCAAGTGTCAGCAGGTCAGGATGTTTCTTCAGGGCTTAATAGGATAGGTCAAAAGAGCAAAAAATGAGTAATTCTTCAAAGTAAAAGAATATATGCATCCAACTTCAACGTATCTGTTCAAGTCATACCACGCATGTATCTCCAGCGCTCTCACAGGCAGTATGGGTGCAGGACTTATTTCAAAAGATTAAAAAACCCATGCTGTTCAACTTAAAGACAGATCATATGGCAGTTTCAGAGCAGAACTTAAAGAAGTGGCAGGATGGTCAACTTAAATCAGAATTCCCCATTTTATCACCTCTGTAAGCAGCAGACACCAGTATTTTCTACATTGCTCAAACACTGACACTCCTGTGGCTACACCAAGCCAGTGCAGTCTCAAAATCCTAGAAGCCTCTACTGAATTCAGCCCCATAACACTTTCCACTGGGTAACGCAGCATTATTACTTCCATTCTGCAGATGCAGACCTGAGGCACAGCAAGAACAGAAGCATGGGTTTAGAAGGATTTAACAGCTTTTTTTTTCCAGTTAATGGGAACTGGAGACAGCCAGCATTCTCACTTAGAGCAACTCACACAAAGCTACATACAGGAAGTCCAGAACCGTCTTGCAGAATTCAGATGCCACAAGGTTACCCTTCCTGCTTATCAGAGAGTACACAAAAACATGGGTGTCTTTTTCTGAACTTCCTACAGAGAAATATACCTTCTACTCAAACACTCCCATTGCTTTTCCAGATTATTCTGGGAAAAAAATCAACAATGGGAGTCTATGGACCACAAAGTAATATTACAGGAAGCTGGTAGTCAGCAACTTGTGCTCTAAATAATGTCATGATACATCTATGTTCCCATTAAAGATATTGAAAAGATGAAGAAAATGATACTAGCAGAAGAGGATAAATATAACTCCATTGTCTGGTTAGAAAACACTCACACACATCTTTCTTCCAGTGAAATATAGCAGGAACACCACAAACTAGGAAGGGGTAGCAAGAGGGACCCAAAGCTGCTAGTAAGAGCCAAAAGTGCAAATCTTCAAAGGGAAAGTCAGCACGGCTCTCCCAGAAGCCCACGTTTCCAACAGCATTCATGGATTCTGGAAGCCTTTGAAGCATAATTATCCCAATTCCAAACTCCTCCTTCCAAATTTTCCTATAAGGCTGCTTGGCAAATCTTTCTTTTCTTGTGCAGAGTATGAATGCAGAGATTTTCGGCTAACCACAAGTGTTGGGTATTGTGGGATTTTTTTATTCCTTTCCCCTAGAAAGGGTTTAAGTCCATTTAAAATGCATTTATCAACCTGTATATAAATCAAGCCTTGCTTACATCATCCAACTGCATTTGTCCTCAATATTTAAGCAGGTCAAATGCAATGAAAATCTTCACCAATTAAAAACTATGCAGTTGCATGATACCACAAACTAGCTTCCATCCAGCTTCATCCAGATTTTTGGATGAAAAGTGAAGAGGAAACATTCAAGAAAGCATACTCTTGGTGGTATTTCACCTTAATTCCATCAAAAGCTGCTTACAGTAAGTAGTACAGACAGATCTGCAGTGAACACTTAATGGCAAAGTGCAGAGAATGATGATATGATTTTCCACCTAACACCTGGTATTTACCAGGCTGAGTAAGCAACAATGTAAGACCAAGCTAATGTGGAAATCCTGCTCTTTTATTTACAGTTATATTTCCAGGAGCCTTTCAGCCTCTACAGCTCAGCATGTGCCATACACACAGTAGCTACAAATCTGCAGGCTCTACAAACACTTGATCACATGAATAATTTTAATCAAGCAGCAAAATCCCATCTTAAAGTCACTGGGATTTATTTCATGAGAATGTCTTTGCATTATTATTATTACTATTCCATCTGCTTCATAATATGTCCTCAGTGCAAGGTTATGACAAAATTAATGAAATCCAGGCAACTATCCATAACACCATCTTTCAATTTCAGTACCTCAGCATGAAATAAGGAGACTGAAAAGATACATATAATAATTTTCTTCAATATATCTATATAAAGATTCCTGAAGTCCATTTAATTGCTACTGGTGCAGACTAGAATACTGATTTTTAAAGTTCACTCAAAATTTTAATCATGCTAGTGACACTGAGCAGTTCTCACAGCAAAAATACTGTTTCGTTATGCATAGCAAAGAGTGCCCCATTTAACTAAGTTTATTAACCAATAAATTAATGATCTACATGCCACACATGACAGAATTTGCAAACAAGTGGGGATAAGAAAAAAGCTACAAGGCCTGTCCAAAGATCATAACCCCATTTTCTGTTCAGTGCTTTTAGTGGATATTCCAGTATTTAAAAATTCTACCAAGAATCTCCCCATGCTTGGGGTATCCATCTCATGAAAAGACACACAAGAGGAAAAAACATTTTAAAATGGACAAACCATACTTTGATATTTTGAAGGTACAGACAGAAATCTACAGATGTACTTTTACAGTATGTTTGTTCCTCAATGCAATCTTAGAATGTTTTAATACAGTATTCAAGACTTTGTAATGATATCAAAATTATTCAGGATGTAAAGTCATATTTTATGCCAGTTTTTCTTTAGCAGCATATTTATCCTATACTTCTGCTGTATTTATCTTCTTTGTTTTGCAAACAAAAGAAAATTCAGACACACACATAGGATAGTTTGTTTTGCTTCACTATTAGATCAATAATGCTGAGCCTTCCAGAATAACTACCAAGTAGATGAAGCTCAAATTTGGGGATTTAGAAACAATTTCTTCAGAACTTGCTTTAGATTTTTAAGTATCCCCGAAAACCTCTCTGTATAACCAGGAAGTCTTTTATTCCAACTTTCCTTCATCACCTTTCTTGCTCAGGAAGTGATGACAAAAAAGGCAAAGATAACAATCTAAAAAAACCCCAAACAGCCACCAAAGAGAAGATCCTGGCAGACAGTTGTACGGCAAAAACCCCTTAACCAAATAACTTTCCCTATCTATAATCACATACACAGAACAGTGACTTGTAAAAACAAAACTTGTCTAAGCTTAGTGTCAAAACCTAAAAATAAGTTCTGGCAGTGGTTGTGTGTGAGGTTCTCCACACAGGGTTTTTACACTGTCAGCATATCTCTACCTTTTCACTTTATTTTCAGCTGTTAGGTCAATTCATACCTTTAAAAACATTATCACCAGGCTCTTGCTGCAAAATTACCATTCAGGATGCACAAATTCAGGAGGCAACCTACTCAAAAACACTGTCCTTTTGTTCACAAAAATCCAACATGCACAAAAGGAAAATGCAAGGATAAATTCTGTACCTCCAGCTCCGTCTCTCTGCGATTGATATCATCTGTAGATTGATTCAGTTTTTCTAGCTCCCCCTAGAAGGAAAGAAAGTCAGATGCATAGTGAGAAATCAGGGACAAAAACATGTCTGAGAAGGCTCATTCAGCATCCCCACTGAAAGCTCACAAGGGCTGTGGCTAATGAATTTAGTGAAAAGAGGAAGCCTTGAGATATTCAGCTTAACTTTGCCACTGGTCTTCTACTTTGCTACTTAAAAAATAATCAGAGAAGCTCCATAGTTTTATGTTAAGGCAACACATTTCCTATTCTGGCTACTTCTTCACTATTACAAATAAACACAAGCTCTGTCTCATTAATCAAAATAGTCAATATCAGTGAGGTCCTGGGGAGACAGACACACCCAGCCCAGAAGATCAGCAAAGTTTGTACTATCACAGGAGACACGCAGTGAAAGGACAGAACTGATAAGAAACACATCTTGCCTCACGAGAGGCATTTTATTTTGGATTTTGGCAAACCATTTCTTAACCCAACCAGTCCATGTGACATACAATTATGTTTACATAATTTGCCTTCCTGCCAACATTTTGATCCCTTAACAGCAGAAACAAAGGTGTTAAATCCCTTGAATAAATATGTAGTAGAAGTGGTGTTGGCATGAATGAAGTTACTGTAAAAATAAAGCTCATTCTTACTGACTTTCTTACCTCAAAAAGCAACCCCGAGGAGGAGATCTGATAGCTTTCTTTATCTGGGCAACAAGATTATAAGATTTTTTAACAGGAATGTTCTCCAATTTAAACGTTATTTAATTGTCAACCCGTGTAACAGAACACGCCTGGAAATGTTTTGCTGTACAAACCAAACGTTGTAAATTGATTGTCACTTGAGCAGTTTCCACTAGACTACAAGAACGACTCTGGTTACAACCAGAAAGGAATTCATTACAACAGTTTAGCTCTTTTATCCTCAGCGGTCAGATTTCGTTTCCTCCTCCTAGGACTTGGAAAACACCTATTTGGGTATCCATGTTGTCTGAAACAAACACTTATCCAAAAATTACCTAATTGTCTCTTACTGTAAGGCTCAAAACCTCATGGCTCTTGCGGAAGCAGACACAGCAGCCTGTTTTTCAAACCAAACAGAAAACTGAACAAAACCAATTGTTTTGCCAACAATTCACAAATCGTATATGTGCAAACGTGTTGCAAGCTGAAGAACCTAAGGCCAAAATTAGATCAATAGACACCAACCAAGCTCAGCCTCGTAAAATCAGGGCAGTACCAGGCTAGCTTTTGGCTGAGGGCCTCGCTCTGTGTAACCATGTTTTGAGAATTTTGCAATGGCTCTGCACAGCCCTGGAAAACAAAATGCTCATGATGGAGAAAAGAATGACAATTACAGCGAGCAGGGACCTACGCCAAGGATCCTCTCAGCTATGTACACACGTGTTATATTCATTCATGACAAACAGTACCAGAAATGCTGGAGGCAAAAGCCATAAATCTGCAGAGACCTAAAAATACATCTCATTTCGGGGACCACAGCGTGCTTCGTGTTTGCACCGTGCTATTGGTCGAGACACGATTTTGGGGAGAAAAGCTGGAGAAAAGCTTCGTTTAGAAACCATGCAAGAATAAAAAGCATTGCAGAAGGCATTCACTGAGAGGAAGCACCATATTCCACTAAAGCTCCTTTTTACAAGAAACAAAATAAATAATGATAAAAATAATGAAATAAAAATTTAAAACCTACATTTTCCCGCATTTATGAATTTCTAAGCACCACTCCACGAGCAAGGTCACGCTGTCATGGTCAAAACTAAAAAGGAAAGGGGGGGGATTTCAGCAGAAGGAGGAGGAGAAGGAGGGACGCCCAACGGAGCCGGGCGCGGAGCGATGCCCGGGGTAACAAAGGGCTGGGGCGCTCCGGGGGCGCTTCCCAGCTCCCGGCGGGCGCCGAGACACCCGGGGCTGCTCGGGGGGGAAAAAAAAAAAAAAAAAAATTTAAAAAAAATCTATATCGAGATAGATATAGATATATATATATATACACACAAATGTGTATGTATATATGTATACGTGTGTATATGTATGTGTACATATATATATATGTATGTATGCACATACGCAGCAGAAGCAATGAAATAAAAGGCAACCATTATTACATACATTACATTACTCCGTACAGCCACAGCATACATACTCAAACGAACTCTAAAAAGCGCAGCCGGCCCTCGGAAGGCAGGCCCTCACCTGGATGCGGGGGTCCACCTCCTCGTCCTCGGGCCGCGGCGGTTCCTCGGCGGGGCGGCCCCGCCGGCCCCCCGGCTCCATGGCGGCTCCGCTGCCGCTGCCTCCCGCTCCGCCGCTCCCGGCGCGGCTCCGCGGCCCGGCCCGGCCCCGCCTCCGGGGGAACGCCTCCCTGCCCACAGCGCCCCCGTCTCTTTGTGCCTTCGCAGCGCAGGGAGGGAAGCAGCGCGAAATTGCGGGGTTTCCTTTTTTTTTTCCCCCGTATTTCTGGCGTGCTAATTCCTGGGTCCCCCCCCGCCCCCGCAACGGCGCTGCGTGAAACCGGGATGACTAGTTCCAGGTGCGGGGAAACGCTAAGGACACCTTGCTGGCTTTTTAAATTTATTTCTCCCCCACACCCCTTCTTTTCTTCTTTCTTCTTTTAAAAGCTCTGCTGGAGGCTGACATCCCCATGGAGAGAAAAAAAAAAAAATTAAAAAGGAAGATAGAAGAGAAAAATACTAAAGGCACTTTCAACAACCTTGAAAATTCAAATGAAACCCAGATTTCTATTGTGTGGCAGCTAAGCAGGCAACTACTTTACTTACTGCATACAGCAGAAAAAGACATACTGAAGACACATCCTTTTGCTGTCAGTAAAAAGGAACTTCCTACAAGAAGCATGTCCATACATGGCCCATGTCTAGCAGAGCACTTCAGGTTAGTGTCTCCCTAATCACAAGGGTGGATAACAAATAATTTTGAACAGATGAGGAATATATTTCCACCTTTAAAGTATCACTGTTAATTTAGCCCCATTTTTTTTGTTTGACAAATCCTCAAAAGAGTAAAAAAATGGAAAGTTTAGATGTGGTGAAGAAAGGAGCATCCTTTGTGAGACTGGAGGTGAAAAAGAATCTCATATCTCTTTATAAGATAAAAATAAGAGGGAGGTAAAATAAGAAGATAAAAATTAACATTGCTAAGGTAACTAAGGTAAAAAAGGAGGCAAAAGAAAAGCAGTCAAGCTCTTCCAAATGCTATAAAGCAACCAGGAGGAAAAAACAAAATATGCGAAGAGAGTGACATAAACATTTGAAAATAGTATAAACATGCAAAGTGACACCAACAAACTAAAATAATCAAGGAACAGAGGAGGTGTTGCAAAAACGCAGATGGGTTGTTTGCAACATCTTCACTGCTCACAGCAGAAAAAATCATGTTAAGGGGGGGAAAAAATAAAAACAAACCAAAAACCAAATTAGCCAAAGCCAAGTGTTTACTCTTACTGGTGTCTGTTAAGGATTCCAATGTGTACACACAGCCAGAGGTTCCCAGGGCCTTGCCGTTTCTCTTCCCTGATGTGCTGTGTCTCATGCCAAGACTGTAGAATATTCAACACTCCCATCATCCTAAAACAGCACAGAAAACACAAAGCTGCACATGGAAGACAATGTGGACAGTCCTGCTGTTATCACTTCGATTTCTAAAAAACAAGACTGTGTAAAAGATTCACTGCAGCTATGCCCTGTTCCTCCGAACCTGCACAGGCTGACCCATGGTCATGTCACAAAAGGCACTGCCCACTGCTTGGGGTACAGAAGTGCTCCTGCACACACATGCTCTCCCAAAGAGATTTGTTATGTTTGCACAAAGGACCCTCTTCTTCCATTACCACTGTGACAATCCCCGTGATTGTTGCAGCTCGAAAACCTCCAGCCAAACTCTTCAATCTACTACCATCAAGGCAGAGCGAGCTGTCTCTCTCTTTAGATTCAGAAAGTTGGGAGAGCTGCCTGCAGAGCTTAGCACTGTGTAAGAGATGGTGTGGATACGCAAGCCCCTTTTCCCATGGATCTGAAATCTCTCATAGAGCCCTGAGGCCATCAACATAATTTTATATCAAACCAATACATTGGGAAGATCTGGATATAATAAAATCAGTGAAGAATGCACATCTGTCATTATTGCAGACATCACTGAGGCATTAACAGTAAAGTGGCCTGAAGGAAAAGATTTGACAGAACAGGGAAAGGGAGACTATTCAGTACAATAAAGATCAATAAAAGACTCAAGGCTATTATTTACATGTTCATTTTCTTCTCTTCGCCATGGAATGGTTTTTGCTGAAACTGCTGTCCCATGCAAAGGGCAGCAGGACCCAAGAAATAGCCAAGGAACAAACCTGTGCATCACATAGGCAGGCCTCACACACAGGCACGCTCTCCACAGGTTTGTTGGTGACACCAAGCTGTGTGGTGAGATTGACAGCTTGGAGGGAAGGGACATCACCTAGAGGGACCTTGACAGGTATGAGAGGTGGGTCTGGGCCAACCTCTTGGAGTTCAACAAGGCCAAGTGCAAGCTGCAGCACCTGGGTTGGGGCATCCCAAGCAAAAATACAGGCTGGGTGGAGAATGTACTGAGAGCAGCCCTGAAGAGAAGGACATGAGAGTGTTGGTTGACAAGAAGCTCAACATGACAGAGGAATGTGTGCTTGCAGCCTAGAAAGCCAACCACATCCCGGGCTGCATCAAGAGAAGCACGAGCAGCAGGCGAGGGAGGTGATTCTCCCGCTCTGACCCACTCTGGTGAGAGCCCACCTGGAACGGCGTAGCAGATGTTCTTTGCTACGGGGCTAGTGAGGCACTGGCACAGGTTGCCCAGAGAAGTTATGGATGCCCCATCCCTGGCAGCGTTCAAGGCCAAGTTGGATGGGGCTTTGAGCAACCTGGTCTATTGGAAACCATGGTTGCCCATGGCAGGGGATGGAGCTAGATATCTTTCAGGTCCCTTCCTGCCCAAACCATTCTATGGTTCTGTGCTCTGCTTAGGTCAATCCTGTGCAAGAAGTGCGGTAGATGGCATTTGGGTGTTACTTTTGCCAAACCATGAGTGTTCTCATCCCAGCAAATCCCTCCTACACGATCTGTTAAAGGCCAGACTGCTCCCCAGCCCCACCCCAGCCCCAGAAATGCAGTCATGCTGACCTTTTCCTTCCCCCACAGGCCCTACGTGCACCAAGGCGTCTGAGCAAAGCTTGCACGAGGCCTGACCGAGACTGTACTTTCTCCTGTATCAATATTTCAAAACCCCAGTCCCAAGTATTCAATATTTGAACAAAGCACTCTGAAGTCAAGGCAGGAGGAAACCGCTTGCTCTTTCACTAATGGGATTCCAGAGTGGCCACAGCAGAGAATTAGTCCAGACTTGTCAGGCTGGGCTGCAACTTAACATGAGCCGTGCTGAAGAGGGTACAGCTCAACTAAAAAGCACAAAGAGAGGTTCTGGTGCAGGAAAAGCCACGATCCAAGCTGCTTCAGCAGTGTATCAGGCAACACCTCTGCCTTGTGGCATTACAGCAGGCATTTAGGGTGCATACTTTATCATTAACAGCATGCCCTGGAGCACAGAAATCCCTAGGCAAGGGTGATGTTCTGGCTGAGGGTACAGCTACAGCTCTACTTTTGGGGGAAGTTGCTACATAACTGCATTATCTGGTCCCACAGAAATCCTCAGTGTACAGGCAAGGGAAAGATTTGGCAAGGGAAAGATTGAAATGTCTGTGCTTTGAGGAAGGAATACAGAGAATTCTCTTCCTCATTCTGGAGGATGGTTTGTAGATTCGGTATTACATTGCTGAATAGCCATTGGGGAACTAGAAGTTGCATTTTAAATAAAATCAGCTGGGAAGAAGTATGCATCAGTGAAGAATTGCCTGAGGAAACATCCTAATGACTATAGTTAATTTAGGGATAAAATTCAAAGGGAATGGATAGTGTAATTTTACATATATTTGATAATGGTTGATTCTGAATGGATTTTTAAGGAAGATTTTTTTCCCAAATCTCATCTTACATTCAAATTTCTGCTCATACTTGCCCTCAAAGCCTGCTTCTGCCCCAGCACTAGAGGCAAGAGCCTAAAACACAAATCAAAAGTTGCATTTCCTTCCTCATAAACATGTATCTTCTCTTTCTGAACATTGATAGCAAACTAAGCAGAGTTCAGGACTAATTAATGCACATTTGATTACTGAAGACACATTTTAGCTCATGGAAATGTTCAAGGAGAAAACAGCCTAAGAGACGGAACCCTGCTTACAGAATACTGCCCCTCTCCTCACAGGGACTGGAGAGACAGTTCTGCTCTGAAAAATTCTTCTGCTTCCCTTGATGATGGTGCTAGAGGCTAACTTTCAATTGGCTTCAAATGTTGAAGTGCTGTTGCAATTGTTTTTAAATAATTTACCAAGAAACGAACACAGAAGTAAAAACAGTCCAGAGTAACAAACACAGTCCCCAAAATACATTTATGAGCATAAAATCTACCATGTAGGTTCTTAGCTGAATTAACCCTGAAGACCAGTTTACTGCACTGACTTTTGTAATGTTACACCAGAAATTAGTTTAACCCAGGGAATGTCTCATTTAATCACAGAGCCACCACCTCTATCTTCCAAGCTGCAGCAAAGACATTGCTCTGCCAGTGTTCAAATCCCATATACTTCCCTGGTTTTCAGAAGTCTACTGCACGTGTTGGAAATATTTTTAAACATTAAGTGGGATCTCACCCACAGTTATAGTACATTTGAAGATCTGGGCCTCTATCACTTAATCTTTTATAGGAGGCTAAGTACAGAATTTTTATGGAAGATATGCACCGCATTTATTGAAGATTTTAAATTTCTTGGATGCATATGCAGGGTATTAAACACAAAGTGGTCAGAATCAAAACTTCCCCCAGCTTATTTCGCAAGCAAATTTTCATGCTTCCATACTCACAGTGGTTGTGGCATGTTTGTGCTCTGCATTTTAGAAAGCAGTAAAAATCAATTCTCTCTCCTACACCCGTTTGTAAGATGGTATCGCCTTATGAACTTGCACACAAAGAAATATTAATGGAGCTTGAGCATCTGTGGTACAAAAAAACTTGTAGATTTCCCCACCTACAAGGAATGTATTTAAAGAAAAGGCTACATTCCAAAATATCCTTTGATTTCACTTCTCTTTAACAAGCACCATTTAAAATTAAAAATAACCTCAGGCTTCGCAGGGCTACAAAGAAAGGAGGCTCATTTTAAAGAGGTACAATCTATTTTCAAGCCACACTAATCTTAGCATCTTCCATAAAAACTAAATACAAAGATTATTAGCAAAATTATCTGCTGGGCCATTTTCTATTGTATATACATTTATCTCCCACCATATCATGAGCTACTCTTCTTATTATTTTGAAGACTGAAATTGGTGATGCTTCATATAGAGAGTGTGAGTGCATTATAGTTTTTTATACACACACACAGACACACTCACATGCACTATGCTATATATACATGTGTAAAAAATGCGTGACTAACAGCTAGATGGATTTTCCTGCTTGTTCTTATTTCATTGGGAAAGAACCACCATCATCACAGGAAATTTTCTCCTCCTCCAAGCTGTCTTTTGGCAAGGCTGGTGGTGGTGGAATTTCCCACTGGAAAAAAACATCCATTCAATGACAGTACACTTGCAGCAGTCCTGCTCCTCCTCTGGCCACAATGCAGAGTGTGCTGCTCTTGCAGATTTAGAAAATAACAGAGTAACAGGAGCCTCTTCCTCAGATCTGCTGCTGAATGATAAGGAAGATCCCTTTCACAATGCTTCATACTTGAACAGGGAAAAACCCTATACTGCACCCTTTTAAGTCAAATATATCCACCTAGGTTCCCAGTCTTGCTGTCTGCTTTCCTTGATAAGCTGCCTCACATCAGTTTCAATGGAAGAGGATCAAACGCAAAGGTGTTAGTCTGTACTCAAAATGAGGCCTTAGACAAGAGGTATTGGCTTGTGAGAGCCAAAATGAAATGCAAGTACCATTCTCCTCTACCCAGCCTGGCAGTTCACTAAGGCTTTGCAGCGGTGTGGATGCATCATTGCTATTCAGTACAAAAACACCCACCCTCCTCTTTTATTCTTTATACTTAGACATCTATGCAAACCACATCTAAAGCATTTATTTAAAGAACCACCTCTGTTTCTCAAATGACGTCAGCCACGTGCAAGGATACATCTCATTTTTTCAGTAGTGTTCTTAATGTTCAGACCAGTTCTATATTTGTGGCTATTTAACTGTATCAGTAGATTTCTCACTGGTAAATTAAAGGATAAAATCCATTCACAGGTTTCTTGCCATCAGCCCATGCTGCTCATGATACCGAATGTAACACTGACAGAAGAAGGCAGGAGCTCCTATGAAAATGTAAGGACAAATTAAAAACTTCAAGCGGTGAAGTTCCTGTGGGTCTGTTTCAGGGTACTCGTGTGTCTGGTGCACTTTCTGTGAGAGAGCCAGGAAGGGCTGCTTAAAGCTGGCAATTTCCACAACCCTTCCCTCACACAACATGGCTACTCCACATGCTTGGCACATTCCAGCTCACCAGGGAAGGGTCTCCATGTGCCTCCTGGTCCCAGGCAATGCCCCTGACAGATGCCTTGTGACACTCGCTCTCTGCCGTGAGTCATCTCCGACGGAGCAAAGGTACCTGGCGTGTGCAGGCTGGAGCACGGCTCTGTGCAAAGGCAGCCAGGTGACTGCTGAAGGCTCTCTGACCACAGACTTTGCTTCCTACTAATCTTGTTATCAGGCAGGAAATTCACTCATATCCTATTTTAAGCTGCTGAACACACAACATCAAAATCTTGAGCTTCTGTCAGAGATCTCAGAGCATTCCTTCAAGCATCAGCTATCCAGAGAACCTTTCCCTTTGGTTTCCAGCAAAACAAATCCTGTTTCTTGTAAGTGCCAATTGATTAATAGAGGGAAACAGCATAGACATTTCAAGTAAAAGCATGGCCCAGAGGATGAGGGAAACAAATACCTATTAAAACTAGCTTCCTCAGTAGACCAGGTAGCTACAGGAAGATTGGGGATCTCATTATCATTATGAACAGCTCAAGTGCAAAAAGAAAAGGCAGAATCATGGTCTATATCCAGAGGGAAAAAAAAAAATATAGGGATGGGCAACCAAAGGGTAACTCCTGCCTGTGAGTTGTGAAGGCAGACTGGCAGCCAAGAGGGAGACAGCTGGGAAGCCCAGAGATAGCGACAGGCCCTTCCACAGCCAAGTCTCATTAGCAAGATATTAAGAAAGGTCTTTGCACTGTCTATTTGCTTCCTAACCACATTTGACTGCCTATAAGCAGTGACAGGAAAAATATGAAATGTTTTTATACCCTCCTCTACAGTTTCCTTTCCAGGCTGGTTATACCCTATTTTACCTTGTTGCCAGAAAATAAGAAGCTTATGAAATATCTAGATACAGAAACATTTGTCAGTTTGATGTCTGCAAAATCCTAAGTGTCTACACTTCAAGTGTGCCCTTCCATATATATATATGTATATGAAATTCAAACCTTTAAAATGCTTGAATTAAAAATATCTGTCTTAGATTTGTACCAGTGAAATGCTTCCTGTGTACAAAGCCCCTTTTTTCCCTCTCCCAGCATTAATAGCTTGATTTTCTGCTCTGGCAGAGTCAGACATTTCAGTGCTTCCTGTTGCATTAAAAATGGAATGATTGAGCACATTGTGTGTAGGAGTGAAGCAGAGTCTGTTTTAGCATCCAACTTTGTATGTCAGGAGAAGTAGTGATTAACTGTGATCCCTCTCCGGCCTTCTCCCATGCCATAACCTGCAGGAGCATGCTGCTGCAGCGCCACATCCCTGCATTTCCATCTTGGTGCCCAAGAGCAGCCTGCAGCAGCAGCAGCACCAAGGCTGTGAAACCAAAGTCAATCACACAGGCCAGGTTTTGAAGCCTCCCTGGCACAACCATGCTGCAGCAGTACCTTTCCAAATGCCTCACATCTCCTAGAGCTTAATGAACGCTTTGGATTGCAATGGAGATCTTACCTCTGCTCCCCACTCCTCAAGTCTGTCATCTCTACTTCTCCCTCATCATCCAGCTCAGCCCTGTTTATTCCCCAGTCTCAATATCTTCCCCTTATTTCTACCACTGCAAGTATCATTTAACCCATTGTTTCCTTCCTTCTTCAATTTGTCTTTATCCTTCATTTCTCTTTTCCCCTCCTTTCATGTATGAACTGTTACATAGCAATTGCCATTAGCAATGCTAATGGTTCAACACCACCATTTGTCAAAATGATGCAGCTTAATCATTTCACCTCCCACTTTGGGGCTAGGTTTGCTCATCTGTTGCAGAGACTGAAAAACTTTTGCAGTACCATTTTGAATATGCTGATCTCCCCCAGAGCAGAGCAGTCTCTTTTGCCACAGGAAACATATTCAACCCTAGCTGCAAATTCCTCTCCAAGACTGAAGTCTCTCCAAGATGAGGGGAATTTTGCAATTCCAGTGAATAAGAGGTCATATGGACAGAAATGAAACATTTTACTTTGAAAGTCCCTGCAACTCCCCCAGCGCTTAGAAATTTTTTTTTAGATGCCCTCTTGACCTCCAGAGTGGAATTCACTTTGTGCAGATAACTGGATTAAAAAGTACTCCTTTTTGTCCAAAAGGGCATTCATTCTTTGGTTTTCCTTGTTCTGTTGACACAAGAAGGAAAGATGACAATTCCTTTATTCTCTTCTAGTGACTATATCAGAACAGCACTTTTCCTGCTCAAACTGCAGGTATAGTACCTAGATGTAACAGCCACTACGTATCTCAGGAGCAAGTTCCACAACAGCAGAAAGAGATAAGGGAACACACATCAGCTCTTTGGAAAATCCTGCCCAAAAGGATCATGTTGAGCCTGACAAACTGTCCTTTATTAAAATGCAGATGAACACAAATCACTCCACACTGAGGACTGTGTTCCTCTGATCAAAAATGTGACCCCTGAGCCTCCTTTTTAGCTCCTTGGCCTTTCCTCCAATTTCCTCCCATCCCTTTTTTTCCTACTCTCCCGCAGGGTAACTCCTTTCCAGTGAGCTGTTCACACCAGAAGCCACACATACACCCCTGCACCCACACCTCTGTCGAGTCACCAAGGCACTAACAAATCTCCTGTGATGCAAAGCATCTGAATTCCCTGGAAGTGGTAGGTATGCTGAATACCTGGGGGAGATTCTGAGTAGGACAGTGGGATTTTATATGTCAAAAATATGATTTCATATGTCTAAAAAAAAAGGTACCTTAATTTCTCTGAGTTTTTCACATTACTTTTTGTGGAAAAGTTGTTCAGGTCTTAAAAAGAAAAAGCTGCCTAGGTGATTTGCTGTCAGGACCATTTCAGCAAATGGACTTAGGAAATCAACGTGGAGGAAAGTAGTTGAAGGAATTTGCATTTGATGGGTATGTGATGATCATCCAGCCCTTGTTTGGAGAAGAATACACACATTGCAAAATAAGCTGCGAAGATGTTTGGCATATCAATCTCTCAACAGCCAACCTACCAGAAAGGAGAGGGATCTGCCTCCTTGGTCACAAGAAGGTTTGGTGCGCTCAACACCCTAGGGACCCAGAAGGCTCAGAGTTCCCAGACAAACTGGGAAAATTGTCAATAATGCAAATGAAATGCTGACACACAGGGACAAGAGCTGCTCAAATGCAGTCTGGCATCCACACTGCTCCCCAGTCCCAGCAAACAGGAGTGGGAGGGCAGCCCAGCAGGGCAGACTCAGCATTCCCACTGCCACTGCACAGTGCTGGGATGAGCAGTGGGATACCAGCACTGGAACGCCCTCTCCAAACAGCAGGAGATGAAAGTGATTTTCAGGTCAGGCATTCTGCAGACAGAGCAGAAGGAACAAAGCAGATGTCAGGCAGTCTGCAGTACAGCTCTCCTCTTGCAGGCACCCCTTTGGAGCAGTAACTCTTTCAAGGGGGGAAGGGGAGAAAAACCAGCCACCCAGCAGTCTGTTAATCTTCACAGATGGAGCAGCTTTAATGCTGTCTAATCCTCCCGAGGGAGGAAGCAGCATTTCCTTTGTGCCAAGGATATCAAAATGGTTGAAGATGGCAATCTCCACTGACATTAACTTTATTAAAGTAGGGGTATTTCCATGAGCTCTGAGAAGGCTTGGTCAAGAGCCAGCTGGAGATGCACTGCATGTAAACATGTACTCCTAACAACAGAAAATAGCAGGCAGTCAGGAATTCCTGGAAGGATATACAGGCACCAAGCAGGCACACAAACTGGAGATTGCATATCACAGCCACACACATCAATTATACAGCTATCAAACAATTGCATAGCAGCAGCAATATGAGCAGGTAGTTACTGCTTTTTATTCTTTTTTAATTTGGCTCCTGTATTATTTTGCTGCAGCTATATAATCAACTTGAACTCTGAAGAGGGAAGTGGTGGCCCTGGGTTGTCATAAGAAGAACACCAAAACTTCTTGAGCCACTTCCTTGGCAGTGAATGATTTTTACATGTAAATTGGATGCAGAAGTGAAAAACAGGATAAGCTTTCTCAGTAAATTTTGAGTATCAGGAGCCAGCACTTAATTAAACTTTACTTTAAATAACAGTAGTATTTACATTCCACTAATAGATGCTTTCTTGCATCTAAATATCAAACAACTGTCACTTCACAATGGCATTGCATACAAAGTCAGTTCTTAAACAGTTTAGGTAGTGCACAATTCAAACATCATTTTGGATGTCACTACATCTCACCCAGCCTGCTTGGGAAAAATGGAAAATTAAAGCTCTGCATCGAGGATCTGAAATATAAAGCTCTACTATTGTAACAGAAGCAGAAAATGCCCACACATTCATCTCCCCTTCCTGGAGGACAGTTCAATTATCATCATGTCCCCAAGCAGATTTTGCTCTGAATCACTGTGACATCTGCTAGGGAAATGAACACAAATCTATATCTGCATGCAGCAAATACATTGGCAAGGTTGCAAAGGGGGAAGGGAAATAAGTGTCACTTTTCACACAAACTAGAAAATGACAGCTTGTCACATCCATGAGTAAATACTAGCAGAAGTGAGAGGAGGCAAGATGCTTCTTCACCTTTTCCCCCTCCATAGCATGACAAAGATACAGATTAAGGACAAAACTGTGGCTTCTTCCTTGCCTACAGTCACAGCATCTGGACATTTCACCATCTGGGAACACTAACAATAATGGATCATATCTGCCATTGGCACAGAGCTCCCCTGAGTTCAAGGGAGCTGTAACCCATTCCTAGCCAAAGAGCCAGTCCAACATCCCAGAGCTGGGGAAACAGAAGCTGGAGGAGCCCCCAAGAATGAGAGTTCAGAGCAACCTCCTTCAGGTCACTTCTGGCAAAGAAGACTTGCCCATTGCCTTGTCAGCAGCAAAGGACAATTTTATGATACAGAAGCAGGGGGTTTAGTCATGACTTGCATACATGCAAAAATGATAATGTAATGTAGTACAACTCTCTTTGTACCAAAAATATTTTTTTTTTTTAAAATCAAAACAACAAAACAGAAAAAGTATAAAGTTAGCTTGAATACTCCTATATTTCCCCAAGGACAGGAGACAACAAAACACAGAAAAAGTATAAAGTTAGCTTGAATACTCCTGTATTTCCCCAAGGACAGGAGTATGCACACAGACTATGCTTCCAAGCCACCCACGCATTAAAGCTGGTCTGTCTGAGCCCATGGGCACCTTTCCTATCTTCTTTCAGTCCAGCGCATGAGGCTTCACCAGTTGCATCACATGGCAAGGCACAAAGTTGACTCCCAAGTGCAGAAGGGAGGAAAGGTCATGGTATGAAGTTAATGAGAGAAAATCACTTTCTATCAAGAGATCCCTTGGCTCCAAAACCTAACGCAGCTGCACCATAACACTGTGAGCTCTCCTCCACTGCAGTCACACACAAGGCTGGAGATGAAGGCAGCACAGCAGAGCACACCTGAGACTCAAATACCTTAGTCTCATGCAGGATGTGCAAGATGGATCTGATTTTACACACATAGAGGAAGCAGCAGCATCATTCTAAGCTCCTTTTAAGCTAATGATACCTTTTACACAGGGTTACAGTAGCTGCAGCTCTTTCAGAAGGAAACAGGCTCTCTATCAAAAATACATAAATGAGTACAAAACCTCTGCACATCACACCCTCACCTGTAACAAATGTATTGCATTAACATTTAACAGTATCTCACTACTAGAGCACAGCAGAGCACCCTTTCATCAATTTAGGCTTGTTTTCTGGTGCACCTTCCCCACACCCAAAAGCCTGTGTTCAGACATCTCTTCATTTATTCCCTGATTCAAATGGCAAGATTAACGTGACTGTAAAAAGGGTATCATTACAGTTTCTTTTTAAAGAGATGTAAAACCTTCCGCCCACTCTTTCTTGTGCTTTTGCAGTGAGAACTTCTTCCTAATTGGTATCCAAGTGTGCAGTCAGATCAATTTCTCTTAAAAAAGAGTGCTGCTTTTTATCCAGATGAAAACAGATACTACAGACTTCACTTACAAGCTCTGATTTTAAAAATTACTCTAATCAGACTTTGATAGAACCACTCTGATAGCACATGTGTGGCTAATGTGTTTCCTAATGTTATGATAATCCAACTAGTAAATAAATAAATAAATAGTTTAAAATAAGGAAATGTGGAATTTGGACAGTGGCAATGAATGCCTAATTCAGAGTTCAAAAGTCTCCTCTGAAACAACTCTAATAACTCTGTTGTTAGTTCATATCCTCCTACTTCTCCACAATCCTAACTTTAAAACTTAGGATAAGGAAAGCTTTGAAATTTGGACTCTTGATCTGAATAGATTTTTTCATGTAAGAAGTAAACTTTAAGCTTTCAGGAGTTACATATTTAGAGTCTGGTCTCACAATAAAGAACATTGATTCTCCTAGTCAGTAGAAAAATAGAAACAGTTCCTCTTGAAAACATAGTTTACAACTAGGAACTGCCTGGAAAAAAAAAAAAAAAAAGTAGAAAAAAAAGACTAGAGGGTTTTTTTGAGCTATGTAAAGGAAAGTTATTATTAGAACTGCCAGAATTCTTTACACTGTCATAACGCAGTAAGAATCTGAAATACTTCTCTACTAAATTACAGTTTTCAGCCAGGCACTTTAAATTGCTATTTTCACAAATCCACGTGGTTTAACTGAAGAGATGCTGGCTAGAGCCATGCCACTGCCTGTTTCAAAGCAGAGGAGGAGAACAAGTCTATGATCTGCCAGGTTCCTCCTTGTGGGCTTGCCACAGCCTGAGCCACAGCCAGGCTGCTTCTGCTGCTGCCACCCCTGCCCCAAGCACTGCCATGGAAGATTGCAATATGAACAGGTCCAGAGACAGCAAAGGAACACCTGTATGCCCTGAAAGGAAAAAATAAATGCAAGCAAGAAAGAAAACTTCTGGTTTAAAACTGACCTTCCTTCCAAAAGATGCATTAAAATGGTCTCACAGCTATCTTGCACACAGACGTAGAAGCAATAAAAAAATCATTGAGAAGTTCAAAAGACACCGGTTGCTTTTATCTGCCACACATTTTGCTTTTGAGCCTGCAGTTCTGTGGGGTTTCTCAGATGAGCAGACCTCTCTTCTAAGTATTTCTAACACACCTATTGACTTAGAATCCTATCCTGCAGATCCTAACAGTCATTACATGCATGCATTCTTGTCTGCAGCATCCAAAATGTATTTTATATCTATTTTATCTATCTAATATATATTATATCTAGGACATCTTTAAAAATTACAAGACATGAAACACAACAGAGCTTTGTAAAGTATTTCTGTCACAATACAAAAAGTCCACCAGTTTTTAAATCAAGAAATCCTAGATAGATTTCCCACTTCAACTCCAGGTAATCTGGTACATTTCTCTGCACTTCATTTACAAGAACTGTAAGTGGGGGAAGAGAAGGAAGAGAATTCTGCAGCTTCTGCATAATATAACTAAATATCATCCTCCTCCTCCTCCCAAAATGGCTTAAAATAGATTCACAGTAGACTCTCCATTTGGGGGTTCTTACTATCATGCCATTGTTTCAAGCTCTGCAATTCAGAGGATTGGGAACTGAGGTTGTATTTCTGATAATGGGAACTGAGTCTGTAATACAACAGTCTGAACCAGGACTCCAAGAAGAAAAACAAAATAATGAAAGTGGGCTGCATATTGGGAAGACAGCATAGAGATTTGACATTGCACACAAAGCCTTATTTCCACACTTCTTGCTTACTTTCTCTTCTCTTCCAAATTGAGGTTTTATCTTTCTTCTACTGCATTTGTTCCCTACTTTAGGGCCAACTGAGCACTTTTCTTTGTAGGCACTTGAGGAACTCGAAGCAAGACAATGAAAGTTTTCTTGAGAGCTAAAGCCAAGTCATACAAAGTGAACAAACCTTCCTATTTATACTGATTAGGAGTGTGAGCCTCACACTACTGTATGGGTATGTTGTATCAAGAGCCCTGAGTCAGATAGAGATGCTTGGGAAGAACAAGAAGGCAGTCACCTCTGCCTGCCTGAAGCTCTCAGCCAGGTCTCACACACAGTCTCCCTCTATGCTCTGCCTGAGAGAACAGAGCTGAAAGCAAGCAAACACAGACAAGAAACTCCAGCACCGAGAAAAACCAGAGCCTACCTCCCTCTGGTCCTCTTTTCATATCCTAAACAGACTGCAGGAGTGGCCAAAACACATCCAGAGCTGCTTAACCCAGCATTTTCTTCTTTGTCTATGCCCTTGCAGCCATTTAGCCCTAGCTACTCCCAGTATCTCAGCTCAGTGATACAAATCCCTTGGTGAGCCTGTCCATCACTCTCTACTGCTTAATCCTCCTCTGCCTCAAGAGACTGAGGGTGGGACCTGCAGCTTAAGTTTCTCCAAACAGATTTTCTGTGTATAAGACACTACCATGCATTTCCTAGCCAACTTTACGAAAATCCTGTACTGTCCAGGTAACTCTAAGGAACAAAGCAAAGTGTTTGGAGAGCAGACAGCAGGAACACTTATGCTGTTGTGCACCACTTGACCTTTGTATTCATGTCATTGTAAGGATCTTCAAGCAAATCAACTCTCTAAGCAATGATTTACTCTGCCTGTGCTTCTCTGCTGGTTAAAGATTCCATGGTTTTTTGTTTTTTGGAACCAAAGCAGAAGCCCATCAACCTCTGTGTTTTTTCTCACACATGTCACGTGTGGGAAATGGATTTGTAATTCAAACATAATTCTCCTCTCCTCAAACCTCTCACTTCTTTGCTTCAGCTGGACTGCTCTTCCTCTCACACCTACGTTCTGAAGGGAACATGACCCAAAATTGGAAAATAAACACTGGGAGTGGATCTACAGAGCACAGGTGCTTTCTTTGCACAAATATCTGTAAGAACCACTTGGTTAAAAGAAATTAGAACATTAGTTTACAGTGAATGAAGTTTCCCCTCTTTCTGTGCAGCCTCACAAACCAGGCTGCATTATATGTCAGCTCACAGACCAATTAATGAAATTTAGGATCTTTTTTTAGACTAAGAACTTGCTGAGATGAGAGCAAATGGCTGAAGGGAAGAGGCTGGATGACATACTCTGCTGAGCTGTATGTGAAGAGTTATGTGAAACTGTTTGAACTCACCAGTCAGCAGAAAAAGATGACAGAGAAGCTGCTCATATGAGAAAAAACAATGTGAATTGTCTACATTTTTCTGAGAGCTTAACAGAAAAAGGAGAAATTAAAAGGAAAAAAAAAAGAGAGATGTTGAATAAGGGTATAATAAAGTACAATTAACTCCATATTGTGTGTAGAGCAATTTCCTCCAACACATCCTCAACGTAAATGAGGCACAGCAGGAACCAAGGTCAGTGGAGGAAGCAGTGCTTTTTACAGAGCATTTACCTGTGGAACTTATCTTTTATAAATGATAATTAAGAATAAGGATGACTAAATCCTGATAGTTTCAGCCCAAATTTGGATTCTGCTGTTGTAAGTACCATGTAAACATACAGAAAATCAAACCTGCCCTCAAATATCTGCAGTCTAAAGACAATAAGCTAGAGAAGGAAGGAATGTTTATCACATACAGATAACAAGCCACATGGTAGCTTGCATCACTGAAGGGAGGAAGCCAGGCAAGTCAATATACTTAAAGGTAGGAGGATAATACAGAAGGACATTATGGAAAATGGGGAAACGGGCTGGATAGGAGATGACTGGTTGGTGGGCTTGATTTCCTGGTTCAGAACTCACCCTGAGCCAAGCAGGCACAGAGGTCTGCCTTGTGCAGTCTGCTGGCTGCAACCATGAACCCCTTGCAATGTGGGACTCTGCAGAGGAGCCTCCCAAAAAGTGCAGCACTGCTCCCTTCCCAGGGAGCACAGCCAGTGCTCCTCAGCATCCACACACTGCACAGGCCTGATCACCCCCAGCCTGCATCACTCAGTGGAGTATCTGTCTCACCACTGTCTCTGAGAGAAGGAGACCCAGGCAGTGACCCAGGCTGCCAAAACAATGCTCCGTAGAAACATTTGCTCTCCTTACCATTTACTGCTCTTTGCATTTTCTGGTGAAATTTCTCAGGAGCCAAAAAATCCCAAGTAGCATCTTAAAGCTATCAGGATGAGTATACTCCATAATACAAGGGAGTACCCATGGAGACCCTTCTGGCTTTCTCCCTGCCTGCAAAGCTATTCTCTTTTTTAATGAAAACAAGGACTTCAAGAGAGAGAGGGGGAAAGGGTGCACAAACAAGACTATCCCAAACATTCAGTCATTTGGGGGCCATGCTGCAGGTCCAAGTCCCACAGTTTATCTGAGAAAGCAGTGCCCCAGCAATGCACAAGGTTTAAATGCATGTATGCACTCTTTTTAGGCTTTCAGGACTTTGCTGGTGCACCAAGCTTAAAAAAAATGTTTGAATTCTTCAAGCATTTTTCTTCCAGGTCATGGAAAAATGCTCCCTTTCTAAATGCTTATTACATTTCTTTGGGTTCATATATGAAGTGGATAATTCTGGATTTCTGCCTTCTCTCAGAACAATGAGCAAATGGGTATCTATGCTGTTAACTCCCCTATTGATTTTGTGATTCACAGTGTAATCAATTTGCCCGTCTCTCCCCAGACTTCTGCCTCAGGGCAAGGAGAGCTATACTAATGGTATGGGACAGTGGGGCTGTCTCTGCTGCTGTTACAAATACTGCTGATCTGTGCACACACTCTCAATTTTCTTTTCTTTTTTTTCGGCCTCCTTCCTCTCTAATGGCACATTCACCTTAGGAGGTCAGCGAGTAGGTAAATCCCAGATTCCCATAACAATTAGAATCCTCCCCATGTCTGCACCCAGCAAACTAATAGAGCCCACTCACAACTTACCAAGACTGTCAATTTGCATCCCTTACCACCATGACTTAGGCTTTATCTGTTTCTCTTCAGTCATATCAGCACTGTGTGTATGTTGATATTCTTATATTTGTGGATCATATCAGCTTGTGACTCACTGGCTAACTCTTTGCTAACACAACTATGTGGTTTAAGAGAGATTTGCTTCAGCTGAAGCAGTATTCACTTTTTCTTTCTTCCTGAATCTCACTATCCTCCAGTCCAACCTATACTCTTTGCATTCCACTAGCAAGTAATACAACCTGTGGGTGATTTTGCATCCTTCTTTCAAATGCTGCATTGTCTTGGCTAACAATGTTTGCCAAAGTCTCTACATCAGCACATTTTGAGTTCTGGCATGTCTTTCTGCATTTCTTCTAGTTTTTAGATTTCATTTTCTAGTGCCTCCACAGTACTGGACAGTTGTTCAACCTTCTTAAATTTCCTAAACCAGCCTGGGGGTTTCCCTCTGCCTTGCAAATTATAATCAATCGATATAATTGGTCAGTTTTGTGTCGTCTAGTTAATAATGTTCTCTGAACCCACTCAGTGCACGGCAATTCATCAGGGACCATGTTAACTCCCTTGATGGAAAAAGCTGGTGTCTCAGTTTGCATTTTCAATTTGTATTCACGTACTAAAAACAGAACAAGAAAATGCACTCTTCACCTCTTCTCTTTACTTGGTCACAATTCAAAAGTCTGAGACGTATCAACTGATTCAGAATGGGAGGAAACAAGAAGTCTTATGACTGTCTTCATCTTTTGCTGGTACCCACTGTCTGCATAAAAGGCTTTTTCAGTTGGCCTCTGCTTCTCCAGCGCCACGTCAGCTGTGGTGCCATTTTTAGCTGTGACATTTTCCCCACTCAGAATATTTTCTTAGTCCATTATACCCCGTGTACCATCTGCCGTACAATAGCCACACAGTGCCAAGAAGCCTGGTCACAGTCTGCTTTATTCAGTGGACGAGCCCTAATTGCTTAGCCTGGCACAATATGAGCCTGCCCACAGCACAGCATCCCATTCCAGCTTATCTGGGGTACCACAATGCAGCCCAGCCCGGCAGACAGCTGTGACCACCCATTCGTTCTGACACACAGCGGCCGTGCTTCCGTGCACCTGCTGGGAGCACAGGAGGGAGCAGCCACGCTGCAGGCCCCCAGATGCCCTTTGTTCCCAGTGTCACGCTGGGAACATGGCAGGCAGGAAGAGGCTGTGAGACTGGGAGCAAGTGCTGCACATCCCGGATGCAAATTGTCCAAGTGATTCTGCTGTCCTGACTGGTGCTAAAGAGTGCTGGAGGGGTGGGGAACAGGAAGGCTGGGGTTGTAGTGCTGTCTCTAGCTTTGTATTGGATGCAGCCTCAGTAATGTGAGCCAGGACCATCTAACCTGTTGAACAAAGGGCAGGTGCCAGTTTTAGTATCTCCCTTTCAGGTTGTACAGTTGTTGGCTCTGAACACCTTGGTGCCAGCACTGTAGAGTGCAAGCATCCGGTTTCATCCTTTTCCCCTGCGAGCTGGCCACGGCTCCTCAAATCCACAGGCAGTGACAGAGACCAACCTGCCAAGAGAAACACCACAAAGTAACATTCAACACCCTTGCTCCATCACTGTTTCAGTGTGCAGTGAAAAAAGATGCCAAGGCTGAACACAATCCTGACAAAACTAGGGAAACCTCACAGTCCCACAGCTGTGACACCCTATCAGCCTGTGTTACCCAAGGAGGGAAGACTTCTTGTCCTGCCCAAATACACCAGCACACTGAGCTGCTGCTCTCTCTGGGTCTGCTGCTCTCTCAGCCTGTACAGACAAAGGAATGTTTGATATGACAAAGACACATTTTCTTTTTGATCACTGGTATTTAGAGATGGGTATTTAGGCCAGATGCTACTTCTACATGGTGGAAATCAGAACAAGTCTGGTGGAAAGGGAAGGAAGAATAACATAATGTACCAGGAGTCTAATACCACAGTATTAATACTCACTTGTTAACCCTATTGTAGTTCCCAATCAAAGTAGCCTTTCCTTGGAATGTCTCAAGGCCCAAATCTGTGGTGTGGTGTGGTACCTCCACCAAAGTCAGTAGAAACTGATGGCACAATGCAGCATTTTGTAAGATCAGGCCCTTGATAACATGTAAGAGGGCTCTGAGCAAAAGACTCCACCAGATGCATTTGTAGAGGCATAGTGCCTGTCCTTTCTGAGTCCTGGAGAGGGGCCAGGAAAGAAAACTGTGCCTGAAGAGGCTGCCTATGGGAAGCAGGTCCTTTGTGGCACTTTTCCTGGGCTGAACATACCTGCCAGTGCCATTCACCGCTGCCTTGGGAAGCAGGAAAAAGCAGCTCTCAGTCTGTTTCTGCCTATCATCCAGTTGCTGGGAAGGAGCCATTTGGATACAACCTCTGCACTTTGCTTGGTGATAGGTTTCATTCATAGAAGCCTTTCCATGAAGTCACTTATTTTGGGGTTGGCAGATCCCACTCACTTGTGCAAAAGGCAAGGAGAAGCCAGCTCTAAATAAAGAGAAGGGAAGGTGTAAGAAAGGCAAAGAGAGGAGCTATGTTGTTACAAATCAGTTTCTGCTCTGGAAGCTAATTAGCATTTACACTACTTCAAATATTTAATATCCAAAAGAATTACTGTTCTTAAAATGAAGAATTGAAGAAGAATTACTGTCCATAAAATGCAGTTGAGGCAATTTTACATGTAGCTTATTAGCAGTAATGGATTATACTGAACACACCATGCTTAAAGTGAGATATAAAGCCAGCAATATGTAAACAAAAAAAATTTATTCTATTCTTCCTCTTTCCCATGAAATGAGAAGGGCTTGCCAGAGACAAAATGGGGATTACCAAAGTAGGAGAAACTGTAAAATGGCAAACTAAACTGCAGCTGACTTCACACAGTAATTAATGAGAGAGATACTGCCTCTCTGGTCATGTGCATCCTATGCATCTCTGCTTGAATGGCTGCTCAGCTGGAGAGCAGCTTGTCTCTAAAACAGAAGAAATGGGAAAAAAATGAGAGCAGTTAATATAAACAGAGATTTGTCTAATATTTTGGTGGAATTAAATAAATGTTGTATTAAGGCACTGCATTTTGAAATCTGTATAAAGCACTGCAGTTCTTAAGGTATCGATATAGTGGGACACAAATGAAACAGAAACAAACAGCAAGCTGTCAATGCAACAAATTATTGCCTCATGGGTAGAGACAATTAGAATCCAAGCTGCCATTAACAATACTAGTATTTCACTGTACCCTCCCTCACATTATGCTAAGAACATTCCCTCTAAATAACAAGTATCTCTGAGATGCAAATATTTTTTCTTTAAAAAAAAAATTTAAAAGGATTCCATTTCTTTGATATCCAAGTGCTATTTAAGTAGACAAAAAAGAGGACTTGACTGAATGTAAGAAAACACCCTTAGTTGTCTGGTCTGCAGTTAATCATTTCCAGCTCTTCCTACCACGCTGTTAAAGATTGAGACAATTCAGTGCTGGGACTTAAAGGAAGGTAGCACTGGTTAGTGGCTAGTGCCACCTTGTGAACAAAATCCCAAACACCCTTCCTGCACCATTTTTACCAAATTACTTATGCAGTGGAGTAAAAAAATAAAACCCAACTTTTGCATGAGTAAGTAACTTCATGATAAGAAGTTTATCCCATATTTAGGGATAAAACATGAGACTACAACTCCAACCAGGCCAGACAAGAGCTTGACAAAATGGAGACAGTCTAGAAAGAAGAGAAATATTTTACAGTACAGCTGATGGTAAAAGAAGCTATTCCTTTTTCACTGCATTTCAAACAACACAAACACGGGTCCACCTTCCCTATGGACTCCACAAGAGTGGGATTTGCAGTGTCCTGACCAGAAACAGATTGGAAAGACAGGAGAAATAAGAGGAAGAGCAGCACTGACACTTTTTGTAACATACTAATACAAGATCTGTGCCTGGCACCATACAATTGTAATTGAAACTATGCCACTAAAACTAAAATTTTTTTGTGTTACTTGAATACATTTTTCTCCTCCTCACCCACCTCTCCTACAGCCCCACTCCATCCTATGATTTTGAGTACCTACTTCATTAGGGTTTTTGGATCAGGTTTGTCTATGTCAGTGGTTCCGGTTTTCCCAACATCAAGGATCAGCAAGGAGGGGCTGCATTAGATCTCCCATCCTAAAGTACAAGCCCCTTTGCCATCCTAGAAGTGCAAGCAGATCTCAAGGAAGTCAGATGAATTTTCCCCTCAGCTTTGACAGAAGGACCCTTTTAGCGTGCCCATTTCTAATTTGGGAAAGTACTTTCAGTTTTGTCCTTGTCAGGTGTCTGCTGGAAAGACAACACAGCAGATAGGAAGCAGTGTAGGAGGCTCATGGAGTGTGTGGAAGGTAAATTCCTGACATTGCTGGTGAGGGAGCCGCCTAGGGAAGGCACTGGACCTCTTGTTTGTGAACAGAGAAGTAGGGATGGGTGATATGATGGCTGGAGTCCATCTTAGGTACGGGGATCACAAAAAAAATGATAGAGTTTTCTATTCTCAGAGAAGGATGGGAATCAGCAGAATGACTAACTTGGATTTCCAGAGGGCAGACTGTGGCATGTTTAGGAGACTGTTGATAGAGTCCCTTGGGAAACAGTCCTGAAGGGCAAAGGAGTCCAGGAAGGCTGGACATGTTTCAAGAAGGAAATCATAAAGTTGCAGGTGCAGGCTGTCCCCACATGCCTAAAGAAAAGCTGGAGTGAAAGAAGAGAAGCCTGGCTGAACAGAGAGCTTTGGCTGGATCTCAAGGGGAAAAAAGAGGAGATTTTATGAATTTATGAGCTTTGGAAGAAGGGGCAAGCTTCTCAGGCAGACTACAAGGATATCTTGAAGTTATACAGGGAGAAAATCAGAAGGGTCAAAGCCCAAGGAGAACTTATTCTGGACACTATTGTAAAAGACAGTCAAAGTGTTCCTATAAACACTTTAGCAACAAAAGGAGAGCTAAAGAGAATCTCCATTCTTTACTGGATGCAGGAGGAAACATAGTGACAAAGGATAAGGAAAATGCTGACATACTTAATGCTGCCTTTGCTTCAGTCTTTAACATTAAGTTGGTCTCCAGATACACACTGAAATGGAAGACAGGGACAGGGAGCAGAATGAAGATCCCATAATCCATGGGCAAATTGTCCGCAACCCGCTACACTTGAGGAGCCAACAGGACTAGGCAAGAGATCATCCCCCTGTACTTGGCACTGGTGAGGACACATCTTAAAACCTGTGCTCAGTTTTGGGCCACCAAGAAAGACACTGAGGTGCTGGAGCGTGTCCAAGGAAGGGCAGCAAAGCTGGTGAAGAGTCTGGAGCACAAGTTTTATGAGGAGAAGCTGGGGGAGCTAGGGTGTATTTAGCCTGGAGAAAAGGATGTTCAGGGGACACCTTATTACTCTCCACCACTTCCTGAAAGGAGGGTGTAAGCAGGTGGGGATCAGTCCCTTCTCCCAAGTAAAAAGTGATAGTACAGGAGGAATTGGCCTCAAGCTGCACCAGGGGATGTTTGGATATGAGGGAAAAATGTTTTCACCAAAAGGGTTGTCAAGCACTAGAGCAGGCTGCTCAGGAAAGCAGTGAATTCACCATGCCTAGTGCATTTTGGAGACTTGTAGAAATGGCACTTAAGGATGTGGTTTAGTGGTGGACTTGGCAGTGCTGGGTTAATGCTTGGAATGAATGATCTTAAGAGATTTTTTCAACTTAAACAATTTCATGGTCCTTCAGTTTTTCACTCCAAGATCTTTCCCTTTTCCCTACAAGGTAGAAATTGAGAGTAAATAGGCTTGAAGTCACCCAGAACACCAACAGCAGGGCTGGGAATGGTACTCATCACTCAAATTGCAGTCAGAAGTCATTCAGGAATCAGATTTTCTGTCATCAGAGCCAGTATCTCTGATTAATAAAGGATCTGCTCTGTATCAAGATGGCTTGCTAGTTAGATACTGAACCAATATATAGGAGATAATTTCTTCAGTCCCATTTTCACACTAACTTAAATTTGAAGTAGGGAAAATATCAATCTCTGTGTCTTACCACAAGGGGGATGTCCTTTCTTCCTCTTCTTACCCATCTTGCATAATTGAATGATTACAGTTTTAGGACAGGGATTGTCTCTTACTCTCTGAATCCACAGCACCTAGGAAAACACTGTCCCATTCAAGGGTTCCCAGACATCACCACAACAAGCATGTAGTGAACATTTTTAAAGGGGTTTGTTCAATAGATTCCTTGTTGGAAGATGGCATGTGCTAAACTTGTCATTCAGGATCCATTCACCCTGGTTTCTGAGACTCTCCTGTCGTACTGTACAATCTGCAATTCCAGTAATTTATATTTCTTTCCGCATCCTGTAATATTTAAGACACGCACCATAAGGATCAATACCTATATAAAATTAGCTAAAGTAAGGATATGTGATATGAAAGGCTCCAGGTATTGTCAAATCAAGCCACAAAAGAAAATTTCTCATACTTTGCTTATATTTATGCCTCATACTTTACTCATATTTATGAATGTAATCAGCAGTAACACATTCACAACTCTCTACAAGGCTACATGAAACAGAAACCATATCATCACTGTAACAGAGAGTTACACTACTGCTACCTATGCTGCAAAACCATTTGAGTGTCACAGGAGCAAAGTCTGGCATTGCACATCTTCAGCTTTGTTTGGTATTTAAATATGAATAATGCCACTGTTGCAGCTACAGCTTTAGTTGCATGCTAGGATGTTGCATGCTTGAATGTTGCAGGCCCATTCAAGCTCCTCTCTTGAAATTTTTGAAAGATGCTTTTTTAAAAAAAATTAAAGACAATCATATTAATTTTTGGAATTGTTTTTTTACCGTACAAAGTAATGCTGCCTGACACTGAATTTCCTGCCAAACAATAGGCTGGTCTGACACATGAACAAACTATATTGCTGCTAGCATTACTAAAACAGTCTTGCTCCTTCATCAGTCATTCACAGGTAACCTTTTTTTTCAGAAGTACTAATATATCTTAAGATCTGTTCTAACTGCAAAATCATTTTATCTCACTGATCTACTGTTGGTGATTGAATCAGGCAAAGATCTCCCATAAAGGAGTCTGTGAAAATGAAGTACAAACTGTGCATTATGGAATTGAGGTTAAAGCTCTCAGTTTTTAAGCTTACCCCCTCTTGAGTGGGCTTTTGAGAACACCACTGCTCTGATTTAGAAGGTGCATGTGGTTAATGCTGTAGAGTCTGTGGTCTTTTCCTTTAAGGTTTATGGGTTTTGGAACTTGGAAAGTAGCTTGGAAAGGAATCCTTAAGCCTAAGAGCAGGTTAGTATTTTGTATAGAGGAAAATGTGTAAGAGGAAGACTTTTCACTACTTCTAAAATACATTCTTGGCTCTGTATTATCTTGATTGTTTCAGTTTACTTTGAGGTGGGTTCTTGTCTCTTCTGAGATTTATTTCTAACAGGCTTTTTCTTGGCCGTTGTTTCCCAGCCAAGTACAGGTCAAGAATACGCCAATAACTGATCCTTAATTTATTAGCTGCTTTCAAAAACAAAACCACAACCTGAAACTGTTACTGGAAGCTGATCCAAAGCCAGCAAAAGTCTTTAGTGGCATACACTGGATGGAACCAAGAGGGCATGCTGCTGTATTAGGTGGCAAGTCCAAACATCTGCACGTTCAGCTTTCAGTAAGTGACTCAGATTCATCTGGTCAAGAGGTCACAAATGTGGTGTTCCCTGAGGCCAGGTCCTAAAGGATTCAACCAAGCACCCTCAAATTCTAAATGTGAGATCTGTGATTAGAGACTTCACCCACATGGTCACAGCCAAGTTTATGAACTGATACAGAATATCAGAACTATCTTTCTGAAGGTAATGCTGAAAAAATGGTGGCAATGGGTTTGAGGCGTCTTCAAGCTATTTTCATGTTCCTGTGATATGTGGTTTGCAAATAAAACAAATAGAACAGAACATTTCTTAGTTTTGTAATGAAAACAAGCCTCCTTTCCTCTCTCCTTATCTTCTTCCATCCTGCTTTTGAACACTCTGGTTTTAGCAAAATAGCAACAGGTCTGTTACATTTTAATGAAAAAGGCTTTTATTAGATGATAAAAAATTCCAATTAGGTGTCCTATTTCAAACAGAACTTTGAAGACAAAGTTGGGGGAAAAAAATCCAAAATAAGCACATGAATATCCATAAGTTTCAGACACACTACAATCCCATATGTATGAAGATATCATTATCCCTTTGAACAGCAGCTTCTCTGCTGTACCAAGTTTACAACAGCAATCCAAGGGTCCAGAGAAATGGGCTGTGGAAAAATACCGAGTGGAGCCTAGACAATAAGCAGGCTTGTCTACCTGTCATTTGCCTACTTTCTGACTTTTCCCTGTAGCTACCCTCATTTATTTCCATTCTAACTTCTCTGGATGCTACAGGCATGAGAAACCAGAGCTGCAGCTGATTGATGCCATCTAACTTAAGACAGCACAACACCTCAAAGTTGTAACTGTGAAAAAGCACCAAAGTGACAATGAAGTATAAAGCTTCTTTCAAGTCAAAGAGGAAAACAGAGCTGGATTTGTATTTTCAGTCACACAGCTGCCTTTCTAAATATTTCACATCATATATTTTTCAAGCATGTAAGTTAAGCCTATGTCTTTGGCAAAGACTTTCAAAAGCAATCTAATTTTTCAAGGATGAAACCTAAAATTTGCAGGGAAAGAGGGTAAATGGTCACAAACAGATTCATTTAAGTAGAAATACACAAAATCACTGTTAATTTGGAAGAATCACGTAGTCTTTTTCTTGTGCCCTTGTCTTCCCTGATTTCACAGCACCCTGCTGCAAACACAATGAACAGTGCACATCAGCCTAGGAAGTGGGAATGAAAAAGGTTCCCTAATGGAACATCTTACCTGGCTAATAGCTTCTATCTTTGCAAGCAATGGCTCTGTGTGCCTCCCCACAGTGCAGGCTCACCATCTGCCTGTGCTCTAATAAATGAATTCACATTACAAACACAGAGCACAAACATACTCATATCCTGAGCTTACTGCACCCAAGGGTCAGATGTTTTTGCAGTATGTGTAACTAGCAAATGTTTGCTCCCAAATGTTTGAGATGGCTCACAATCTTTCCTAATAGCAATCATAACCAGTGAAAAATTCATCACAGCTATATTATGGTAAGGTAAAACTCCTTTAAGAAATACTTATCTATTTTCACTAATTGTATCTCAGCAATATCTTTGCAATATAAAATTCTGTTTCCTACAGAGTCTTGCATGTATTACTAATACCAGACACAATCAGATGCCACCTTCCTGCCTCTCTGGAACATCAGTCTAATTTTGGAACCTGCAGGCATCCATTTCCAAAATTTCACTTTTTAGATGAACAGCTTATTTAATTATATGTCATCTCTGATCTGTGAAACTCAGGATTTTTTTTTTCTTAGAAATTTAAACATAATCTTACCGTTTTTCCTTCACACACTGATGTTCAACACGGATATCCTCTCCAAATACACACATATATATATATTTTAACTAACTCTTTCATAAAGCACTTCCTAATTTATAATTTGTATCTCTCAGTATATTCAGATGTATGAACTGTTCAACAGATCAAGCAAAAAAAATTATAACAGGTGAACATATAAATGACTGTTTTCCATTTCATATACCAGCTTTCTCCTAGGAGACCAAGGCTGGAAAGGACCTTTACAGTTCACTGCTGCTGCTTACAGCTGCTGGAATTTCAGGTCTCACTTTTACAGCACTTGGTTTCATAGAAGTGATGCAAAATCAACCATGGCTCTAGTATTATATTAGTTACTTAAATATTCTGCCTTTGGAACACAAGGAGCTTTCAGGTACCTGAAAGATACACCTGAAATAGCTTTTTAGCTACCAAATGAACCACATAAAACCTGCTGTTATACTATCACCTAAAGTCCAATTGTTTTTTTCTCAGTAGTGCATATTTCTAAGGAAAGAAAGCTCACCCATCCATACAGTATAGACACAATACCTGTGTGGATTTCTGTCTAGTCATAGCTTGTTGTCACACATCACACTACATCAACCAAATCTGACAGAAGCTATCCTTTGACAGAAAGGACACACAATGTCAGATAACTCAAAGACTTCATACTTCTGTAAATTTGATGAAAATAGATGACAGTCAGACCTTACCCATGTCCTCACTGCTCATTAACATCATTCCTTAATACATGCTGTCCAGTTCCAGGAGGAGACATCAGAGAATCCCACACTGAAAAGCAGCATTTAGGATTCCTTCACTTCAGGAAAAACCTTAATCCAAGTTCATGCTTTATTAAACATCAGAGAATCTAAGCTCAGGGTACCAAATCATTTAAAAAAAAGGGTTTTCTCAGTTCCATTACTTCAACAATTATTTGCTTCTATCCTAAATATTGCTCAGAACAGGGTGTTGGCTTATAGGAACTTACTACTTAATGCTTTTCAAATAGAGCAGCTAGTTCATCTAAGGGGAACAAAAAGCAGGTCTTCTACAGACAATTGAGTCATCTCAGCAGCCTCCACTGACTACAGACAAATGAAAGAACAATCAGGACATTTATTACAATCACAGCAGAGTGGCTTGCTAGTGCAAGGTGAGCATGATGCAGTGCATATATGCTTTTTTCAAGTGATTTTAACACCATTATCCCTGATTACTACATCTCCCTAAAGAGAGTTCTACACAGAATGGTTTGGGTTGGAAAGGACCTTAAAGATCATCTAATTCCAATCCCCCTGCCATGGTTGCTCAGAGCCCCCACCTTGAACACTGTCAGAGAAGCATCCCCTACTTCTCTGGGCAACCTGTTCTGGTGCTTCACCACCCTTCACAGTAAAGAATTTTTTCCTTATATCTAACCTCAATTTCCCCTCTTTCAGTCTGAACCAGTAACTGCTTGTCCTATCACTGCAGTTTGTTCAAGGATACAAGGTACAGGTATTGTTGGCATGTGCTGCTGGTGGGCTTACTTGAGCTTGGGAAGGCTTGGGGGAGTAGATCCACTTTACTCAGCACTGCAGCAACCACATGCACCCCATCAGTTACTATGGCTCACACGATGAGGCAAGGATTTCTTAAAGCTGACTCAACTTCCTCAAACTTTACCGCAGTTACAAAAATGTGCCATGATTTAAAGTTCACAGAAGCAGAGTCATAGAAACTAAATTAACCTTTCTGACCATTCATCTCAAAATAACATCTGCTTTATGGGAACTGTAGAAGATCTTTCTGGCAGGGGCATTAATGCATGCAACTTTATTTTGCAGGTCTGACTGGAAATGAGACTGAATGAGATATAATAAAAAAAGTTAGAAATACTGCTCTCCATTTAACATGCTGCTACACAAAAAAGTGTATACAGAAATAATGAAGCTATAGCACACACAAAAACATGTATTATTGTTCTGGCAATAGTTCAGTGTAAAAAGGAACTCAGTGGCTGTCTGAGTCTATTAGCTAAGTCTATTGGGCTGATTCAGGTCTTCTGATTAATATTTTTGATTCTTGCCTATATCTCATTTCCTTTTGGGGACGAGCAGTTCATTGCACTTGCCTTTGCATGTGATGACAAGCACACAGCCCCATGACAAGGAGCCACGCAAGGCTTTCCTTCAGTCTCATTTATATGCTGTATACTCCAAAAGGATCAAATCTGCAGTCCTGAAAGGCACTTGGAGTTACAGGCTGCAAGCACCACTAAATATCAACAGAGCTCAGACTACATGTAGTCATTGCAAAACTGCCATGTTAAAGATGAACATGTGCTGATGAAAGCCACCAAATAATGATAACTCAGATTAGGATAGTGCTGTCATCATTATGTCTCTTTTTAGCAATAGCTTTTCATTTACTGTAAGTGTTACTAGATATTTATTACTAGCATGGCAGAAAGAGCTAATGGGTTGCATAGCAGGGGCCAGCAATGCATAAATCTCTGGGATAATATTCTCCATAAAAAAAAGGGAGATGACATGTAATAACCCTCCTCAAAGGGTCATTAGGAGAATTGTGAATGATTTAAGCATTTTCTTCTCGGAGGCCAAAGATTTGTCATCTGTTGCAAATTTATTTCTAATCATATCAACTGAATAAGACCTTTGGCAGCTCCAATTTGTTAAAAAAATTTTGACTGGTTAACTTTGTAACATTAAGCTTCAGGCTGGAAAATTATTACTTCTTTCGTTTCATGCACAATACACCCAGTGTTAAGAGCCTGGAAAAAAAAAATCATTATTATATCCTACGTCATAAACAGAGGGAAAAAGTCACCCCTGGTCCACATCAGATGTGTATGACTGGGTCATCTAACAAAACACAAGTCCAGTGGAATGACAGCTTGAGTCAAGCAATCACATACTTGTATATACAGCCAGAGATTAAATCCCTACTCAGAACAGGGCCACCCTCAAAGTCACAGAATGCTCAAGGCCTTGGCCAGTCCTATTCCAAGTATTCCCAAGAATGAAGGCTCCAAAACTTCACTGGACCCTGCCCCAGCATTTGATCTCCCCTTAGTATTTCACTGGAATTTCCCCTGTTGCAAACTGTGTACATTACACAGGCTCAGCACAGGCCATTGCACAAGTCACCGGATACTTCTGGGCTTCCTCTGCCGCTTGAGAGCAGCTGCTCAAAATGCAGGTTAAAGAGCCAGGCATAATTTTGAAACTACATCATCCAAGAACGCAGAAAAGGTCCTGCAGTGCAAAGTGCCACAGGGCAAAGAGCTTTAAGGAAAGGATGAAGTTCCTTCAAGCAGTTATGTCTGCAGAAGCAACAGTACAGTGGCTTTTAGTGGCAGGAAGAGCAAAGCCCAACACAACTTTCCTGGGAGTGATGGAAAAGAATTAAGACCTCTGCCCAGGAAAGAAGCAGCTGACTACACTTCATATCAAAGAAAGTACTCCCGACTTGCTGATTTCAGTTTCAAACAGCAAACTGACTTGCAAAACTTCAAATATGTCTGCACATTAAACGAAGAACATCTTAAATTAATTAGGGATAAATACAACCTGATCTGCTGACATGCTTCTTCAAGCATGAAATCAAATTAATTAGGAATTTACTTAGAATATAAACATTTGTTTACACATCTAAATGCTGAGCATATTAAAAAGATACTGTTATTAAAATATTAAAGCAGCTTACACTATACTGCTCACTGAGTCTGTTTCATTCCTGTATCTGAGAAAGTACACTCAGAAGTCCTACAAGTACTGAAAGTAAATGAAATACTATGACTTTAGCAAGCCTCAAAAATCACAAGTGACAGGAAACTCTATTATTTTAAAAGAGTTTTTAATAAAAATGGAAGTTTATTTATATACTTTACCTGATCCTCCAACAATGTTGCATAGGTTTTATTTTAGAAGCAGGAATGCAGATGCTCAACAGGTTGCCTGCATCACTAAACCACCTTAAAATTGAATTAGAAATAGGATTCATATTTTGTATTCTAGGATGGAAACCAACAAGAGATACTGGATGCCAACATTTTTGGTTCACCAGAAAGATGAACACACAGCTTATGTGCTAGCTTCCATTTCAAGCAAGCAATGCTGTTGCTGATCAGCAGGAACTTATGTCTCACTGAAAGGTTTTTGAAATTTGCTTTGAAGAAAAACTCTTGGAACACGCAAGTCTTCTTTCCTATTCACAGTTTCTCGCTGCACATATTCATTGACCACTTGCTCATATCCCTCAGCCCTGAAAAGCTGAGATAAGAACTCTGAAAGAGAATTAAAAAAAAAAAAAAAAGATAAAATATTATGTTTAAGCTATTTTTAAAACACCAGACAGCATTTATATAAGCATATGTTCTTATGTGTTACAGCATGAAAATCACACAGGCCTTCAGATTTCAAGCTGTTCTATGTGGGCAGACTGCTGTATAAAAATCAATAAAAATCTCCTTTGGAAACATCAACCTAAGCAAAACAGCTTGTAAATCTGGGGCTTAAGCTAGTTACTCAGTTGAATTTCCAAAAATGCCACATCTCTTATTTTTATGAAGCCTTGTCATTCTCATTGTGACTGACACCAGTGCATTTTCTCTTTGTACAGCTGACCTTCACTATCTGAATAGATCATTTACCACAAATATTTAAAAGGCAATCCAGCTGTGCAGATGCACCTACATTCAGGAAGAATAACACCCTATGTTACATGCAATTGCTCAACAGAAAAACTGACAAAATGGCAAAGAGGATATGGTGGTACCAAGACTCCACTAAGATGAACTGAAAATATTTTCCATAAACAAAAAAAATTTTCCTCAGAGCCTATTTCCCTTAAGGAAGGCAGAAGCACCTCACAAACAGGGTGACTTGTGCAGCAGGAAGGTCTGCTCATGCTATTGACTTGTCATGTTAATTAAAAATAATAATTTTTCCTTTCCTGCACCTCAGTTCACTTACTCAGGCAGCAATTTCACAGTAAATTTAAGGCTGTTCTAAACTTGTGTTACTTGACAGAAAACAAAGACATTCAATTTTTCACTGCTCAGGGGGATTGGCTCGATGAAACAGTGATCATGTGGGTACAGGAAGCACAACCAGAGATGGTGTGTGGAGGAAGATGAGACCACCCACTCTGGTGGCACTGCAGGATTATATCAACCCTAGCCCACCATGGCTGTAAACATTGTGTGTTCATGTAAATGGGGACCCACACCAATGAAATATAAATAAACAGCACTCCATTGTGGACCTATTAAAATCTTATTGTAAGGAAGTTGCACATATTTCATAATACAAAACTAAAACCATGCATTCCTCCACAAATTTAATATTATTTCAAACAGAAGAAGAATGGATTTTTCTCCCATGGAAGAAGTTGTGTGTTGCCATCTGAGACCAGACATATTATAAATAAGTATGATTCAAATCACCCCATGCAGCAATAACTTGGTGTACCAATGTAGTGCTAAAGAAATGAAAAATAGCAAGGGTTGCAACCCCTGTGGAAATGATGGGAATCATGTCTCCAGTAACAAAAGAATTCTCAAGCATTAAGCAATGTTTATATGAAAATCTGTGAAATGAATGAGATCATAATGATTAAAAATGGGAGTAGAGGTGATTTGTGAGACAGTCACAGACCAGCCCAAGGAAAAACAATTGCTGACATGAGCAATATAAAATAAATTCTCTCTTTTCTCCTTCCTTCCTCTTCCTCATCCCTACCTCAATTCTTCTTGCAAGGGAAACATGCATACTAACAAGGAACTTCTCATTCAGAAACTATTCTAAAACACAATAAAAATGAGATTTAAGATTCCACAGAGAGGTCAGTCTCTTATTTGTTCCTTTTAGCATCATTCTCTTTCTAAGAGCTAATTGTTTAAACAGAACTAAAAATCACTCAATAAATAACAGTTCTAGAAATGCTTCAATGAAGCTGTAGCACAGCCTGCATTATCTTAGATTTCATCATTGTCCTATGAAGAATAGGGGGAGCTCACACAAAATTAATGCTTTTTATGTATCAGAAGCAATTAGTTAATATGTTATGGCATAAAATATGAATAACATTTACTTGGCCCCAAATCAGTCTCTTCAGCAGCTGTATCTTGCTTTAGACTAAGAACAAAGAACCCCACAGAAATAAATTCACAGCTCTTGTTACACAATGCTCTACAAGTGATAGGGGCAGTAGTGAGTTTAGCATGAGGAATTGGGAGTTAGAAGCTATAGCCAAGCTATAAACCCAATTCATTGTGAGAGTCTAAGCAAATTCCTTCATGTCTCTGTGCTTCAAATTCTCCACCAGTAAACTGCAATAACTACTCTTCCTCCTAAACCATTATGAGCACTGAACAAAAACTAAATACTGTATGACACAGAAATGGTTTTTTGCATTGTCTTCACTAAAGAACAAACCCTAGAAGCCAGGGTGACCACAGCTAGTCAGTGCTATCCCAGGATTTGTGCGTGAGCTTCTCAGCGCTGCAGTCGTGGTTCTGCTTTTAGAAGTCAACAGACCTCATCCTGCTCAACTGCACAAAGAATGATGCCAAAAGAACTGCTTACTTGCTTCATGAAGGTGATTAATTCTTTTACTGAACACAGGTCTTTTCCCCTTAGGTAACAAATCTGAATGAAATTCAGCAAATTCAGAAACCCCTGCTCTTGGAGAATTATAGCACACGCAACAAGCTTATAAACAAGAAAGCGCTCCACAAAGTTCTGCCAGTCTAAATAACTGCTTCTTCCCCAAAAGGATGGTAAATGAAATAAACCACAATTTAACACTTCATCCACACAGAATAAAACTTCCATAGGCATATTGACAGCTCCCTGGAGAAAGTCTGAACAGAAAATTCACAGAAAAGAAAGCACTGTACAACATATCTTACCCGCAGTAAAAAAATACGATCTTGTCCCATCTTGTCTGACATAAAAGTTTTCCCCAAGTTTGCTGCCTGATTTAAACCTGAGCATTGCATGATCATACAGGCCATAGTCTCGGAACAGGACACACTTGCCTGGTTTTAATACCTGTCACATAATACACACATGCTTTAATAAGCTAAACAGATTTAGTCATATATAGGAATATTTATTTGTGTACACATACAGACAAAGGTAACTAAGGCAAGGTAGACTAGCATAGTCAATAAAAGATTACAAGAATACAATACAACAGTGAGATAGATATCTATAGATAAATAGACAGATGGATGTAGATAGATGTAGACACAATTCATTCCCTATGCAACAAAAAGGTTGTGCAAAAACTGGATTGACTCTCAAAAATGTTTCCCCATTAATAAAAGACTACAACTAGTTTTAGAATACCTATTTGGGTGCTGATCAGCTAAATTAGCAACACTCTTCAAACACAGAGAAAATAAGAAAATACACAGTTTAACAAAAATTCCCATCAGGGCATTTTTTTCTGTTGGCTAGTATCCTGTTTAGCACTTGATTTTGTTTAATGGTTAACAATGAAATTTAGAATATCATGACATTTCTTTTTTCATGGGAGAAAGAAAAATGCTGCAATATCTCGCAAAATAAATAAGAAACCATTTTAGGAAACTGCATAATGGATTTATAAAATTGCTTTTTGGTAAAGAAAGCAAGCTATAAAGAGTTTAAAATTTATAAATACATGGTCATTGCCCATGCTGATTTTAGATATCTAAATATTTATATAACCTAAGAACCAATCCTGATTTTGGAAAACAGCTGGCGATATAAAAAAAAAAAAAAAAAACCACTAATATTCCTTTTTCAAACTGCTGATAATAACCCAAATAACATCAGAAAATACAAGACTCTTAACACACACATATGCAAAAGTAAAAAGGTATGTTGATTGTTTTCCTCTGCAGTCAATATACGGCATTTTGGGAAAATTCAGAACAATAACAATTCAGGTTGTTTAAACCACCCTTTGGATGGGCCTGTCTTAGTCTATCAACTAACAAAGACAGCATAGGGGGGTGAGTCTAGATTAATGTTGACTTCTGAACACTCCACTTTTAAATCACCACAGATCAAATATGTTTCATAATAACAGCAACATCCTAACAGCAGGTCACTGGATCTCTGGAAGTTAATTTTGGCTTTCCTGTAGGCCCCTTTCAGGTATCTGAAGGCCATATTTTATATATCTTTTTGTTATACTGATGGCATGAATTAGGCCTCAATCCAAACAATCTCACAATACCAGGAGAAAAATAAAGGACATTGTAAAAGATATTTTAGTCCTGCATACTCAGTGAACTAATGAAATACATGCATGGAATATAATATGAAAAATCACCATTGCAAGAGAGTAATTTTCTCAGAAAAAAAAATACTTTTGAGCTAAAAAGAAGTGCTTTAAAGGCTGTAATCTCAGCTGGTTTTACCTTGTAAATGTTCCTCAGGACAAGATGCATTTTGTCAGGATGAATGGCAGAAAGCACAAATATAAGTGTGACAACATCCACGGAATCTGCTGGTATATTGTCTAGAAGATCATCTTTGGTAAGATCACACTGGAACACTTTACATCTTTCCGTACTATATAAGGCATTTTTCTAGGGAAATTAAAAGAGCAAGCTTTCACTGAAAATTAGCAGCATTTGTTGCTACAATAAAGTAAAAATCTTGTGAAATTAATCAGTAGAGAGATACAAAACACAGTGGCAAGAGAATATTAACCTCCAACAGGTGGCTACTGCTATCAGAAATTCTTTGCTGCTAACTACAATAGTGAAACAACTAGTACAATAGCCTGTTCTCAAGAATTTGAGAAGGAATGTGCATTAAGACAATTCAAAAATTGTCTTAATTGTCAGAAATATTTCGGTTTTACCCCTGCTTCTACTCTTTAAAGAATACACAAACTCTATTGAAAAAAACCTACGTATTAGAGGGTGATGAAAGTAAAGCTCTTGAGCTACAGGAAGACTGCAAACAGTTGGGATTCCTGTCACATAATCTGCAGCTGGGCTGCTGTAGCTCACAGTTTTACGGTGGAAAAAAAACCCCAGTCTCGGCAAAAATTAAATTTAGCAAGAGCTGTGGAGGCAGATGCCATTAAGTCACCCAAAACCCAGGGTACAGGCTCAGCCCAACCTCATCTTGGGGCGCAGCCACAGCATCCGAGGGAGCTGCTGTCCTCTTCTGTGTGCCACAGGCACTTCCCATCTTTCGCATGACAAATCCTGTCTGTGTCTTGTGGTTCTTGGTCACAATGCTTTCAGTTAACAGATATACAGAAATTTACCTGTGATTACTTCATAAAGAGTTTTAATGCCCAAAGCCCCCACCAGAACTACTGCAAGGCTCGACTTTGGATTGCAGTACCCACGACTTGGCGTAAACATAACTACTCCTAATCAGGTTACAAATTCCTTTAACAATAATTTTCCCAGCCTTGTTTTTAAGGTTCTCCTTGGGACTCCCTCTATTAAGGGCAAGCTTCCATGCCAAACAAATTTTGCTTTTATTGCACAGTCAGCAGAGACATAGTAGTGCTCCCAAAACAGCATTATCTTCATAAATCATGCAAGTAATATACCATAATGCTCTAATTTGACACTGAAAAGCCAAGTCTTGAGCAACGATTTGGCTTCTTACATAGGATCTCCATTGAAAAGCATCAGTCTCAATTTTTTTGGCTATGTATATTCTACCCTTCCTACAAAAAGGAAGCCATGAGAAGTCTGTTGTTACAGTCATTTGTAATTTTAGAAGCTTCTAAAAAACACTCTAAAAGAAGTTCCAAATATCACACCAACCTTCACATACTCAACAGCTCTAGGAGAGAAATCACAGGCATATGCAAAAATATTCTTATCTTCTTCTAAGAGTGGAAACAAGCAGTTCCCAACCCCACAGCCTGCTTCCAGAATGGTCAGTTTTTGATCTGCAAACTGGGGAGGAAGCAATACAAGACAAAATGTAATTTTTGTTTTCTCATCATATGAGCAGAGGCACTGTTCAACCAGCATTTTAAAAGCTATAATCAATTTTAATGACAGTTCTTCAAAAAAACCCAAAGTAGACAGCCGCTGCATAATCTGACACTAAAACCCAGACATCCCGAATTTCCGCAAAATTAGAAATAATTTTAGAACATATATTAATATTTCTTCAGTTATCTGCCCCTTAAGCAATCAACAGACTTGTGCCATTTCTGTCTTGTCTTTCATTCAGCTGTAAGGAACAACAGATGCATCTGGCTATTCCCCTTAACTGTGTTCAGCAATCAGCCTGCAATTCTGGATGCTTTTCTCTAAAGCCGTGTACTGAAGTGCACCAGCTTGCACACAGAGAGGCAAGCTGTCTCCTTTAGGACTCAAAAATCAAATATTCCAGACTGCATTCTCAGCATCCAGGATGCTATGAACAGCATCCCCATGCAGTAAGGGCCAATTATAAACTGAAACTAAACTGATGCATATGATTCTGAGAAGTTATCTTTGCTACTAAAAGAAAATACACAGGACACTGCAAACTCTACATGTGTCAACTCTCACCCAAATGGCTTTGCTCTAAGTCCTGGAAACAGCTGATTGGAAACAATCAATCCCATCTTTTCCAGCAGAATTGCACGGACCTCACCTCACGACATGCCTTTAACTCTTGAAACTCTCTGGTTGTCCAATGTCTGTCTTTGAAGAAATTGGTGCTGTTTCTTTTGTAAAATAGATCCCAGTTCTTCTGTGCCTCTTTCTCCAGTTTTAGTTGTTTGAACTCAGACACCAAAACCCAATCTTTTGCCAGTTTTTCCACTTCTTCTGGGCTAAGGACTCGAGCACTATGGCCTTTTTTTTGGAAAGCACCATCTTCAGTAGATGTTGTTACTATATTTAAGCAATTTGCTGACGCCTTTTCTTGGAACATCCTAGATTCTTTTACACAAACACGAACACCAAAGACCCAAGGATGATTTTTTTTCTTTAGTGTATGGTTCCATCACTTAACTTAGGTAAAATAAGCGAGGCTCTAGAAGCAAAATTAAAAATGAGAAATAATTACAGTATGCACTTACTACAACTTTAGTGATCTGTCCAAGCTGATGGACTTACATGTCACCAGAATTCTCTTAATTTCAGAAAACCTTCATCTAAACTAAGAGCTGTATACACCATCACACTGATGTCAAAGTTCAAGAAGATACTTCAGAGTCTCCTGGTTCTCCCTCTGCATTCTAGAAAGCTACCCAAAAAGAAAAAGACGATGCAGCTCTAACTTTATTTTCACTAAAAGAGACAAGAGGGAAAGCAAAGGCTTTGTTGCACATTAACCTCACTCAGAACACTTCAGAAATAAAGGTAACTTAAGAACAGATGACACTTAACAATCACATTCAAATTAATGAAACAAAGTAATATGTATTCATATTAGCATTTCTCCTTCCTGCTCTCAGCTCTCTGAGAAAACACCGGTGAAAACAACAGCATTTATAACACCGCACCACCTAAAGAAGAGAACAAAACCAGTACTGTGGCCAAAATGCCCAGAGCTGGCCTGTGCCAACATTCATCCCACTGCCTCCTCCTGAGGATTCACACTGGTTTTAACAATCACAGGTGGTTTTATTTTCAGACATTAACAAAAAGAGCTTCACATAGGCTGGAAAAGGAGTCAAACATTTTCTCTGATGTTAAACTGGTTCTGACATCTGCCTTGTCATAAACATGCAGATGCTGGATGATGGAACGTGGGGATTAAATCCTGCACGGCCCAGTAGCTCGCAGGGAAGCCCAGGCAGCAAACACACACCGCTCGTGTACATCAGTGCCCAGAGACAGGCATTGGTGTCAATTTACCAAAAAGGAAATGAGAAAACCACAACAACACACACCCTAAAACAAACAAACAAGAGCAGTACTTCACTTATGTATCTTACCTTACGATAAAACACATTCTATGACACACATCAAGGATCACATGTACATGTTATATATGATGCTATCATGATATATTCACGTCATGATGCAAACACAAACATAAAATACGGAAGCGTGCAAATGAAGTAAAGAACTGTCAGAATTTTGTCCGGTGTCACGGCACACCCCCTTTTCCTCCAAGAACAGCGCAGGAGGTTATGAAGAAGAGGCTCCTTCGAAAGGACGTCTCTTCAAGAAGAGCATATCCTCAAAACAAACAAAAACTTAATCAGCAAAATTTCTGCCGTATTTCTACAGACGCCTATAGTCTAGGCGCGCTCCATTATTTCATCACAGAAGGCGCGAGGGAAGCGAACAAACGCAAGCCAGTCCTTTCAGTGACGCATCTGCCGCGGCGGGGAGGCAGCGCGATGATAAACTCAGTCACAACAGCCCATGCTTAGGCTAAAAAGCCTTTTAAAGGTGTTTAATCCAGAGCTAAGCCCACAAACATGTAACACCTCTGTGTGATCCTCCGGTCCCCCCACGCGGAACCGGCTTCCCTCCAGCAGCTCCTGCCCCAGCCTAGCCGGGGCTTGGATACCCCGGCAGGGAAGGAGAGGAAAGCCCCTCCTGCCCTGCCCTGCCCTACCGAGGGCGGGGAGCGCCGCTCTCCCACCTCCCCGGAGACCCTCCCCGGGGCAGCAGCCCCAGCCCGGCCCCGGGCCCCCGCCTCGCCCCGCCGTACCCGCCGCCAGCCCCGGAGAGGGTTCCCGGAAGGGAAAGCCAAGAATTTCCGGGAGGACGCCGGGCGGCAGCGCACGGAGGACAGGGAAGGGACCGGCCGGGCCGGGAGCGGAGCCATGAACGGCTCGGCGAACTCGTTGCTGGACAAGGAGGAGCACCCGCTGCAGCTGGGCGAGAGCTTCGAGCGGCGGCCCAAGGCCTCCTTCCACACCATCCGCTGTGAGCGCCTCCCCCGCGGCCGCCTCTTCCTCCCCGCTCGCGTCCGTCCCGTCCCGTCCCGTCCCGTCCCGTCCCGTCCCGTCCCCCGGCTGCGCTGCTCCTTCTGCCGCGCAAAGCCCTCTGCTCCCCTCGCCTCCTTCGCTCCGCCATCGCGGGGCTCCGTCCCCACTCAGCGCCTCTCCTACCCGCATTCCTGCTTCCCCCTCATCGCCCGTCTCCCCCTTCCCTCCTGTCCCCTTCAGCGCCCTGCTCCCCCAGCCATTCCCTGCTGCCCCTCCAGCACCCGCCACCCCCTTTCCCGCTCCCTCCGCGCCCGTCTTTCCTCTCCACGAGTGTTTTCCCCACAGAGGAGTCCAGCCCGGGAAGAAAGGGAAGGTGGATGTTGGCGGGGAGGGGGCTTGAGCGAGGCACGCCAAGGCGAAAGAACAGCTTTAGAAAGTTTGCTTGGAATTAATTAATCGCTTGGAAGCATGAAGAGTTGCCCCCGTAAGGAGGTGGCTTTGCCATCTTATCTTGCTCTCTTTGTGGCAATTAACTGCAGGACAGTCCCACCGCAGGCCCGGCCTGGGGAGGCAGCCGGAGCATCCAGAGTTGGGCTCTTAACTGGGTGTTTTCCTGATGGAGCAATGTGTAGCCCAGCAGAGCTGCTCCTGGCTGTCCCGACTCCAGCCAGCTGTAATAAATCACTGTCCCAGGAAAGCAAGTGGAAGGGACTTGGACACTTACAGTAATGCCTAATAAATGCAAGATAAATCCTGAGGTAGATTGTTTTGAAGAGGAACTCACTGTATTACCGTGCTTGAATTCTGTAGGGCAAGAAATCTGAGAAAAGCGAGTCTAGTTTTTATTACTAAAATGACTGGTAAACCATCAGGAGTAAATGTAAAGAATACAAAACTTATAACTTAGTAGTTTTCTATGAAAGTGAGGAATTTATACAAAAAACAGTATGATATTTTGGTTTATGATGCACAAATATAGGCCTGGTCTCTCTGCCCATATTCATGCACCACAAATAGTAGTTTCAGTGATTCTGGTCACCCAAGTGCCTCATCCTGTGTGAATTAAACCCAAACTATATCCAAGTGGAAATATACTGGATTTCTGGAATGGAAAGTGCTTCAATAACCAATTTCCTAAGGGATTGCAAAGCCAAAAGTCTACAGACTACAACTGGAAGAATGCAGTTTTATTTAAGAAGATCTTTCTGAATGCTCTATTTTCCATCTGTGACTTTTAAATGAGATTTCTTCATTGTCTTGCTGTATTTTTCCCCTAACTGTTGTTTTGGAATGATTTATCTGGGATCCAAACATTATATTATTGCCATAATCCTCTTCACACAAACTACAGTCAGAGGATTTTGTAGGCTACATTTGTTTCAACCTCCTTAAGATACTTCATTCCTGCACTGAGAAACTGGATTATCCTTGAAAAACACATCTTGAAAACATTTGATTTTTGGGAAAAGAGCTGTGGGTATATTTGGAGGGAAATATGTGCTCTCAATCTACATGAGGATTAGCCAGGCACGTGCTAACAAAATGAAAACAATTAGTTGAATGTTTGTTTAAAGTAACTCTATATTGCTGTGCCTAAGAAAGAAGTCTGGTAGTGATATTCCTTTTAAGTTGATGATGGTGCTGTTGAAGCTCTTGATCCCGTTTTGGCAAAGACACTAGCTCTTGTACAGCTGGTTTATTTAGCAAGCTTGCACATAAAGTAGGTGGGAAACAATAGCTAGAAACAGATTGCCCAGATGAAATTGAAGGCTATGATTTGATCTGGCAGTTAAGGCATGAGGATTAAGTCAAGTGTGTCTGATTCTGCTTGTTGTGCTGTCAAAGTAAAACTCAATTAAACATTAACATCCTCTTAATGAGAATTTATTACAAGCCAGGGTTTGGAGGTTTTTTTCCTGCAAATGTGTTTTTCATAGTGGAATTATATTTTAAATTTGTTCTGAGGTATTAGTTTCATAACTAATGCGGTAATTAAAAACCTTGATCGTGAATATAATTGCACCTCTTCAGATGCAGGGATGCTAGAGTTTGAATGCAGGCTTCTTATGAAAACAAACACAAGGCAAACTAGCCTATATCTGTGTGATTTTATTTCAATTTGTCTAAATAATCTCTCAAGACATTAGAGGTTCTGATAGGGTTTTTTTTTTTTTTTTCTGTTATTTTGTGGCTTACCAGCTCAACAGAATAATGAGGGGGAAATACTTTTAATATAAAATGTTCTCAGTTCAAATGAATGCATTAAACAGAAGTGCCTTGGTTTTGGAGACAAAGCATTGTAAAACAGAGCGAAAATACCTAAAATGAGTGTTAGTTTAAAGCCAGTACAGTGCTTCCTCTTACTGATGCTTTCTGTCCACAGTGGCTTTGGACCAGCATGAAGCTGCTGTAGTAAGATCAGCACCTCACTCTTTCCTCATAAGTGACAGCTGAGATCTCCTCCACCCATGTGGAGCTTTTAGCACTATTGTGGAGGCGAGATGGCCATTAAAGAGCCTGAAATATCAGTAAGGCTAAATTAAGTGGGTGTCATTAAATTGGTGTTTGTCACAGAGGAGTCCTCAGGTTTGCAATTGGCAAGAGCTAAGCAGAGCCTAGGGTTTTGGAAGTTGTTACTCTCTTGAGTTTGATTGGTACAGTTTTACACTTGCCTGTAAAACCAAGTGCCACTCAAAGGCTCGGGTTTGGAGAAGTCTGCTTTTGGTGTTCAAACACAAGATCTAGAACCTTATTTCCATTTTAAAAAGGAAGTTCAGGATATGGTACCACCACATGACTGGGTTGCTACTTGTAGACACACTGTACTGGTGTGTTACTCCACCCCTGCTGTAAACACTAGTATGTGTTTTACCATTCCCTATAATCACAGTAAATGTATGGTGGCTCTTTGCAGGGCACACTGATGCTTCTGAAGACTCTAACAAATGTAATCACAGTTGTTTTCCTCTTTAGATGATTTTAAGCCAGCATCGATTGATACGTCTTGTGAGGGGGACCTCCAAGTGGGTAAAGGAGATGATGTTACCATCACTTTGCCACATATTCCAGTAAGTCTGTTATATATGTGCTCCTGTTTACTCTCCAACAAATTTGCAGTGTTGTTACAGTCTAATGTAAATGCTATTTTCACTTTCTTTATTAGCACTGTGGGTTCAGTATTTAAGCAGCTGGACTTGTAGTTTGTTACCTTAGGAAAGCACTGTACAATTGGATCTTTGTAAAGGGCTATATTTCTAAGGTTGCCAGATTGTTCTTTGCTTTTGATTCCTTCCTTCCTACTCTTCCTTGAAAGGCAAAGAGACTTTTACTGTTATCTGAAGCTGTACACCTGGTTCCCATCCATTTTTAGTGCTGTGTCTTGCTGAAGAAAAGCAATGTAACTCAGGCTTCAGTCAAGGTTGGATGTTCAGAACCCACAGGCAGACCTGGAAGCATGCTCTTGCCCTTACTCAATCATGTACAGATAGGGCATAGAGGGTTCCCTGCCTTTAGCTTTATCAGTGGAAGCAAGGGGACAGTCCCAGTGAGTGGCCATGAAGTAGTTTCCCATCCACTTCCTTCCCTAATGATGCCATAAAGATCTAGTGTGTGAGGATGGTGGTCAAACAGCAATAAAACAAGTGATCAATCTGTTTATAGGTGCAGCTGGTTTGTAATTGAAGATTCAGTGGTTTCCTTACCAAAACAAAAGAAAGTGCTCATGTGCTGGAACTGGATTTGTTTATTAGCTGAAGTTAATGCTATGTGTCAAGCCAATAAACCAGAATTCACAGACATCAATGAGTCTGGTAGCTGCAGGGGGGCACCAGTCAGTTTGGAAGCCATGTGTCAGATCTTTTTGGTATTGTTCTTCCCAGCACGCCCGTGGTTTTAATTGGTAGGTGATGGTTCTGGGATAATTCTCACTGAATGAAGCTGTAGCCTGCTTCACCCTGCTCCTGTTCTTTATATGGCTTTGGTCACCTTCAGTGCGGCAGGAGGTCACATACTGGTTGTTGTCTATAGAAATGATGAGCATGGTAATGCTATTGGAGAGCAGGTAACAGCACAACTAACAGCAGCATTCATCTTGGATTAGTTGGAAACAGAGTTGCTCATTCATTTTTTGTGTTGAGCAGCATCACTTGTAATGTTCCTTTCCAAATCGCTGTACTGAGGAGCTTAATTTGATTATCTTGCCCTCAGTATGAGCATCCTTGAGTTTATGGTATACTGCAAAGGCTGAGGCAGCCAAGCCACTCCGTGTATGTTGTTCCAAGGCAGTGATGCCTATGTTCTGGACAGAGAGCTGGAAAACACTTTGCATACTGGAAAAGAATTAGAGGTTTTGAGATCATTTCATCCTGACAAGTTTCACTGAATTTCTTGGATGCTGCTTTGCTTCCCAGTTGTCCAACAATTGGATAGGATTCAAATTCTGAGTTGAAGTTTTCTTTTTGAAATTGTCTAATCCCTGAGAATATCTCTGATAATTTGTTTGGTGGAAATATTTCGGTGTCTCTCGTAGCTTGGATAAATTGAAGTACTATTTCTACATGTGGATTTAGCGAGTTTAATACTTGAAAAACAGTCTGGATTGGGGAGGGGAAAACTTCTGCTTGTTAGAGTACTACAGAAGATCATAGAATATCATGAGTTGGAAGGGTCCCCGCAAGGATCATGAAAATCCAGCTCCTAACCCTGCACAGAACAATCCCAAGAATTACACCATGTGCCTGACAGCATTGTCCAAGCGCTTCTTGAACTCTGCCAGGCAAAAAACCCTCACAGGTGAAAACAATTCTGTCCTGTAATCAGCAAAATCTGTAAGCCACTGTTACTTAGGCACTAACATAAACCCCAAACATTTAGTTTTAAGTAGAAGAGTGGGACTTAATTTGCTTAAGCTCTTACATTTCTACTTATTGTGTAGCCAAAATCACAGTCTTTGCTGCTTTAGGAGGCTTCTGGGTAGCAGAATGATAGCAAACAAACTTTGATCCATTTTCATTGCCTTTGTGCATTATACGTTTCCTGGCTTAGTTGTCAACAGCAAGCAGGATTTGACTTCAAGCTTTCTTTTTACTCTCTTAAATGTTGCTTTCCTCTTAAACGTAGGAATGATAAAAATATAACATGCCTTTGAAGACTAGACTTTCTTGAGACATCCTTTCTGAGTCGTATTTCTGAATCTCTCTTACTGTGTCTTTGTTAAGAACTCAGATTTTTCACACTTACTGTTCAGAACCCATTTTAAATTCAAATATATTCTATCTATTAGCAACATGGAGAACAGGAAATGCTTTCAGAGTAGTTAAAATGTGATTGTTCATTTTTGCTACTCAGAATTATACATCGGAGAGTGCAGGGTTTTTTCATTTCCTCTGTGATTTTGGTTGCTTTCCTACAGTGTGTGCAAAGGTGCATATGAATAAACATTTATTTTTAAAAACAAATTATTTTATACAGTATCTACACATTACAGAGAAGCCTGATGATGTTTCATAGCTGAAAACATAACCCCTTGAGTAACAGCTTTTTGACATGGCCAGATGTGTATCCCTGCTGTTATGTGCCAACAGACCGTGGATTCAGCTGGCTGTAATGTCAAAACCAGGTGTAAGGGCCAGGCTGTGCATGCATGCAGTATAGCTGAGCATAATCTCAGCATTACCAGTTAGCCAGAGTGCACCACCACATGAGTTTGTTGTCTTTTTTGCTTCTCAGTCTAAGCCTTTAGACTTTTAAGGCTCTGTGTAGCATTATGTGGACTTGGGGACTTTCTGGAAGGCATCAAAATACCCCATTTGCCTTTGAGAAGACATTTCAGTATAATTGTATGGGCATATGCATGCTAATCTGACTTTGAAGAAGACAGCTGCTCTTACATAGTTTGTAAGTGACAGTTGCTTGTAATCCACTGTGAAAATACTGTCATATATATTTATGTAAAATATACAGTGGAGTTTAAATTATTTTTCAATTGACCACATATTTCCTTGGGCAATAGTTCTGCTGCACAAATAATTAGAACATTATTTCTTATGCAAACCCATGATTTCCAGGGCAGAAACATCAAGAAGATTTCTGATACTTGTCAGGGACAGCTGTGCAAATTTAGTTACGCTGCCATTTTGGGCATGAGAACTGTAAATAAAGGCAGCCATGGAGAAGATGTTTTGTCACTACAGAGACACTTAAAATGATGAAAGGCATAATGTTGCTATGAGGAAATGTCTGATCTACTGCACATTTTCTCTGTATTTCTCTCTTCATGAATGACTATTTTCTGTAGGTACTAAACATTAAGTGCTTAGCCTCTTTTTCAGAACAAAACATACATTCTTTCCTCTTAGAATTCATAAATTTTTGGGCAGGGTAGTATAACCAAACAAATATGTGCTCTTTCTTTGTACCAGGGTTCAACTCCACCAATGACTGTCTTTAAAGGAAATAAAAGGCCGTATCAGAAGGACTGTGTGCTTATTATCAATCATGACACTGGGGAATATGTGCTGGAAAAACTTAGTAGCAGCATTCAAGTCAAGAAAACAAGGTAAAGCTGGGGACAGGGTTAATTGTTAGGATTAATTATTGCTGAAGTTTCTTATTAAGACTGGGTTTTGGAACAGAACTCTATTACTTTGTAGTGATGTTTAATTATTAAACCTTAGCTTTACATGGCAAATTATCATGCCTAAAAATGCAAATAGGAGTGTGAATCCAAGAGTAAAGAATTTGTAAATTCTCCACGGCTGAAATGACATAATTATAGTTTGCAGTGAAACACCTGTGATGATTTGAGGCTTTAGATGCTGGCTGAAGGATGGAATGTGTTTCGAGAATCTCTAGTTAGCCAAAAAAACCCATGAAAATATTAGACTGTCAAAAGGATTATTGGGCTTTCTAGGTTTGTTCCCTTCAGCTTCCTGTGGGAGTCACGATGTTTCAATAACATAATCTTAGGGAACAAGAAACACTCATTCCCATATTGGATAAGCAATACATTAAGTGGAACACAAGTACAAAGCCTCCAGCTGGTGAAGGTGGGCAGAACTGTAGAAATAATGGTTATGGTGCTTTACTTAGAAGAATTGGTGAAGCCAGAAATCCTTTCTGACCCAATACTCTGCTGCACAAATGCTACAAAGCATGCAGCTGGAAAGTTTTTAGCAGTCCTACTACTCTGCAAGTACCTGAAGTGTCTGGATCTTTCAGCATCACTGAACCACAGCTTGAGACCTAAAGAGAAAGCAGTAATTCAAATGTCTTTGAAGAAGAAACTCTTCAATAATTTTAGAAATTTTACATTAAAAAACACTTTGCAGTATAGAACCCTTAGCTGCTAAAACTACTAGAAATGGGGGTTGCAGCTCGCTGGTAGTTGGCTGGGTGTTTGCCAGGAACGCCTTCAGTTCAAGGTAAAAGGACTGTAACACTCCTCTGAATCAGAGATGTGAAAATCATCCATGTAGCATTCATCTTGTCCAGTGGATATGAGCACATCAGAGATGAGATTTAAATTCCCAATTTCAGTTCTGCTGGACTTTGTCTGGGTGAAGCTTAAGTCAGAAGGGAGCAAGTAAGTGCAGGAGGGCCTGAGTTCTGTGAAATGTTTGGTTACACTGAGTTCTGAGTCTCGTGTGGTAAAAATACTTCATATTTTCTCAGGTAGTAAAACATTTGGGGACCCCTGTTTTGATGAACAGTGCTTTGCAAAGTCATTGATTTTCTATATCAGAAGTGCCTTTTATTTTCCTGGGCTACTCTGATCTTTAACAACCTGTTGACACTCTGTGGGAACAGGGCTTTTAGTGTTAATACCTTGATGACATTCACAGGGGAGTAAGTGAACTTACTCCTCATAAAACCGTCTGTAGTTCCAAGAGCATAATTTATACTGGAAGTCTTTGACTTTTGCCTTCCACTTGATACAGTGAGTATCTTGCCAGCTCCTCACTTCTCTGTAGATAGACTGTAAGCTGCATTAATGTGGTATCCAACAGCTGCATGCCACTGGTGAATGAAGAGGGCATTCTGTGTGAGGCTCAATCTAGAGTTCACTGAGGCACAGAGATATCCCAGTAAATGCTCCATGTACCAGCTCTGGAACCACAGGTGGTTTAGGTGAATCCCCAGGAAGTTCAACATGGCCTAGTTTAACTTATCTTGTGTTATGGGATTAGTTTCCAGACACAAAGTGTAACACTGCTGAGCTGGAACCCTCCTAGAACAGAAACTGAGCTCTAATATCTACAAGCTGCTTCTGGGCTGCACTGCATAAAGCCATAACCCCAAAGGCTTTGCTGTTATGCAATTAATACACCACACCCTTTAAAACCTTATTATGGTGTACTGTAAAGGAACCTGCTTTGGGTTTGTGGTTGTTTTTTTGGGTTTCTTTTTCTGCCAAGGGTATTGACTGGTCTGCAATCTCAGTCACATCATGGGTTCAGTAAAAGGCAGAAACACCTGGTGTGAACTAAACAGGTTGGCACAGTGTTATTCTGGAGACTATTTTCCACTAAGGAAACAGCTTAAACTGTTTTGAAGGGCTAACAACAAATGGATAAAACCCAGGAATTAAATGCTTGTATGCTGTATTTAGCAGTAAGAGTGATTACTCTAGCCAAGTTGACCTCTAAGAGAGTTCAGTTTGAGATTATTTGATTGCAAGTGAGAAAATTGTTTCTTTCGCTGTGATTGTTTTAAGCAGGATTTTGTTGTGAATGGATTTGTAGTTACTTTAAATTACTGTGATTGATCATTCTTTTTTTAAAAATACAACTACTAATTCCTAAATTAAAGCCTTCATTGTTGTTCAAGTAGAGATTTGGCATCACTTTTGGCATCACTGAACCACATCTGGATTTGAAAATACATTTTGTAAGGGTGTTGCAGTGTAGTCGTATATGTTTCTTTGTTATTGAAAGTAAGTGTTGTGTACAGAAAGCTGTAATTCAGTCTTCATCTTTGTAAAACAAATTAGAGATCTGTACAAAAGGAAGTCACAGATGGTGCATTAGCACAAGGATATTGAAAAAGCTGGACATAGTTGCACAGTACCACTAAATGTGTCTGGTTGTTTCTTCAGAGCAGAGGGCAGCAGTAAGATCCAAGCCCGAATAGAGCAACAGTCTGCCCGAGCATCTCAGCCTCCTTCACAGTTCAGAGCCCCAACCAAGCCAGCAGCTGGACCTAAAACTTCTCCTTTGAAGGATAATCCTTCACCAGAGCCCCAGCTGGACGATATTAAGAGAGGTAAAGAAGGGTTTGTAGTTTCTTTGTCTTTCTTCTTTATAATAAAAACTATGGCTGTGCAATTTCTAAAAACATTCAGGGATTAAAAGATGGTACTTGACAGCTGTGTTGACTTCTTTATATCTTGTTTCTTTATTCATCTAAGTGATTATTTATTCTCTTCTACTAGAATAGATATTTATACTGCCATCTTCTCTGGCCTGGGGAAAGCTTCCTCTTTCTGGGTAATTTTCTCTCTTCCAAACTATTTCTCTCTTCGGGAAAGAAGAAAGAAAATTAATGTGAATTCAGAAACCTGCAGCTCAGTGCTGGACAATTGCACGAGTGTCCTAGGCCACCAGAGCAGCAATAACAAAGTGTAATGGTCCAAGGTCTCCTTATGCTGTCAAGTCACTTGGAGAAAGTACCCTGCACTGAGTAAGGCTGGTGGGATGGAAGGGCTAGGCAGCTGTGTTCCCAGCACAAGATAAGCTTGCACCATGCCAAGCAGTGCTAGTAGGGGAGGAATGTGAGAGTGAACAAACCTGCAGCTTACCCTCTTCACAACCACTCCTTTGCAGCTTTGACACACATGCCTTATGGCTGCTAAACTTCCATTTAAAAAGTACCTCAAAGGAATTGGCTCAATTCACTCTTCTGCTTAGGCAGAGCTTTGTCTTAGTGCTCTGCTGTGTGTAGGATGCACTTTCTTTTGCTACTGATGTGATACCTGTTTTTGCTGTGGATAATACAGTCAGGATAAGGAAGACTTTAAATTTTTGTTTTGTTCTTCTCTGGCACTGACACAAGACACAATTATTTTATTTTAAGCTTGTTCTTTCTCTCTGCCTTTTTTTTTTTTTTTGTCTGTAGACTTAGCCTATGTTAATTGCCCAGATGAAGTTAATTACTCAGCAGGGTATTTTTTCAGTTCATGGTAATCACTAGGTGACATTTTTGCTGCTAAGCTGTGTGTTTGCATAGGTGCTGACTGGTCTTACTTTTCTGCAGCAGTAGTGTTTTCAATACATGGATGCTGGTCAGCAGCCAGAATCAAGGTCTGAGAGATTCTGTTAGCTACATTGTTATTTTTATTTTCTGGATAATAGGTAATGAAAAAGATAATAGGTGATATATAATTTTTTTTTTTAATTAAATCAGTTGTGGATTTTAAATGTCTTTTCCTGTAGGGTATAATAAGTTACTTAACCTTTGAGGCACTCTTTTGTACACATACAGCAATTTGTAAAGGTTGTATTACAGTAAAATAATTACTTTTGTCCGGGGTGACACCTGTTCTAAAAGATCATTTTCTAGTGGTCTACAGTGTAAGTCACATTGTTCAGAGCTATCCTAATATTTTTTTGCCACCTGATAATCTTTTATATGAAAGTACCTCCAAATAAATAACCTGTGGTGTTTTGTTTCCAGAGTTAAGGGTTAGAGCACCTGACTTGTACTAAAAATAGGACTTTAATTTGGTGCTTTATAGGGGGAGTTGCACAAAGCCCCAGAAGAGCCAGAAGCCTGGGCTTTGGTGTTTTTTGCTTACAGTCTATAACTTTTTCCAGCACTGATGATCTAGAGTGCCAGCATTGCTAAACCATTTATATAATAACAACCTACTTTAAAAAGATAGAATTAAAATGGCCCCATTCCACAATGAAATGTAGACAATGACCTGTAAAAGCTGTAAGGTAGTCTGCAATCCTGTTATCTTCCCTTAACGTGTGTTTTTATGAACACAGACTTGTTCTGAAGAGCATGTGTTCTTTCCATTCAAGTACTAGCTTTAGTTTTGGTTGAAGTACTTCCTCTGTATGAAAGAAAGATAAACAGAAAGCTGAAATTCTGTGGGTTTTGTTTAATGAACACAGCACAGAACTTATAATTCCCAAAGGAGCTTCTTGAAAGGATCTCTGGCACTTTGACACTCTCTTGCTTCCAGTATGCCCTACTTAAGGGTGTAGTGGGACACACAGCCCTCAGGATGTTTCACAGTAGTTTTAAGGTAACCTCATGCAGGTTTCTGCTTTCCTTCGTACCCTCAGCTGTGCATTTCCACCCCTCCCTTACAGATGAGCTGGAAATGAACTCTCAGGTAGGTCAGTTGTCCCATTTGGACACAGCTGTCCAAACAACAGTGTCTGAGGACAAGTCAGAGCATCTTCAGGTAGGTCAGTTGTCCCATTACACAGCTGTCCAAACAACAGTGTCTGAGGACAAGTCAGAGCATCTGGGAATTGAACCACTCCCTTCCTTCATGGACAGAGGCTTTTGGGAGGCTGTGTCTAGTGTTTTGCACAAGTGGAATCCTTTCCTCTTCAAGCTTCTATATTGTCCTCTTGCCTGAAGGGAGCGTAGGAGAGGGTAGGAGCTTGTTCTTTTGAACACTCAGCTACATCTGATAATGTCTCATTAAGCTGTGAACATTTGCACACATATAGCACAATACAGCCATTTATTTGCACAAAATAGTTGACATTTATCAGACCTATTTGACCACAGCAGAAATGTTTTCAACAGCATTGACATAATTACAGCATGCAACATATTGATATATGTCAATAGTATTGAAAAATTACAGCATGCAATAAAAGTGACATGATTACAACATTTGAGAAAAAAAAACCACAGAAACATATTTCAGGTTTGAAGACTCAGTGCTTAAAAATCTGAACAGATTTTATTTACCTGGAATGTAGCTGTGGTATGTGAAGATTTTGCCATAGCACTGTTTGTCTCTCAAGAACACCTCAGTCAGATTTTTTGCACATCAGTATAAAATACTGCCTCTTCTAGCTGCCATCTCCACATGCTCATGGTGCCAGTATCAAGTTGATTTCTCCACCTTGCATTCTATTTTTACCAGTAAGTGTTCTGCTATAGGCATTCAAACTTAACCCTCCCTAAAGCTAAATGACTTTTTTCTGGAAATCCTTGGTATTCTTGCAGTATAAGGTGAAGGCTTTAGTTAAAAAATCTGCACAACCTATTGGAATTGAGAGAAGTAGGAACAGTTAAACACTCTTATGGTATTTGATGCTGAATATATACAGAAGACAGCCCTGTTGAGAAAGGCTGTTCTGTTTGGATAATGATTTCTGACCTTGAATTTTATTGTTTTTACTCTAAAACCTGCATTGCCCGCCAGCGTAAAACAGTAATTTTGTCTTCTTGAAAGAAATTTTACAGCTGTAACATGAAATGTAGAGAAGTTAAGGTTCCCAAAGCAGTGTCAGCCTTTTCAGATATGTAGACTCAATTAAGGCAAGTGCTCAAAACTGTACTGTATGGAAAGCTTTTTTAAAAGTAACTACTGCACATCCTGACTCTTGTCATCTTTCGAACTGCAAAGGCGCGTCGACATGAGGTGTTTGATCTTACAGCACAGAAAGATCTGGGAAAGGTCAAATTCTTTCGTGGTTCAGCTTAGAATACATGTACACGTACACACACAACTATTTTAATTGGAAGCACCATGAGGAAATGTTTAACCCACATCTTCAATACCTATAGCTGTACTGAGCATAGCAGTCAAATGGAAAAATGCAAAATCGGACCATCATAAAGCAGCCGTGTTTTTCCTGTAAGACTTTGATGTCGTCATTGGCTTAGTCACTGAGAGTGTGAGACAAGAGTGTTTTGAACAGAATTCCTTAGTGGTCCTGCTGAATTTCTCTTGACAGGCTTCTAGTGGTGCTGCAGCCACCAGAACATTAGTGAAAACAATTGCTTTTCTCTCATCTGCTCAAACATGATGTTTAAAATTCTGGGCTCAAGGAATGAGAGACAACAGAGATCTGAGGGGAAGCTGTCAGCCTGTGAGGCAAAAGTTGACTAGAAGATGGGCTCTGACCAAGTTTCTACCCATGACCAGTGTCACTGATAACAGCCTTAACTCCCCAGTCCTTGAAGCTTGTGATACTGGTTCTGTTTTGCCTTTCCTTGCCTCTTTTCATCATAGTGGGCTTTAGCACTACTTCCAAGGCATTGTCTCGTTCCTTTCTCATAACCAAACCTCTTTTACGGGCTCTTAGTTTTCTGCTTCCCCAGCAGAAACCTCCCATTCTTCATTCTCACACTAATCTCCAATTCTGTTTAAAATTGGCCAGGCTAATCTTCTTTTCCCATTGGTCAGACAGCAGCACTTCCTTCAGTGATCTCCTCACCTATTGTATCGAGTACACGCTTCTTGCTTAGGTTTTTTTTTTTCCCTTGTTCTCTGCAGTGTGTTTTTGTTTTAACTTTTCCCTCTCACCACCAATGCCTAGAATCACCTCACCTTCTTCACTCTGTTTCACATGTGGTCTCTGTGTTTTCAGTCCCTGTGCCAGCATTCTTCCATTTCAGCCACAGAGTCCAGCTCTGTAGTGATAGATGTGTAATTCTCAGGCACTTGTCCTGTGTTAGACTTGTCTGTTGTATCTTTTTGCAGTATGGACTGTGATAGGTAATCGTGCTTGCTACAATCCAGGATATTCTAACAATGTATTATAATCACTGTAATTTGCAAATAACAATTTCATCACTAGAAGAATGTAGAAATTTTACATCATTAAGCTGGGGGCAAAAAAGTTTAAACCTGGTCATTTTAAAGAGAAAGTACCCTTATTTCTGGTTACCTTTCCTTTAGCTTTCCCCTTTTAATTTCCCAGCCTTAAATACAAGGAACATTTGTAACTTGAAAGCCTCAATATGAGTAGGCTGGGAACAGTGATTCACAGGTGCTGATTTGTTTGTGTATCAGACTCCAGGCCTGAAATGTATTTTTAAAGCCTGCAAGATTGTGTTGAGAGGCAATAAGGGAGAAAGATATTGCAGTAGCATCTGCTGTTGGCCAGTTGAATCAATATATGATTCTGTTGAATCATATTTTCTTTCTCTTCCAATGGTCTCTTATGCTAAGTCTTCAAGCTGAAAGAGTAGTTTGTACCTGGCATACTGGTAAACTACAGAGAGCACAGATGGTATAGGCAGGGATCTAGATGTAGAAAATAAACTGGAGAAACAGCACTGCTGTCCGTAAATACCCAGCTGGAGTATAACCATAGCACTTGAAATTGAGCTCTAAACCTTGAAAGTGAAAAATAGTGATTTTAAATCTGGCAAAAGAAAACACAATTTCTCAAACTAATCATGCTAAGCTAGAGGAATTCTCTCCAGCAAATATTGCGGAGGCTGAAAACTTAGCTGTTACTCTTTATTTTAGACTTTTAAAGTTTTATGAAGTTTAGAAAACTTCAGCTGTTACTCTTTCATTTTTATTGGGCTATTTTTTAGCCGAAGAAAAATGAGTCTTATTAAAAAAAGGGACTCTTGACACACATCTGACTTAACATGAATTACTCCCGGCATCAGTTCTCCACTTGTTAGGTAGGGGTGATAATACCTCATATCTCCCTTCTTTCATTCTTGTCCCTTTAATCTGTGAGTTTCCAGGGCAAGCACTGAGTTCTAACCCTGTGGGTATGGTACTGCTAGCACAAAAAAAAACCCTAAATTTTGAGGTTTCATATTCCATGCTTAATATATGTGTGGATGTTGTTCTCTCGTGGAAACCTGCCAAGATGAACTGAGTCATTAGATACTCAGCCTTGTGAGTGGATACAAAGGAGTTGTCCTCTACTAGTGTTTAGGCCACTTAAAATTATGACAAATTTAACAATATTGTATAATTTGGGGTGACGTACCTTAATAGCTCTTTAGTAACCAGTTCTTCTGCCAACACTAGCTGTTGCTGATGAGGCTGTTGTGGTGCTGTCATGGTGCTCCAGTGTTTCTTTCCACTGGAAACCCTAAAGTGGGCAGTGTCTTGAGTTGTATAACTTCCTAGTTTCAGAGTAGTTTCAGTATTTCCTGGCTACTTGTAAGCTCTTTAGCAAGTTATGGTATTTTTGCCACTCCCTAGTATGTGAAAATTCTCAGCTATTCTCATGTGTCCTACTGCAAAGTTATTTGATGTCATCCATCTCCTTCTGAAGTTTGTTTACAATGGGCTGTGTGACTGTGCTGCAGCAGTTTCATACATTATCTGAAGTCAAGGCAGTTTCTGTTGTAATCATTTGCCCATGTCCATGTACCCAGCCTCCGACACACCATTTTTTGTGTTTTCCAAAAACCTAAATGTAACCAGCAGCAAACAATTCAGATTTAGATTTCCTCGATCAGCTAATGTGCTTACTTTGTATGTAGACCATAGCCTGTCAGAAATAATGAAGCTGAAAGTGCTTTCAGGAGTGTGAAGTATATGAAGAATAATTGTGAAAGTGAGGTTTTATGATAGTAACCTATGCTGTTGCTTCTTTAAATTTAGCTACAGCAATAAATAAAAAAGTTTTCAGGATTTTTTGTTTCCCTTCCTGTCTCAATCTTTCATGTGAGATATTTTGGTGTGATAAACTATACTTGACAAAACCATTGCATTTGCACATTCTTTTCCAAAATTCCATGGGGCCCTGTTTATGGTATCAACCAGATGAATTTCTTTTTATTTCAGAGCTGAGAGCAGAGGTTGAAATTATTGAGCAGATGAGCAGCAGCAGTGGAAGCAGCTCATCGGATTCAGAAAGCTCATCTGGGAGTGAAGATGAAAGCTCTAGCAGCGAGGGGGAAGAGCCAGCACATGTTTCCCCTTCCCAGCCACCACACCAGCAGTATAACAACAGGAATGCTGTTGCTAATGGCACCAGCAGGCCACAAGGAAGCAATCAGCTCATGAACACGCTCCGTAAGTAAATGCTTGTGTCTTACCACTGGTGAAAGCTGATTATGAGCACTCATTTACTTAGCATGATAGGCTAACTTCATGAAATGCCTTTTGCCAAATAGTAGTTCCAGGGAGTTGCACTGGCTGAAATACATGGACAGATTTTATGAACAGGGGGCTGAGACTTGTCTGAAGGTGTGGAGAGCCTGTGGGCGTCAGTGCAGTTGTCCCCGTTGTCCCTGTTGGGTCTTGATTCAGGTCTCCAAGTAGCCACTGAGATGGATGTGGTGCACTAGAGGAATTCTTTTCATATGAATATACAGATTAAATGGAAATAGTGGGGTTGACACATGTCAGTTAAAGGTCTGTGAAGAACTGAATGGCTCAAAGCTGTCCTGGGTTCCTAAGTGCAGTCTCTGTGGTCTTCAGTATTCCTTTGTCAGCATATTTATTGTGTTGGTCTCAGCTGTATTTTCACAAGTACCACATTTTGAAGGGAAATTTAAATTAAAATTATGTTAAAATATTGCAGCTATGGTGTTGCAAGCATTGAATCAGTACAAGCTCACTTCACCCTTTAAAAAGTGTCAGGCACATTTTTAAAGCATAGTTTTGTCCCATGAGACTCTCTCTGGGGATATGGTCTGCATCTGTGTTGCTCTTTCCTTATGCTACATCAGGTATATTTTAACTCAGTGGAGTTAAAATATTGAATTTGCAATTGCCATAAATTGTTCCTAATTCCTCCTGAGGCATATTTGCACACATCTCTTGGCACCCATTCATAAGGAATCAGTGGAGTCTGAATACAGATGTGTATAGGGTTTCCAGCTCTGAGAAGATAAGTATATTGTACAGATCCCACCAAAAAGCCCTGCTGGAAAACTTAGAGGCTTGTCAGTCTTCCTGCCAGTAATGAAGGACTGAGTGAAATTCCAAGTTCAACAAAGTCATTAGGACTGTGTCCATGTCCCTGTTTCTGGTTGTGAGCAGCCTCCTTCCTGCTTCTCCACAACCACAATACTGCATGGCTTTAATGATCTGAAGCCTCTGACTGTAGGAGAATCTGGGAGCTACTAGAGTAGCTCCTCTCTTCATGCAGTGCTTTTTGCCTTTGGATTTAAAATACTTTTGCTGTGGGGAAAATCACCCAAGTTCTTGTGTCCCTTATCTCTATGTCTGTTGAATAGATGCCCTGCAGCTGTTTTGAGGGGAGGGCCGTGGGAGAATACTGGAAGAGTTAGGTTCAATTATCAGAGCACAAGCATGATTCTTGCCCCCTTTTATCCCCTCCATCTCACCAAATCACAAGTGCAAAACAGGATGAGAGCCAGTAGGTTTGATCCCTATGCTGACCTTTAATGTGATCTCTGCCCTTTGGAGGGCAGCTTTTACCTTCAAAGCACGTGTCAGCTTAGTTCAGCTTTGAGTTGTGATTGCTTTAACAGTCCTTTTGGTTTATTGACATGTGGAGGCCTTGCCTTGGCTACCCAAATGGTCTTACACCAAAAAAAAAAAAAAGTGTTTTTAAAGGGTAAAGAAAGGCAAGGAATTCCCCAGTGCCTTGTCCCAGAGCCATATATGGGAGCTTTGGTGGATGGAGGCTGTGGAATGTTTTCCACAGCTGCTAGCATGGAGAGGGCTGTTGTCCCACCAGGGAGCACCTTTGGTGGCTCTGGAGACCAGGATGCTTGGTTTGGCCTGAATCCAGCTATTAGCCCCATGCAGCTCTTGATGTTCTTGGGCAGTTTCATTAAATCACAGATGATGTTTGCATTCATTTCATGTGTTATTCTTATTTAAATCTTCCAGTGTAAATGTGACTGTTCTTTGGTTTGATTGCCATGAAATGTGAATTAACACCTACTCACTTGTTGTGTTTTGTTGGTTTTTGTTTTCCATAGGAAACGACTTGCAGTTGAGTGAGTCTGGGAGTGACAGTGATGACTAGAGGCTGAGCTTTTGCTGTTTCTGTTACATATACATGAAGAACTAATTTACCTTGAAGTGATCCTATTGCTTATGAAGAGGAGCTGGCACAGAGATGGTTCCATGTGTGGAATTTTAATAGAAGAAATGCATAGCCCTACAAAATAGCAGATGTTGAGGACTGTTTTACTGTGTGAATTACATGTATATATTGTGTATATTCTTATTCTGCTAAAGCTTGGAGTAGATATGTACAGTGGGTGAGCCAATGTATGTTCCTGTCCACCATCTGTAAGTTTAACATGTAATTATGTGAGGTCATCTAAAAATTTCTTGTTTGTAGGGTATGTTCAGCACATCGTGACTTTGTCAGGGGACTTTTGTATATAGGGTGAGCATGTGCCTACAATGAGGTTAAAAAAACATGCAGGAGTTAGTGTGTGCACTGAAGTGGGACTGCCATAAATTAAGTTTCAATACTAAATTGATTTCTTTGGTTTGGGACTTTTTTAATGCCTTTTTATTGCTATTTATGGTTGATTTAATAGACTGACTTTTAAACAGTTGGACAGTAGGAATGATTAAACCACGTTTGTCACAAACCTTGCTGCATCAGTGCCTTATAAGCAGGTTTTTAAAATAGTGCTTCAATTCCTGCCACCTTCTCTGTATGGAGCAACACTGAAACCTCCTCAGATTGCTTCTGCAAACAAGAGCTGTGTGTCACATACAGCCTGCTGTGCTCTGAGGGCAGTGACTCTAGCAAGATAAAGGATACACATCAATCACCTAAACTCATCCAAGTAAGAATCAGATAATCATTCTCTTTAGAAACTGAAGGGTCTCATTTATCTCAGACTTTCAGACCTAGTCTTTAGAAATAGTTATAAGCCCAACTACTAGTGACATTGCAATGCCACAAATGCAAAATATTTGACTATTGAAATTCTAAGACTGGAGCCCTGTTTGCAGTTTCCTAGAGAATGCAAAAAGAAGAGGTGACAAAACAAGCAGCCATGAAACAGCCGAAGTCTCTCTTCCACCACAGTTGTAAAGGTAGACTTTAGTCCATACTGTTCATTGGACAAGACCTCTTTGTGCTTGGCAGGAGTACACAGAACATGAAATATTTGCCAAGGGTGAAATTCACCCCTGTTTAAAGGGTGTCTAAAGGGTGCTTAGTTGGATTATCATTCACTTTTTTGCTCACATGGAAAATGAGTGCCATAGGCAGCCTCTTGTGACTTCTTAAAATCAAAATTCCACTGACATAGGACAAATTGCACCTTAGTTGTGGTGTAATCCTGGGGAATGGGAAGCTAAATCAGATGCCTCTCCATTCTCAGGTGTCTGCTTTGCACTGCTCTCATCTGTCAGTTTGTGTTTTAACTCCTGTTTGTTTACTGAGCTCTGTCCTTTTTTTTAACATGTTGAAGAGCAAGGGGACATTTGAAGGGAGATTTTATTAAATGGTTTATTTTTTTGCATTAGATACATATTTAGGCATATTTTTGCATTATTGTACATACATTAAAAATACTTGGTTTTTTTTAAAGTGTTTTGTGATGTAGGTATGTATTTTAATGGACAATTATGAAATATACTTGATGAAAAGCCACAATTGCTCTTCTTTTTTTTTTTCCTGTTCTCTTTCTTTTCCCCTGTTCTCCCTCTAACAGTAAAAATGGTCTGTTTTACAAGCTTGTACCAGTCTGGGATTTCACGCTTTGGTACAGGAGATCTGCATGGTATGGTCTGCAGTCTAATAATTGTTAATGCTACTCCTGACTCTCCCCCAGCTCAAGATCTGAATAAGCAGGGAGACATCTTTCTGATGCCATTTCCCCATTGCTGGAGTGAATGCCTGAGTTCTGTTGATATTATTTGCACTCAAATGGAAAAGCAGCAGAGTGCAGCATCACTACCTTCTCATGTACTCTAAAATCCAGGACATGTCATAGGAAGTTTATTAATTATGTGTAAATAAAAGATACGAAACTTTAGAGGGTTAGATAGCACCAGACTACATTGATTTGAATCGCTGCTTTAATTGCTGATTAGATCAGCAGTTGGGAAAGCTTCATTCAGATAATCAATTTCTTCCTTGTTTTTGTACTCTAGGCCATGTTTTCCTGGTCACCCCTCCCTGACAGATTTTTTCCCCTTCTTGTTGGTAACCAAATTAACATATTTTCACACAACTGCACCACTTTTAAACTTTTTTTTTGGTCCGTGCGTTGCATCCCCCAGATGCATCATATCAAGGGTGGCCTCTTGTTCATGAGCTGTTTATGTGCCCTTTTCCACAGCAGGTGAGTAACCCCAGCCTGCTCGGGGGTGTGAGCCAGCCAGTCCCTATGAGTGTGTCACCAGCCCCTCCCTCCCTGCCATTGTCCCAAGCAGCTCCTGGCATCTCCACCCTTCCCACACTTCTCAGGTACTTGGAATGTATTTTGTGAATGTGAACCATGCCTAGGAAACTTCTAAGATCAGAAGAGGTGGCTGCCACCACCAGCAGCAATATGTTGACTTTTTTCTGAATACACCTGTGTGTTTTAAAGCCATTGCCAGCCTGACATTTTGATTGAGGCCCTTGAAATTTTATGTTTCGTGTATTAAGAGACACTAAATGTTGTTCTGTCTGTTCCTATTAGATGCCTGTTCATTGGTTCATAATTTGCAGTAAGTTTCATTTGGATGGAAAAATGGAATCCAAGCAATTATTTAGAATTTTCTTAATTAGTTAGCAATATATTTAACATGCTGGAGAAATAAGTTCACTAAAATGTTTTGATTAAGCCTGTTAATGAAATAAAGTATTCCTGATTATTTGTGGTAGGTTCTAATCCTGCAGGATTTTACGACTAGCACATCTTATCACCACAGAGTAATTTTTCCACATAAGCAGGAATGTCTTTTATATGCAAGTTAGTTAAAATGTGGATTAACAGTGTATGTGGAGTACAATTATGAGAATGAACTGAAACTAAGGATTTCTTTGCATTCACGGAAAGCTGCCTGCCTGCCACGGCAGGGTGAGCAGCTCAAGGCAGCTTTGGTTTCTGATGGTTTCTGATGTTTCCTTCTGTTCAGTGACTTCATTCATTTCAGTGGTTTGGCTTTCCTTAAACTTTCACCAGCAAACATGGCCTGCTTATGACTTCCCATAACTAGAATTGCTGTAGGAGTAATAAACAATAATGATTTAAGTAGATTGTCACAATTTCAAATATTGTTACAATTTCTTTTTTTCATAAAAACGCTTGGTTTCCAAAGGGACAAATTCAGTCATCTACTTGCCAGGGTGGGATGTCTTAAAATACAATTGCAGCAATGCCTAAGCTCGTGTTCCAGATTTTAGTCATGTGCAGAAAAACATCTACCCATCTCTGCCCTTGTTCCAGCCCCAAGGGCTGACCAGCCCTGCCAGCAGGCACGGCTTGAATCGCTCCAGCTAAGCCAGAGGAACAGCCACCTCTGGGCAGAAGGTGTCCCAGTCCCCTGATGAGAAGGTGTCCCCCCACATGTGTAAGAGCGGGTGGCCCTGCCCATTCTTGTTCCACCAAAGCATCCACCTCCTCTCACAAGTCTTGGCTGAACTGATTTTGTGGGGAAGGCAGCCTGATGGAAAAAGATTTTTCTTCAGCATGTCTCTGAATAGCTCTGTGTTTGACTGTGGGTAGTACATCTATTTTGAAGATGCTCTTAGTTGATTTGCAGTTTCCTGTATTATAGACTAGATATAGGCCTGTTTATGTATAGAAAGACTTTGATGTGCCAAGATTTACAGTCTTTTTTTCTCCTTCAAAGTCCATTTACTTGAGTTGTCAAAAAAACCCAAAAAGTTCAACAATCTGTGCATGTCTCCTTTTTTTTTTTTTTTTTCTTCATTTGAAAACGAAGAGAAACATAGCCTGGAAATGCATGTGTTGGAGAACACTTATTTTCAGTAATTGCCTATGCATTATTCAGTGTGCTAGCTGCTGAGTCAGAGAGGTCCTGTGGAAAACACAGCTGCCCAGGAATGGGCATCTTGATGGGATGAAGGCTTCTGATGATAACTGTGGATTCAGCTGCTGACAATGAATGACGACATCTTGGGTCTGTCTGGTTATTTACAGTTTGTTATACCCACACAAATACGTGTGCCATCAAAAGGAAGAGTATCACTGATGCTTGCCTCACAAACAGAAGCTGCCACGTTGGGGACAGACATGTGAACTAAAAGCTGTTGATCCTACACCCAAACCCTGTTCTCAGAAGATAAGTGATCAACAAAACTAACAGTCAGTTAGGCAATAGCTGCCTCTGGTTTATGTGAGAAGGGTGTGTATATAAATGGGAAAGTCTCTGTTTAGCTACTGCTTCCTATTCCCACTGCTCACACTCCCTTCCTTTCTTTCTTTTGTAATTCCATTACTTCTAGCATAGTTATGCTTTCTGCTGCCAAAAAGTCCTGCAGGGATTTACAGGAAAGGGGGTAGGTGTTGAAAAGTTACAAACGCACTGGCTGTATTCATCCCTGCTCTAAACTTACTGTAAATACTGTAAATGACAAAGACCTTGTGAATGGACCCATCTTCCTCCCCCTCCTTGTCTTTGCTTTTATTAGGACTAAGCAGCATTCCTTTGGACAAGAGAAAGTGCAAGATGACAGAGGGTGAAAGACATCAAGCTGATGCTGCATATGTTGAGGATGCTGTCATGGATCTTTGGCCTGAGCTAGCCTGACTTGATCTCACAGCATTGTTGTAAATTGGACACAAAATTCATTGCTACCATTGCCCTGTGGCTGGGAGGAGTGGAGGTAGGAGAAAAATTAGGTTGAAAATATCTTGCTAAAGGGATTTGTGCAAGTGTTTTGAGGGGATGATTTGCTTTGCTAAGTCTTGTTTAGCTCTGTTAGTGAGTTTTTGTGTGCCCTGTGTAGTGAAGGTACCCACACTTCCCTAACTTTTTAGGCAGATGCTGGTGGAAGCAGGGACTGGAGTGAGGCTGACATGTTTTGTTCTTCTGTGTGCTGCTGGATTTAGTTCAACTGCATGTTTTTTAAATGGCACTGACAACTGAGACAACTGATGGGATATCTCAGAAGGAATTATATGAATCTGACTTGAAATCCCACAGAACCTGTAGGTTCTGGTACCTCTGACTGCGATTTTCATTCTCATAAACTTTTGTAAAAATAGGACTTTGTGAAGGGCAGAGTGTAAAAATACACTAAATATCATGTTGAATGTTTTACATGAAAATTTTGACCTTTGTTTCTTCCCAGACCAGCTAGCTTCATTGTAGGATGTGTGAAAATCTTTGAGGCACACTTTTACAGGGTCAGCTCTGAAGGAAAGCATGCTCTGTGTGCTGCCAGTAAGGTATAATTGTCTGCTCCTTTGCCACCCCAGTCAGCCCATAAATTCTGCCATCACCTTTCCATAACTTGGGAATTGGCTTTTTCCTCCATCGCTCTGACACCTCCTTAACATTTTCTTACTGACAGACATTAACAACACTAACAAAACTGAACAGGCACCTGCTCAGGAAAACAGCTACCAAATACTGCACTGAGCATCATGGATTTTGCTCCAGTGCTTCCAATAAGTATCAAGATTGTGAGTCTGCTAGGAGCACAGAGCCTGTGCTATGAGCCCTGCATGCTCATCACACATAACAAAGATGACAAAAAACTGTGTAAGTGTATGGGACATGTACCAAAATGGCCAATTACACTGGAGCCACAGGCTGTGCCACGTGTGCATTGGGAAGCTGAGTGGGAGGAGATGTTTGGGAGTGGTTTGCACAGAGGAGGTGACGGCAGGGCCATTGATGGGACTGAAGTGGAGAGGACACAAAGGTGAGAGAGACCACCCAGTGATGGCAGCCGCAGTGTTCTGTCAGCTGAGTCACACCGTAGTCTCAGAGCAGCCCAGCACAATCAAGGTGAGAGGTCACCTTTATGGTGGAGAAGCTTTGAATGCCCTGAGTGTTACTGGTAGCTGTCACCCTCTCCTTCACAATGTAAGAAGTGTTATATTTAGGTATGCAATCACTGTAATTAGGGAAGAGAGAGAGTTATTTGGGTCTGGGTGCTGGAGAGCGATGGCAGAAGGGAAGGGTAGGGACGGGGGTCACTCAGCAGCTGCAGGCTGTGGTGGTTTCCTGCTCTTTTCAAAGAGGAATGAGTCTTAAGACAAGGGATATCACAAGTTCCCACTGGGAGTAACGATTCTGATTGAGCTAGACCCCAAGAAGTGACTTCCAAAACCAGCTCTGTTATAACCCTGTCTTACTCCAAATTAATTTTCCAGGTTTATGCAAGACACTAAGATGCTTTATCTCAGAAACAGATCCAGATTTTTCTTCCATACTACTGAGGCTGCACTCAACATCATAAACAAGATGGTGTAAACTAGAAAATAAAGCCCCTGATTAACCATTAACCACTCAAAATACCAGGCTTGGTGGTTAATTAATCCAGTCAGTGAACTCACCTCCCGAATGCCATCAAGAGATTCTAAGGTGCAATAAATATATTGCAGCTGTGTCTGTGCTAGCGAGTAGTACAGTCTGGGAGCAGATCCATAATGCAGGAGAGTGCTGAGATTGCAATGTGCATGCTGTCCGCCTTTCATCTGAGAGGAAGCCACCTCTTGTGCCCTCTTCATGATGCAAACTACAGCAGGGTAAGTAGGGATGATTGGGGCATTCACTTTGTAAGTGCTCTCCTGACCTGGGCTAACTACTAATGTGTAGGCACATTGCGTGAACTGGCCCCATTCCAGCTTCTCTGCAAAAAAAACTGGGATAAAGAAACACGTTAAGAAATACTGCTTAATCCCAGAAGCATAATATTAGGCCTTATGGAGACATTCTTGGTATTGCATTAATACATGAATCATACTGAATAATAATAACACAGGATCAAATACCTAAGACAAGCATTTTTAAAAACAAAATCTTCTTCCACATGAGAAACTCATATTTTCACAAGCTCTAAGGCATGAACAGTATTCCTAATTAATACACACAAATCTCCATCTTATAAGGTGCTAAGTGACTATGCCAAATCAAAAGGAAGGCTGTCAGCAGCACAGCTAGGACCAGGCTCCAGACTTTCCCATCTAATCCTATCAGCAGCCTCATGCCCATGACATCAGCACAGGGCTTGCCCTTGCAGGAAGGCATCCCAAGAGACTGAGCCTGTCTGCTTTCAGGAGCTTAGGCTAACCTTGGAAAGGAGGGCAGATTTCTTTTCCATGGGGTGTTGACCCAGCCAATGTCATTGCTGTCACTGCCTGTGCTCGGTTTTTCACTACTCTTCCCCTAAAGCAAGTGACAGTGTCAGAAATAAGGGATGCTTCCAACATCAGTGTGGACTTACAGAGCAATTGCAGCAGAAGTTAGGGCAAGGTCTGGGCCAGTGCTGTGCTTGGAAAAAGACCCTCAGGGTATGATGTGCCAGATACCGTGCGATCTGTGTCAGTTCACACCAGTGCCTGTACCAGTATCTTTTTTTTTCCCTCGTACACAATACAGTCAATTTTCCTCTGCTTCTCCCCTCCTTTAGAAGGAAAGTAAATTGCTGCAGTTAAAATCGTAAGTCCTCTTAAAAACCTGCTTGTGCCCAGAAAGCCAAGTATCAGAGCTTGCCTAAAGCTTAAGAAGAAGTGGCATCTTTTTCAATAAATTTACATCTCTAAATAGATGGTAAGTGTTGAATCAATTTCCATATGTTAAAATAGCAGAGCATTAAGGATTCTGGCACTTCGAGCAATCAACTAATTTGCGACTATTATGAGAATATCTTTTATATTAGTGGAGCAATTCATCTGAAAATCAGGGACAGTCTGCAGCTCTGTGCCCTCTCAATATCATAAAGGATCACAAATGGACAAAAAAATTCCTGTTTGTTTGCCTGAAGAGATTACAATGCATTATGACATTCGGGTCTTTGCAAAGTCACCTTTCAGCTCTTAATAAGCCAATTCATAATGTCTCCCCCACCTGGCTTTCCTGGCTACACGGTCTGCTCATGGATACACAGATCCAGCAATAAACAAGAGTGCTGGCAGATACCTCCTGGTGAAAAAGGCAGGAACTGTGATGTACCAACTTCTGTGTCCAAAGAAGATGCAAGGGCAGAAGGTATCCAGTGCTCTGCTCCCAGTTTCTTCCACCAGTGTATCCAGTCTGGTTCACTAAGTCTCATGTCTGGCCATTTTGGCTGGCTGCTTGCTGAGCCTCAGCTGACAGGCCCTAAATAAAGTTCACAACTCTTCATTCCTGCCATTGTGTCTGTGTCTGAAACATACCGTTTCCAAAAGGACACAGAATGTTAAATGTGTACGCAGCCTGAGCTTCAGAAAGCTTCAAGGAAAATCGACTTCTTTCAACAGCAGCTGGTGCTGGTTTTACCAGCATGAGGCAGGATGAGGGCTTTGTACCATGCTTTGAGGGTCAGAATAAAGGGAAGATGGATGAAAAGTTTCAGGTGAAGGGATCCACAGTTAATCCAGCCTCGTATCACCCTCAGCTTGATGAGTCATCAAATATTTCCATCACATTTCAGTGCACTGTTCACAAATGTAACGTGCCATTGCTAATAAGGGCATGGCACTATCAAACCTGTGGAGGGAAACTGTGCTGCTCCTGCACAGCACCCAGCAATGTGGTGTGATACTGCTGGTCTGGATATCAACAGCAATACAGACTCAAAAGTGCCTGCCTAAAGACCAGGAAGATGACAGCGCATCACTGTATTATCCCTCACATTTAACACATGAACTTCCTCTTCCTAAAAAGCAGGGACTAGGAGGAGGACAGACGCAGGGGTTGTTTGATGCCTTTTTAAAATTTAAGTTCATACTTTGGAGCTGGCAATGCCACCAGGGAAAGCTGCTAATTAAGCAAGTGGATTTTTCATAGCCCAGATCTTCATCACTATTTATGTGTTTAATTTCTTACTGCCAAAGAAATAGGATGTTGAACCATTGACTTCAAAAGGAGGATTTGTGGGAGCAGCAGGACCTTTATTCTATGTAGATTTCTAACTAACACTTATTTAATTGAGAAACTGTGCATTTCTAACTCACTTTCCCATTACATGTTCTTGGCTTGGATATTCCTCAAAGTTTTCTTGCTCTTTCCTCAACTCCATTTAACATTGGGTTAAAAAAAAAAAAGAAAAAGAAAGGGAACCCAAAGCAAAGAGGACAACCACAGCTGTGGTCCTCATTAGAGACAAGATAAACACCGACTGCTGTCTGGAAAGCTGAGTATCTTCAGGAGCAGGGAAGTAAGGTGTGGGAACAATTTGCAAGATACCAACATGTTGTCTCTTGGATTGCAGCCTAGAACTGATCTGTTGGCCAACAGTCACTCAGCTTGAGCCCCCGGAACAACACCCTGCTGCTGTGCTGCAGCAGGACATGTAATGGTGTCAAAGGCTCAGTGGAAACGCTGTGAGGGTGCAAACACCACTGGAAGCCCTGCATTGACCAGGCTTTTGCAGGAACAGCTCTTCCAGCACCTCTCTCAAACAAGGGCAAGTGTCAAGGACACTCTGGATGTGTGAAAAGCATGTTGTGAATGAACCAGTACTGATAAAAATAAGAAATATTTTCTTTTTAGAGGTACATGGTATAAAGGTCTATGAAGGGTTGTCCATGAAGGGATCAACCCCCCTCCCCTATTTTATTTCCCCTAGGATTTCTTGATGCTTTGGTTTTCTGGAAGAAGGGAACCAGTCTTTCCTTAGAAGTCCAAGCTGCGGATACAGGCTAGAGATGCAAGAGAATCAGCTGGCACAGCACAGCAGCTAAGGGTATATCTCTTATAATTTACTGGAGCTCACCCTCCTGACCTTTCTGTATTTGGATCAGCAGGGAGGGTGCTTAATGAGGGCTGCAGGAGGGCAATCGGGTTCTTACTGCTGGTCAGGCGAATGAATGCGAATTGCTTGGCAGTTCACCAAAAGCAGACCAACGAGGGCACTTCATCAGAAGAAAAAAGAAAAAAAAAATCTTGAAGGTGGCCAGTCCATGAGTTGAATTTGTCAGATTTCTAACCCACTGTAGAGGAGAACAATAGCTCGGTGTTTCAGAGAGACACCACAGCTGCGGGCAAGTTGTGTTTGTCTGACACATTTCAGAAACCCTTCTGCTCCTCCACCCTCCGCAGCTTCTCTCTTCGCCTTCCCTACATGTTTTTTTTCCCAGTGTCATTGTGTACAGGGGGAGCAGAGAAATAGAAAAGGTACCACCTAGCAAGGTAGTCTGCCTCTCCTTAGCCTTCTAGACCATACTCATCACCAGGCATTGCAGAGGCAAGGGCTTTTGTAAAGACAACTCCTAGGTGCCAGCTGCTTTGAAAAACCTTCCAGTCCACACCACCTCCAATCCATGCAAATGGCAGAAAATTAGTTTATCCACTCAGCCCTCATGTTGAAACTCCCCTCTCACCTGATTCTTTAATTTCTCTGTTTTGTAGAACCTGCAAAAGCCAGAAGTCACCTGTAAAATGCTGATATTGATATTCTTGTTCCAACGGCTATGGCAGTGCACGTGCTCTCCCTTCCTAATGCTCTCCATATGCTCTTCAGAGTAAAATGCCTTTTCCAGCTGGTCATAGTTACTGGCTACTGGCATCCATCTGAAGTGATCCAGCAACATTTCCCTGCCCTCTCTATGGCCTGGATCAGGGCAATGGCAAGCATCAGAGTTGCTGTGTTCCAGAAGGAGTTGGAAACGGAACTGCATCCCCTCAGGATACAGGAAACTCTTTTCCCTCTGGTTTCTCTTCTGTAAACCATCTTTGCCCAGCAGACAGCTCCTTGACCCTCCCCCTTCTTTCCCAAGAAGGTACTTGCTCCCCTTTTGTGGCCATGCTTTGGGGCATGGATGCTCATGGGTACTTGAAACAAGTAGGAAGAAAAATCATGTGTGTGATTTCAGTTTTCACTATTCCAGAGAAGCCCAGGCATTGTACAGCACTGTTGGCCATCTCCTCATCTCATAAAAGAAGCAGCATGTGCTTCTGATTTTGACTTGCAGAGAGGCTTAAGGGTGTTGTGAGCATTGCACCTGCCTCACATCCACATATCCATCCCTCAGCCCCTGGCATCAGCACAATGGTCAGGGCCAGTGAGCCTGGCTTGCTCTGCAAGCAGCACTTCTGCATTGCCAAAATCACTAGTCTTTACCAGACTGTTGTTATAATCTGCTTTTGGGGTATGGGTGTTATAGCAAAGAGACTCATCACACGTAAATAAACACATAATCACATCTGTCTGATTTGAATGGCTGCACCCTCAAACGTGACAAAGGATTTTGCAGTGCATGCTGCAATAAGATATTTAAAATCTCATTTGAAACCTGTCAGCTGCCCTACTCCACAGAAGGGAGCTAATGAATACCACATACTTCAAAGTGATGTTTTAAGGACTAAAAAGTTGTTCATGTGAGGCTTTGAAAATGCACATAAATTGTAAGAGTTAACACTGAGTCCCCATTTATTTGAAACTGTGCCTGTTTGCAACGCAGCCTTGACCTCCCCTTGCTGCTATGGGCCAGGGCGCTGCAGACAGGAGGACATGGCTGTCTGTCTGCCCTCCTTGGGAGGCCCCAAACACAATGGCCCCAACAGCGACAGGAAAGGCCAAGGCTTCACTCCCACCACCATGTCCTCACAATGCCAGCATGGGGAGAATGGAAAACAAAGCCAGATCTCCAGGCAGCACAAAGAGACAGTGGGATTGGGATTGACCTTGGTGGCTGAGCCCTGTGGCAGGGGAGATATCTGCCCAAATGGTGGCTCCCTGCCCACTGGTTGCAGGCAAGCTGTAAATGTCACATATTAGGAGAAAAGATTTTTCCATGTCCTATTTTTATGCTGACTACTTAAATGTATTTGGAAAGGAAAACACCAAATAGCCAACAATGAGAGAACATTAAAGCTGAGAAGTCCTGCACAGGACTCACAGCTGTGCCAGCACCTGGAACTCCGACAGCCTGCGGTAACATTTGGTTTTCTGCAGGACTCCTGGCTCCTTCAGGAGTGGCAAGAGCTTTAGGACTTCCTTTCCAGCTATTCAGGACTCACTGCTCCAGCCCCAGGCTGCCTACAGAGCCACAGGTCTTCCACAGGTATCCCACACAGCGAGTGTTTTGCAGGTATTACTGCACTTACCTCCCCAGAGTTATGCCGTAGGTAGGAGACTGATGTTGCCTCATTTTGCCTTGGAGAAGAGACATGTGCCAGGACCAGGATAAGTACCTACAAGAGCACACCCAGATTCTGAGATCTGAGGCACCTAGACCTACAGGTTTTGGAACACTGGCAATTTTTACCACGTTTTGCACATTCAGAGCACAGCTCTAAGTGTAATGAGGAGTGTTCAGCACTTGCCACTCTAAGAGCACCCCAGGAATGAGGGCATTATCCAACATATCTGTGCAGAATAAATGAAAACTCTTTTGTTGGAAAAAACAGCAAGCACTGCCATCCCACCATGCAGAAAGGAGCTGAGCTACAGTTGCACAAGCAGTCATGTTGTTGCCATTTCCTGATACCTCAGTGCTCTGCTGCAATGTCGGTGGAGGATTTTCTCTGCTGCCCCCACACCCACACCTGTGACAAGCCAGCGGCGGCAGACAGTGCCCGTGGGGCTGAGCACAGCAGCGTGGCTGCTCGGAGTGTGCCCTAGGTCAGCCGGAGGCAGCGGGAATGTGTCCTTGCCGCAGGTTTGCTGGTGCTGCTATGCTCAGCCACATTCCCTCTGCAGCTTGGAATCGTTATTGCCACCATGCTGTAACCGAGCCAGCCTCAGGGTCACTGAGGTTGGAAAAGACCTCTGGTGACCTCACCATTACATCGAATGATTTATGCACCAACTGATACATAGGATGGGAGTGTTCGATGTGTGACACCGACGCAGTCAGCTGGGCTTTTGGTGCCTGCCATGGGAATGCACTGGAACACCACTCAGGAGACTAGAAACAGCCACTGGGCTGTTTCAGAGGCCAGTGTTTTCTTTGCCCGTGCAAACTTTTACGCCCACTGCCACGTATGGGCTCTGTGCTTCCTGTTCATCTCTATGAATTCCTGGGCTTTCTGCTGGAAACCCACACAGGCCTGTGAGGATTTGTTTTCCTTTGCAGCACAGTGTACACCAATGCAAATCTAAGGCCCTTCATAAATGCAGATCACCTCTGCTCTCTCCTATGCATTGGCTGGACATATAGATAATCCATTGGGCTAAGCTTGGAAGAGTAATGCGAACCTCATTAAACCCACATATCCACGGTATCAGAGCACCGGGCCAGGAGGAACCTCTGTAAAGTTTTCCGATGTCACGGGGTGATTCTGCCTGTATTTGGACAGCAAAACAGCCCACTCGTGGGTGGCTCCCAGAGAACCCAGTGCAGGGGCTACCCGTGTGCCCAGCACAATGGGCGCTGCCGAGATTCCGGCCCAATCCCAGGGAAAAGGGATGGGAAGCGGCGAGGCGAGGCACGGTCTCGCCGACAGCGCCTTCATGCGTGGGGCTTTCCTTTATTATTACGGCGGCGGCGGCGGCGGCGGGGTCGGCGATGGCTTTCGAGGCGCTGGCGGAGGCGGCGGAGCGATGGTGCGCCCGCACGCCCTTCCAGCTCATCGCCGCCGAGGAGACGGAGCGGCGCATGGACTTCTACGCCGAGCCCGGCGTCTCCTTCTACGTGCTCTGCCCGGAGGCCGCCTGCGGCGACAATTTCGTGAGTGCCCCGTGAGGGGATCGGGGGTCACGGGCGTGCGGGGCACCCCCCGCGCCTGTGCCTGGATGCGCGGGGAGCCCTCGCGCCGCTCCGGGACGCTCCGTCCGTGCGGATCCCCGGAGCCCGGCGGGAGCAGCCGAAGGGGAGCGCCGGGGGGGACGGAGGACGGGGCCGTGCCCGGGAGGGAGGGATGCGGTGATGGAGGGCGGTGGGGCCGGGGGGATCCTCCCACAATCTGCAAAATGGAGTCCGCTGCCGGTGGGGGCGGCCCCGCGGGCAGGGACACCCCACCCTCCCCCCTTCCCCATCACCCGGCCCGCGGTGGCTGCGGGATCCGGGCGGGCGGGGGGAGCGGTGCGGGCCCCCCAGCCTGCCCCGCGCCCCGCGGGGGTTGCAGCTGCCGCTTTCCCCCGCGGCCCCTCCATCCTGCCGGGGTGCCGGGGCTGGGGCACGGCGCGGGGACGGGAGGACTGGCAGGGCTGTCACGGCAAATGGAGAATGGGCAGGAATAAAATGGAGTCAGGATGACAGGAGGGCCGCGCCCCCCCCGCCGCTCCCCGGGCCCGCCGCGGGATCCGTGCAGGTGCCGGCCGGGCGCCCCCGCCCCGCCGCCCCTCGCGGAGTTCGGCGCCGAGTTTGTGCGGAAAAGGCTCCGGCACCACCACCTCTGTCTTTGGGAAGGGTCGGGGGGTGCTTTTCCCCTCGGCCAAACCCTCCCGGTGGTGAGCAGAAGTGCAGGAAGAGTCACGGAAAAGCGGCACCTCGCCACGGGGTTTGTAAGCTGCCAAGAGCCAGTTAACTTCAAAGAAAGCATTTTGGTTTGCTTATTTTAACAAAACAGCTCCTAGCACCATTATTGTAGGAATGTTGTAGGTTCTTCCATTCACGAAGCAAGTTTCATCCTCAACTTGCTTGACAAATGTTCGCTAATTCCCTTTCCCACAGGTAAGTGCAGAGTGAGCCCATTTGACAGATGGGTCCGTGGAAACAAAGAGCAGTGGAGTGACTTCTCCAGGACCACAGATCCCAGCGAGCAGGACATTTATTTATTTATTGTGTCGAGTAGATGGTCATGCTGAATTATGAAAGAAGATGTCTGGTGTTTAGTTATGCATCTGTCGAGGGACTCTTGAGACCTTCAGATGTAGCAGTGGGGTATCTCAGGATGTGGATTCTCTCAGTCCTCTGTGGGAATAGCTCTGCACATGTGTCTTCTCAGCACCTCTGAGCCTGTCAGACCCCAGTGCTCATTGCTCTCTGGAGATGCCTGTACCCAGAAAGGGCCAAGCCTGCTGCACTCCTAAACAGGAATACGTATGAATCCAGTGCAGCGCTAGGCTAAAACTGAGGTTGGACATTAATGATATTGGAAATTGCAAAGAAAGTCCATTTATTTTTCTTAGGCACGTGCTGTTTCTTTATACGCTGCTCAAAAATTGAGTTAACTCTTTCATACAAAGTCTAGTCAACTGCAGAAAGAATCTTAGGCAGCTTCAGACCCTATTCCAATGCTGGCCTTTTTTTTTTTTTTTTTAATTTCCCCTCTCCCCCAAGTTGCCAGGAGGCGTCAATTGTGCGCGGCGAATTCCAGCGGGGCCGGTGCCGGGAGCCGCGCGCGGGTCGCGAGGCGCGGCGCGGGGGGCGGGAGGGTTTTTTAATTTGAAATCACATTTTCCCTGTGTTTTGTTTTGGTTTTTTTTTGAAAGTATTTTCATTCCAGGGTTGGTGTGGGAAGAACTCCCTGCCCAGAGTCACCACTAGTAAAATGGAGCAAGGGGCCAACTCCTGTCAAATCTGGAACATGAGCAGTGGAAAACTAGAAGTGATGTTTTCTTCTGTCTTTTCTAGCCTTATTAGTTGAGGCACTTTTTGTAATGCTAATACTTTTAAGACAGGCAGATAGGTGTCATTCTTAATTCTTTTTCTTTAAAGAGATGGTGTTTCTTTAATATGATTAAAACCCACTAATGATTCTGCAGCATCCTGTTTCCTTCTCCTAGTGCACTGTGGGACTTAATTTGTGCTCCCAGCTTGATTATCTTGGTTTTTTGCAGTCACTTTCCTTTTTTTTTAATGTTCCAGATTATAACTTTGCTTTTTGTGTGCAATTACAGGCTAAAGTGTATTTTAAGGAGACTTAATACAAGCCAAGGGACTGATTATCATTTGTACTTTAAAGCCTTGTTGCATGGCTCCTTTAACACAGTGTGGAGTGTGAAAGTGAGTAAATATAAACAGAATTCACAGTGACACCCTTCACAGCCTTCTTTCACCCTGTGCCTCTTATAGAGGAGCCTCACATTTAATAAGCATCTGATGCCTGGTATTCTTGTTCTTTCTTTACGTCGTCATTTCATAATGATGCAACTTAAAAAGCTATGTAGGAGGTGCCAGAGAATTCCATGATAACCCACTTGTAAAGAGGAAATGATGAGCATGATGAACTTAAAAGGAAAGAGGAGAGGAGAAAAACTTGGAAAGGTTGCCAAGATGCAATCTGGGGGAGAAAACCACTGAATTTTGTCTAACATCAGAGATCCCAGATCATAACAATCTGATACTTTTCATTTCCTGAAAAGATATCTTTAGGCTAGGCTTTTAACATGCTAGAGACGTAGGAGAACCATGTAGATGCTTATTGGCATTTTCAGTACCACCTGGACATTGAAACTCCAAATCAGCGTTTTAGATAGCTGAACAAAGTACTGTTCGCATCCTGATGACCCTGAGGTTCTTGAGAAATTAATTGGACTTGTATAGCCATAATCAAGGAGAGTGAGGGTTGTGATGCTATTCCTTACAGTCTGTCATTTGTTTTGTCACCATGTTATTACTGGTATTCAAAGTAACTGATAAAATAAATAAAAATATGATGCCATCTTGCTGCAAGATTTCCTGAAAATATTTCAGAACAGAGTCAGTGGGTCTGAGTGTTTTATGCAAGTCAAATTATCCCCATAAATAAAAAGTTTTGCTGTCATGCACAGCAAATGGGCTGCTTAGAAAAAGGTGGGCCAGCAAGTGATTCTGCCATCCAGCTACACTGAGTCATTTAAAGGTGTGAGGGAAAGCAAACCCCTCCAGATGCAACCCTATTGATTTCCTCAGCTATGTGCTATGTGCAGATGCTAAACTAAATAATTCAACCGTGATCTTAGGTTGGCTGAGGTAGAAATTAGTGGCTGTGTGCTTTTGTAGTGACACAAAGCAACTGTGAGCAGAACTGGGCAAGCTTGGAAAACACATACTTTGATAATGAGGTTAATATTTTTTTAATTGCATAGCCAGAGCCAAGCACTGTGGTCCACCAGTTTGCCAGCACCCACCTTCTCCCACTGCAGAGAGATCCTCAGGCATCGGGTTTTCCAGGAAAAGCATCTCCATGTATGCAGTCTTACTGAACTTTCTGAGCAGGAGCTGAATCCTGAAATTACGTTTGTTTTTATTTTGAAAGGCCGAAATTCCTTTTGCAGGTTCCTCTGGAGATGGGTGAATCAGTGCTGAGAGAGTTCCTGCCTGGGTGCAGCACTGAAGCACCACAGAGACTGTAGATGCAGCTGAACCTACAGGCATTACAACTCTGGTCTTTATTATGGTTGAGGTTTTTGAGGGAGAAGATTAAATCAACCCATTGCTGAATGAGATGTGTGCACTAATGGCACATGAAACTTTTTGTAATGCGTTTGTTGCTGCAGTTAACATTTTAAATCCTCTGCAGATGGGGAGATTTTTGGAATTGTTACTTGCTAATTGTCCTATGATGCTATGCAAAAAAATCTCCTCAAAAATTCAGTGATCAGGTTATTCTCTTAGGTTTTCCTCTTGTGTTAGGTCATCTTCCTCTGCCTACTGCTGATGAATTCACACTGGTGTCTAAAATGTGCTGCAGCTTGAAAAGAGATTGTAAAAACACGATAGGACAACATGGGGTTAACTTGCCCTGGGGAACGAACCAGCAATGATTTATTAAAGGGCAGAGCCTGATTTTCATTTATGTGGAAGCTTCTGTGTATAGCTCTGGTAGTCAAAAGAAGCCACAATTTAAACAAGAATGAGGATCTCAGCAGTCATAATTGTTTTATATATATAAACAATTGCAACAGGTTTGGCACAAGCCAGGAATTGCCAAGCTGCAACATTCAGCTCTGAAGTTTAGGAGTAGCTAAACAGTTATTGCTAACCCCAAGTATGAAGAAATCATGGGCCTGACCTCCAAAACCTTCTCCAAAGGCTGTTTTTAAAATGTGATTTGGAAGTGTCCATTTGATATTTTGAAGAGGGCTCATTTTAGTTCACTTCATGTACGTTCTGCCTTTTTAGGCCATAGGAATCACAAAGTGCAGGCTTTTTTCCTACTTTTTTTTTTTTTTTTTTTTTTTTTTGTAAACAGAAGCTGAGGTTTAGTTGTATATTTATAGGATTACAAGGCCCATGACTCTTAAGATGGCATGAAGCATCATGAGACTTGTGGTATGTGTGTTTGAGAGTTGGCAAGACTGTAAAGAACTTATTTTTATTGCCAGAATGGTTAAGACATGACTCTGGTTATATGGAAAGAGCAGAACCTAGTCAGTAATGCAGGGCTCTTTTCATAACAAAACATTTCACTATGTTTATGCTTGTAAAGTGCAACAAGCAGCAAAGAAAATGTAGGTCAAGTGAGGTTCATAGCAAAGCAGTTACAGGTTTCATCTTAAAGGTGCAGTTTAGGTGATGTTAAGTACTGTTTTCTTTTGTTAAGTGCAAAACTGCATCCCTGGCAGGTACTCACTGCTGAAGAGGAAGGCAATATGCAAGTCTTATGCTAGGGGTTGAAACATCTGTCGTTTTGAGTCTTTGCCTGAATGTTAGTTAAGCTTTGGAGAGATCCTCCTCTTTCCTTGTTTAAGCATAATCTGCTGTTTGTAGCAAGTAAAAAGACACTTTGGGGAAAAGAGCTGCTGTGCAAAAAGAGAGATACAAGTGTCTCAAACCAATTTGGTAGTATTGCACTTCTCTGTGTGGCAGGCTGCCTAAGACTGTCCCATGCACCAAGTTTTCAAACAGAAGGCGTTTAAGATGATGCATTAGCTTGTGCCCTTGGGCACAGAAAGCATTGTCTGGGTGCTCCCTCCATCCTTGCCAGCTCTGTTTCAAACAACCTCCTAGCAGCAGAATAAACATTAGTTTTGGGATAGGCTTTGAGTGTAAGGCTGGGGAACCAGCACCTCCTGAGCAGGAGTAAGACAGGAGGGTCTCAAGTGGGTTTAAATGTGCCTGCCTGGGAGGAGAAGATTGTGTTCCAGGAGGAGTAAATCTCAAAACAGGGTGGGAGGCTCAAAGTGTCAGGATGCTGTGAGTGCCCAAACATCTCTCCTTGGCTCTGTGTCTAGCCTGCAGGCAGTTTTTGCATCTTTTCTTCTGCATCGTCGAGAGAATTACACATCAAATTCCACCTCCAGGGTCGCATCATATTTGCACTAATGCCAGAAGACAAAGAGATGCTTTAGCTCTTCCTGAGGGCTTCACTGCAGCAGATGATGCAGAAAAAGAGAAAACCCAGCATGACTTCCAGGTCTGAGCAGGGCTGATGTTGAACAAAAGCACCTTTATAGGTAAAACGTGTGCACGCCAAATGCGTGTACACTTCATGGCTGGTGCAACCATGAGGCATTTCTGGATCAATTTCCCTGTTTTCTGATGCATCATGTTAATAAAATCCAGGTTCCTCCTGAGAAACGTGGCTTCTGAAAGAGCCTGCAATGCCTGTCCCCAGGGCGGGTCTGAACTGCAGGAGGCTCGGTGTATTTTGGCAGATGTTTACAACATGTCACCTTATAAAATCACATGGAAAGGTTGGCGTGAATTCCTGTTAATGCCTTTCCTTTCTTGTGTTGCTGTTGGCTTTCAGCATGTGTGGAGCGAAAGTGAGGACTGCTTACCTTTTCTGCAGCTCGCACAGGACTACATCTCCTCCTGTGGGAAAAAGACGCTCCATGAAATATTGGAAAAAGTCTTCAAATCCTTCAGACCTGTAAGTGCTTTTTTTCCCCTTCTAAACATTAACAGTTAGCTGTGACTTTTAATAGGACAGCACTGGGTAGAGCAAGCTGTTTTTTCTTCTCCAGAGATTTACATCTCCAGTTAGCTGCCTGGGTACAGGAGTGTTAGCACATAAGTTAGCATTGGGCAATTGAAAATTGTTTCTTGAAAGTCAGCTGCCTTTTTATTTCCAACTCTTGAGAGGATGAGATTCCCGTGCAGGATGGCAGGCCAACTGATGTGTCAGCTGGTGGCAGCAGGCAGGGGCTCGCGTCCTGCTGATGCAGCACTGACTCCAAGGAACGGGATACGAGTCAGCGCCGCGGGACTTTGTGGCAGAGTTGGTTCCTGGCACTGGAATTGGAGAGTTTTGCAAGGATATGAACAGCAAGAGTAAACCTCTGGGAAACTGGAAGTATGGTCTCTCCTCAGGGTGGTTTATTTTATTTTATGATTGGGGTTTTTTTCCCCCAAGTGATGCAGATTTTGCTATTAGGATCGTTGCCACTTGGTATTTGCACACACTGGTTTGGTCACTGCTTGAGAGGAAGTTAGAAGAGAAGCGGGGTTTTGTGGGGAGGGGACCTGTATTTTTCTGTTTTGCTGCTACTCAGCTTTCTCCGTCCATGTTTAATAATAAGATTTGTGCCAAAGCCAGGATTTCATCAGGATGAGATATCTTAAGCTGGCCGTTGCCCTTCATTTTTGCCAAATGCTCCTTTTGAATGTTTAGGGCTGGCTAATGGCTTGGTGCAGAGCTGGGGAAGGTTTGTAGCCAGAGCCGTTCTCCTGTCATGTCCATGAGAAAGTTCACCAATGCACGTTTTTATACTCAGCTTTCCCCTCCTGTCTTTTTCTGCCTGACTAACTGAGAAGACTAGAGATGTATCCCAAGTATTTAGTGCGAAAGGAAGGGCCTGGAGCACTGATAGGAAAACACTGGCCCTCCCTGTGTTACACCCTTGAACAGATCACCACAGCTGGTCGACATAAAAGAGCATCGTTTTAAAGAATCCTTTGAGAGGCTAGAAATAAATAGAACAGATGCACACTTTTCTTAGAAAGGGCTGGAAATCTGATCTGTCACTACAGCTGCTTGTAATTATGAGAACATGCAAAAAATATAAGTATGTTTTCTGGAACAATATTGGGCTCTAAGATCTTCATAGCTGTCTTCTCCTGCTCAGGGAAGCTGTGCCTTTGATGAGGAACTTCCATTGGTTTAACTAAGAAGGACTTAAGACTTAATTAAATTGGTGCAGGTTACTTATTTCATTTAAACCACATTTATTCCAGCATAAGCTACTGAGAAATTGACTTCAGTCAAGCCAAGTTGAGCTACTCTTTAGAATAAAAAGGTTGAAAGCCAGGGGAACCATTGTGCTCGTGTATCCTGAGCCCTTCATTAATACATCACATTTCACCTCATGATTCCCACAGCTGACCATATAAAATGAGGTTGAACTAGAATGTGTCTTTTCCAAAGACACCAACTCTTGATGTAGTCTTCAGGTGACTTAAAGGATACAACACTGCTGGGCACTTTTTCTTCTCATCCTAGTTACCGCTCTGAATAACTCTTTTGTTTACAATCTGCATTTTTCTAGTTTTGCTTTGTAGCTGTTGAATTTCATTTTGCTTTTGTTTGCACAAAAACGGTGTCCTCAGTTGTCAGAAACCTCTTTCAGACTGTAATCAAGTACCTCTTCATTTTCTTGTACCACAGATACTACGTTTCTCAGATTCTCCTTTCACCCAGTATTGAGAGATTTGCATCAGCATTAGGGTTTATCATTTGAGGTATGGCTGTGTGTAGACAGGTCTAATCAAGGAATGTATTTTTTCCTAGTAGTAACTATTAAAAATAGCACATACATGGAAAGATTTTAAAAATTGAATGGTGTTACAGTAGATGTATGGAAACCGTATTTTGCACCCTCGGGCCTTTCCCAAAACAAAACCACTTTTCTTTGAGATTGGGAAATTATTTCCTTGGCATCACTTCATACTGTCTCCTGTCCTTTCTGAAATGGACCCATTTTACTAATGAGACCACCTTGTTGTCAGCTTCAAGGCAACTGTGCATTTGCAGGGCATTTCTTCTCCTCTGTCACAGCAAATCAGCTGACATAGACCAGTCTGGTAAACTCCGGTGTGAAAAATGGCAGTTCAGGAAAAAACTGCAACTGAAGGTCAGACTGGGCTTTTCTGAAGTATCTGGTGGCTCTGGCTCTCAGTCTGGGACACAGTGGACCAGGTTTGTAGCAGGTTCTTGATAAGCACTGTAAAACACATTCTGAAAGTCTTCTCCGTTTTGGTATTCCCAGTAGACATGTGTGATTATTAGACAGTTCTGAAATTCTTTGTTGGGGTCCTTTGAAGGGAAATATTTAGAAAAAACAGTGGCAGTGCATCTGCAACTTTCCATGCCGTTTTGCACAGCATGAGCATCTGCCTTCCCATAACTGAGGGCTCCAAAAACAACTTTTTCTGGTAACTCAGCTCAGCCCTGCTCTGCATGTTTGTGATAACAGCCCAGCCATGTCTCCATGAGCTTGCCCTGGGGCTGTGGAGTGGGAAGGGACTGGCTTCTCGTGCTGCTGGGCCCTGTGTTTTGGAGACAGTGAGAATACGAATGCCCAGCAGCTGGCATCCCTCTCAGTGAGATACAGAGAATTCCCTCTTCTCACCAGTCTTCCCTGGGCACAGAAGGCAGTGAGGGTGGTCTAGGTCTGCTCACTGTCCCTCACTGCTCTCAGGCATCTCTCCCTAATGTTTTATGTGCCTAAACACAGTGCCAAGCAGGATATTTAATTAGATGAGGCTTTTAAAAAGTGCTGGTTTGCCTGCAACAACTATCCACACCTTTCAAGGTGTTTCTTTATTGAAGGTGGTGAGGGCCATGTTGTCTCTACCCATTACTGCTTTCTTGAGTCGGTTTCCACAAAACTTTGTTATTTGTCTTATTATCCACTTCTTCGGGGAGCATCCAGAAGCGCCAGACACCACAAAGGTACATGATATCAACCAATAGCACTGGGCTCACATACTGTTTTTTTGCCGCAGAGCATCCCATCTCCTCCTGTGTTTTGGTCTCTCTGGTGTCAGAGGTGCCATGCTCTGGTGCTAGGAGGTGCCCATGCTGGTGCTTTCAAGCGTATCTGCCCGGAGACATAGTCCTTCCCACAGGGATTCAACAGAACTGGGTTATCTCTAGTGTAGCATCACATGGACTGCTAAAGTTCAGTCTTGTACATGGTTTATTTTTCAGTGTGCTTGTGTGCCAGCTTTTGGTAGGGGACGGTGTCACTCTGCTTCCGTGAGTTAGTAACTGTGAGGCTATTTGTAAAATCAGGGCACTTTGGAAGGGTTAAGAAAGACAAATATAAGAAATGCGTGATGGACATCACACCAACTGGCAAAGTTTGCCGGAAACCAAGGCATGAGTCATACAATTCAGCAGCAGATTCCAAGGGTCCTACACTGAGCTCATCTTCAGCCTGGAAAGCCTACATGTGAAGTGGGGAGTCTGCAGTGTAAAAGCCACTTATTCCACATTCATTGTATTCATGTGTGTCCCGGTGACCTCTCCTTTACCTCCAGATGGGTAGTTTGGCCAACAGAAATAAATAGCTGTCATTCAGGCAATGCTGCTGGTTGTTATCCTCCCTTCTTCCCTCCTCACCATGCCCCTGACCTCCTCCTAGCCATGCACCCCTGCCTGACAGTTTTGGTTCCCCTTGGGTTTTCTGCTGATGAATCAGCTCTCTCTTTCTACAACAGTTTTCTGTTTTATGTCTTTTCTCCTTGTTTTCCTCTGCAGTTAAGTTCTTTCAAGTCTGCTACATAGCTGATACTTCAAAATAGCAGCTATGGACTAGAAGCAGAAACTAGTGTGTGGGAAAGAAGACACTCCTTGATTGGGAGTCAATCTAGGATCAGCCCAGGCCATCTTCATCATCTTACTTTGTCCTTACCTTTTGTATACCCTTCTTCTGTTTTGTCCCAGTGTTTGTAGAGCTTCCTGTGCTTTGGACCCTGATCCGTTGAAGGTGTGGGCTGATTTGTCACTCCAGTCCAGAGAGCAGTAAGGGGTTAACAGCAGTGAGGGACCACCATAATCCTGTGGGAAGCAACAGGATATGACACCTAAAAACAAGACCTGCATGGTCGAGGTCCTTGGTGACTTGAAGGGTCATAAAGTGTCTGTCAGAGAATAAAACTGCATCTCCCTTGGAGAAGAATACCATTCCATCCCATTCCATCCCACCCCACCCCCATTCTTCCTCTGTAAAACCACTAAAGTCTATAGCATCACTGATTTACACTTCTCCCTCTGATTTACACTGCTCAGGGGAAAGAGAAGCTGGATTTCCTGATGGTGAAGAGAGAGAGGATGTGTGAAAAGCAGGATGTACTCCCCATCCTTTGGGATTGTGCGTGTGTTTGGAGTTCTTGTGGTGCATGTTGTGTTTTCCATGCTAATTTTGCAGTACAGTATCCCGTAAAATGAAGATTCATGTGACTCATTTCCTTGCAAATCAAAGAGGAATTAAGACCAGAGGTGGGGAAAAAAAATGCAATCAAAACTCTTTCTGCCAGGTGATACAAACAGGAGTATAACACTCACATCTAATTTGAATATACCAGATTAGTTTATCAAAAATAATACTGGTATATAAGAAGGTCTAGAAACAGTCCTTGATTTTTCCTTTTGAAAACTGAGTATTTTAATTTTAGCTTCAACACGAAATAAAACCCCCGCATCCTGAAAATGAACTGAGCAGTTCATGTTCAGTTAAGCATTTGATTTGAAAAATATGCATGCAGAGGAAAAATTACTTTGTTCTGCTTGGAAAACAAAAACGTTTTCCATTTGGAGTCTCTCTGTAAGTATTTTTAAAATGCAAAGGAGGGGATTTAGTCAGCAAATTCTCCTTCCATTTCCCTGCTGAAGAAAGCCTGTAACTAAAAATCTGGTTTTCTCCCAGTGACAGTGAGGAATACAAGCTTCGTTGCACCCAGAAGCTAATTCTGTGCCTTGTATTTATGTCCACGGAATAATTTTGAATGTCGATCACAGACTGAATTAAAGTCCCCTGAAAATCTGCCTCATTGCAGCCTTCTCATTTCCATGCTCGCACCTAAAAAGTGTCACCCTCCTCACGACTTTTCTGGGCTTTGCGTCTTTCAAGAGCTAACAGCTGCATCACTCTCCAAAGAGGGTGTTACATGCATCTGTGCTGCTCTTCCAGCCCTGGCAAGCTAAATACATGGTATTCTCAGTAATGCTGGGCCTATGATTTTGCTTTGTGGCTGTTAATAGCTGTTAGTGGAGGAATCTGAGATTTCCACAAAAGATACGTTATTTTTGACTGTTATTTGGTTTATCTGTCTTCCTGACTTCTGTTGGCGTGGCAGCCTTTTTTGGGAGAGGGGAGAAGTTCAAGTATGGCTGTTTGCTCCTTTGCCTGTACTGAAGAGGTGACATTGCAGTGGTTGGAGCCATCAGGTGGAGGCATCCAAACACTGTCCAAGCAAGATGGACTGGCAGTTCCTTGCAAGCCCAAATCTAATTTGCAGAAGTTTAAAGGGACAGTATTTCAGTGGAATACACAGTAATTCTTACTGCAAGGGCTTCACACAGCAGGCAAGACTTTATTTGGTGTGATGGAGTGAAGGCTTCAAGAACAGCATTTGACATGGCAGGTTCTTTGGGTTTTTAGGGACTTCTTGTCTATTCCACGTTAGGCAGTCCTTCATGAGGATGTTTTCTCCTTTGCTTTTATAGGGCTGACGAAAAACAAACTTAAACCAAGACAACTACTGTACAGTATTATCATGGTTCTTTCTGAAGTTAAACCACTGCCAAGTCTAAACACTCAACAATTTATAATGTGACCTCAGGGAAGAATGTGAAGCTTTTTGGAAGTGCTTTGTTTTGGTTTTATTTATCTTCCGGTCTCTGAGCGCTTAATTTGGTGTGAGGATGCATTTTCAAATCTTTCTTTATCCCAGGAGGGAGAGAAAGAGAGTCAAGATCATTATGCAGTGCTGTTATTCCAGGGTTTGAGGTTTTTAAGAAGTGCACATAGGATTTGTGTGAAGATTTGCAGCAAAGCTGCACGAGTGGGTAATTTACTGTTACACAGTATTTTCTCTTCTTTGTAGTTACTTGGGCTTCCAGATGTTGATGATGATGCATTTGAAGAATATAACGCAGATGTGGAAGAAGAGGAGCCTGAAGCCGATCACCAACAGATGGGTGTCAGTCAGCAGTGATTTTCTGAGAAGCTATAAAAAAATTCGGAAGCCTTTGGTACCAGGTGGGGTCAGGTGGTCCCACATTAGCCTGTTTGAATTAGCACATCACAAGGGGATATCTGGCTGCCAAGATAAAAGTTTTACAAAACATGGTTTAAAAAAAAAATAATAATCCGTGATGAGCTTTGCTAAGAAGTGACCTGAATTTTGCTCCTGCTTCAGTGGGTTTTCTATGGAATTGTCTTGGTAGCATTCTGCCGTTATCAGTCTAGAGTAGTTTTGTCGCTGACTTGTCTCTTCGATTTGTGTTCGAGAGTAGTGTTTGCTGACATGAATGTAGAGTACTGAGAATGTAGGAGGCGTGTGGGGAGAGTGCCAAGTCCTCACCCGTGACCTTTCCAAGGAAACCAGCGCAGAGAGCAAACACCACCTGCGCTTTTCTTTTTAGTTCAACAGTTGTAGGTTTTTGACAAAGTACCAAACGTGGAGAAACTTCTCCTGAAAAACAGTAGTTTAGTAGTTGTTGGTGCTGCAGAAATGCATATGAAGGCCTAACAGAAATAGTGGGACATAGGAAGTCCAGGGGGTGTCAGACATATTGGTGTCATTTCACTGACACCTGAGTTTCCAAGTGCTGAATTAATACCTGGGAATAACTGGCACCAGCAGCACACATTATGACCAACCCTGGTACTTCGACATCATGTGATCCAAAGGCAAGTGCTGCTTTCTTACAAATCAAGTAAAAACTAGCTGTCAACTATCCCACTTCTGCATGACAACTAACTTTAAGCTTTGCTGGTTTTGTTACACTGCCAAATTATTACTCAAACCTCGTGGCATTGTGCATTAGAATCATGGAATCATAGAATATGCTGAGCTAGAAGAGACCCATCAGGATCCTTGAGTCCAACTCTTGGCCCTGTGCAGGGCACCCTAAGAGTGAAACCGTGTGCCTGAGAATGTTGTCCAAATGCTCCTTGAACTCTGCCAGGTTTGTGCTGTGACCACTTCTCTGGGGAGCCTGTTCAGGTGCCCAGCCACCCTCTGGGTGAGGAACCTTTCCTGACAACTAACCTAAACCTCCCCTGACAGCTTCAGGCCGTTCTATTGGGTCCTGTCACTGGTCATGAGAGTGAAGAAATGTGTAGCTGCCCCTCCTCTTCCTCTCCTGAGGATGCTGAAGACCACGATGAGGTCTCCCCACAGTGTCCTCCAGGCTGAACAAACCAAGTGACCTCAGCCATTTCTCACCAGGCTTCCCCTCCAGACCCTCCACCATCCTTGTTGCCCTCCTCTGGACACTCTCTAATAGTTAAATGTCTTCTTTACATTATGGCTCCCAAAACTGCCCCCAGCACTTGAGGTGAGGCTGCCCCAGTGCAGAGCAGAGCAGAGCAGGATAGTCCCTCCCTTGCCTGGCTGGTGATGCTGTCCCTGATGCCCCCCAGGGCACACTTTTTCCTCCTGGCTGCCAGGGCACTGATGACTCATTTTCAACTCGCCATCAACCAGGATCCCAGGTCCCTTTGTGCAGCACTGCTCTCCAGCCTCTCATTCCCTGGCCTTTACACACAACCAGGGCTGCCCTGTCCCAGGTACAGAAGCCTGCACTTGCCCCTGTTAAACTTCACACAGTTGCTGATTGCCCATCTCTAATTTGTCAGGGACTTTCTGCAGGGCCTCTCTGCCCTGAAGAGAGTTGACAGGTCCTCCCAATTTAGTGTCTTCAATAAACTTAGTTAGTATTCCTTCAAGTCCTGTATCCTGGTTGTTAATGAGACGTTGAAGAGCACAGGGCCAAGGATGGAGTCCTGTGGAACCCCACTGGTGACATATCACCAGATGCCACCCTATTCACTGTAACCCTTTGTGCCCATCCTGTGAACCAGTTACTGACCCATCTCATGACATGTTTATCCAGCTGTGTGCTGGATATTTTGGTCAGAAGGATACTTTTGATACACTATCAAAAGCTTTACTGAACTCCAAATACATGACATCAACTTGCTTCCCTTGATCAGCCAGGTGGATTACCGTGTGATAAAAGGAAGTCAGGTTTGACAAGCAGGACTTTGCCTTCATGAAGCCATGCTGGCTGTGACCAGTGATTGCACTGTACTCCAGGTGTTTTTATATACCTTCCAGAATAATATTTTCCATGATTTTACTGGGCACTGAAGTGAGACTGACAGGCCTGTAGTTTCTGGGATCTTCCTTGAGTGCAACTTGAATGCAACTTAACACTGAAGCCATAAGGGTGTCAACCAGCACGTGGCTCTTAAAATTATGCTGGACCTCTTCCTGGGCCTTTGAGAAAGTCTGGGCATGTACACCTTATTGAAGGGGAGCCAAAATACTGCTTCAGCTGATATAAAATCTAGTGAGGTTTTACTTATCAGGGGACTTGCTCACCAAGGGGTTTAGCAAGGGTCTTAGTATGAAGGAGAAGATGATCCCTCATACTTTTTACCTGTTCTACATAGTTCCAAGTAACTTGGATGAGTGCCAGACTGTGAAGATGCAGGGTCTCTTTATTTACTTGCCTTTTGTACCGAAAATATAAGAAGCAAAGGTAATTCTGTTGTAATACAGCTGTTTTCCACAATCAAGAACAATGTTTCTAAATTTACTCCTTTTTTTCCAATTTTTTAAAGATTGTAAAATGAAGGTCACACGCCTCAAAAGCCCTTTTATACAGAATTAGCTTTATTAAAAAAGTGAGTGAAGAGAAAATGCTTGGACAATTCCTATAAATAACTTTCATAATTTTGAAAATCCTGTTGTTAATGATGTTTCCTTTTCAATAGATTTTTTAAAGACTCTTTTTCCAGGGTTATTGAAGAGAGCAAGTTTTCTTGATGGTTTACATTTATGATGGTGGTTTGAGAGATGCATAGCACATGATTTTTTCTGTCAGTGGCAAAGATCTTCCATAACTGGGATGATGTGTGTTACCTGAGTCTGCACAGAAGTGTCTGCAACACTGTAAAAGTCAGAGTTTAAGACTATTTTAAAAAAAGTGGAAGAAAAACAGAGCTTAATGCAACTTTGTACATTCTTTCAGCATGCAGGCATAGACATGGTAGTTGCAGCACCTTTTCTATGGACTAGTGATGTGAGAACTGTGGCAGTTCACTGTATAACACTGTATAGCAGCAATAGGCTTTTTGCTTACTGAAATAAAGTGTAAGACCAGTGGTTTCCACCCCTGCTTTAAGCCCCTAAATTTTTCTTTCCTCTCCAGCTAGGACAGATGCTGCAGCCTTAAGCAGAGCCTTCCTTTGGAAGAACTCTCTTCATAGCATCCAGCCCTTGGGTTGTGACTCACACAAGCAGATCTTATGGGGCTGACTTTCCTCTGCTCTGCTGTAGTGCAAGGGAGCAATTTACAGTTGTGCAAGCTGGAGGCAAAGTCCTGCTGCTCAGGTTTGCTGGGCACTTCACCCATTTGTTTGATGAGCAGGTGGCTGGCACCAATGTGCAGGTGCAGGCACCCCACACACACCTGCACAGTGAGCTGGGCTGTGAGCCTGGCCTGACTGGGACACAACCCCTCTGCCTTTTACTGACAGGCAGGCTTCCAGCTGGATCTGTCCCACCACCTGGCTCAGCATGTGGCTGCACCGAGAGTGCTGGCACAGCAGAGGGGAGGGTGCAGGGTGGACAAGGGTAGTAGCTGAGGACCTGCTGCTAAAAGTGCCTTGCACGGTGTCAGGGGCCTGTGGTGGAGATGTGGACTGGCCTAAGTGCTGTGAGGGATTGACTCCACAAGGCTCAGTGGGATTTGGGCACTGGTAGCAGCAGGATAAGCAGGAATTAATAAAATGAGGAAAGACTAAGATCCAGTGCTTATAATTGCATGCAGGAGACTGTAATGTGTACTGCATTCTGCTACCTTTCCCTGCATATTGATTGAATAGTTAATGAGCGGTTGAGCATTAGTACAGTTGCAACCAAACAATGCTGTAAATTATGTAGATATGTTATTGTTATTTTCTGTATTCACTAACTCACTTTTTCTTTGGAATGTCATGTGCCATTGAGTGACTTCCACACAGACTGCAGGTGCTGGACAGCCAGCCCTTCTACAGCGCTCTCCCCTGCAAAAGTCCCACTAAAGGCAGAGAGATTTTGTTCAGGCAGGACCTGCAGGACCACGGGATGTGTGAGGCTTGGTCCTGCAGACAGCTGAGCGCTCTCATTCCTTCTCTCTTCGTTAGGGGCCGGACATGTTGAACCCTGCTCCTGAACTGAAGCATGACCAAGCAGCACTGAGAATAAACTGGAATTTTATACATAAAAAATTTAATTTACATGTAATAAATGTGAATGAGCATTAATATAGAATGTATTTTATCAAAAAATATTGATTCCTTACTTTGACCAAATACATTTCTGTATTACTGTGTTACTTTTCCGTACTTGCCAAATGATGCAAGAGGTGTGGAGCTGGTTTGGTTGTACTACAACATGTTTTTGTATTTCATTTGTATTTTATTTTTCCCTCCCTCCTACCACATATTGCAGTAAGTAGCCATTCAGTAATTAATCAGGGGTAGCATGACCCTGTGACTAGGCTGCCAGACTGAGACACAAGATTTGCCAACACGTGCATAAATGCTTGAAAACCTGGGTACTCAGTGAGATGTGGGTTTGTAGCTCTGCCATTGCCTTGCCCTGAGCTTTAGGTGGGTCTCAGACTCTGAAAATTCAGTGCAGGCCTCCAGTTATGCATACAGGCCTCCGAAAAATTTAGCAGGAGCAGGGTAACTCCTTTAAAAGTCCCACCTTAAGCCTTTTCTAAAAGGACTGTTAGTATGATTTGTCCAGCAGTGTATATAGCACTTTAGGTCTATGGGTGAACAGAGATATGCATTATCCTTGCCTATCCTCAGAGCAAACCAGTAATGAAAGGACATAGAAGGGTTTCCCTTTTCCCTTGGCCTTTCTCGTGGGCATTTCGTGCTCTAACTAAATATAAATACAGCAGAGCAGAGCGTCTTGCAGAACTGGTGCTTCTGAATATGAGTTACATGAATGCAGTAAGCAGAGTGCTGCTTGGGTGATGAGAAATACATGGGATGCCAGATGGAAAGGCAGATTTCAGAACTGTGACAAGTGCAGGGGCAAGAGTGAGCAAAGCCCCTTCAGAGAGAGAGATGCTGATATTTCTCAGACAGCCAAAGCCATCCTGCCAAGTATCTGCATATTGAACCCATGCAGTTTATGAAAAAGCTCCTCTGGAGACACTACTGAGGCCTTGAGCTCAGTTGTGTTTTCCTGTTAGTGTCCTCCTGTCTGATTAATGCCTTGAGATGGTTGAGGGAGGAAGGGATGGAGAAGGCAAACTGAAAAGCCTATTCCTTTTCGCCAGCATTATGATATTGTGTGAGTTGGTAGGAGCAGCAGTCAGGGTGCAGGAAGCTCCTTTTTTAGATGCATAGTAACATCTTTTTAAAAGGACTTGCTCTTGAGAGAAGAAAATTGTTCAGTGTTATCTCACAGAAACGGGGGGAATTACTCACCCCTGAGCATGATGACCTGAACCCTTACCAGACTTCAGCTCCACCTCCTGCCCTGCTCCCGGCTCTTTTCCCGGAAGTTTCCCTCCATGCATAGTGCTGTGCCTTTGAAAATCTCATGCGTGTCAGCTGCTGCATCTTGTGACTGTCCCACGGAAGATGTGCTGTGTGGTATGGTGGCTTGGGGCAGAGAGGAGGAGTTTCTGCTGCAACATTGCTGAGTAGGTCCTTGCCCTCTGCATGGTGGGACATGAGACTGTGACAGTAAAAATGATTGCAATAACATTGTGGACATTGTTTTGGAAAGCTGCCATTCAGGACATATTCCCAGCCTCTTTCAGCATCTTTTCTGATCTTTGTCTGGGATCCACGGCTGATGTCTATGGCTGTTTTACTCAGTATTAGCTTTAGCAGTGGCAGGAGGTGAGGTTGCATCTTTACCCTGTGTCCATACTTCCCTTCTGTCCATCCTTACCGTTCTATTCTTCTGAGATGTTCTCACTCCCAGAAGAAGGGAAGCATAGGAAGGAGGAGAGAAGCGCCTCTTACACCCCACAGCTTGAAGCCAGGTGCATCAATGGAGCTGCAGTTCAGCACAATGTGAGTCACACTGTCCTTTCTGTGCAGGAGAATGAGGTGGCATGGGAGATGTGTTATCCCTTGAGGACCCTTGAGTGGTCCATGCCAGACAGGGGTTGTGCAGAAGACAGCAGTCATTCATGTGCCAAACCCAATATCTTTTCACAGTTATGTCTAGCCAGATAATCCAGTCTCTGAAAATCATAACCATTGCGACTCTCCAGGCTGGACATCCAGAAAATGAGACTTGTCTGGTTGCCTTGGTCACTGGGAGGTCTCTGGCTTTTTTCAGTCTGGCCAGAGGACATGAGAAATTGGGAAAGATCCCTTCAGGGGCATTAGCTGGATGCCCCTTTCTGTAAATTGCTGAGCAGAGGCAAATGCTTTGTTTTATGTGTTTAATTCTGGCAGGATCTCCCCTCCTCCCCAACAGCCTGTCTGCAGACAGCTGCAGCTGGGAAAGCTTTGTGTGAGAGCCAGGCAGGAGTGACTCAGGGCAGCCACTCCTAGACCCTGTAACAGGCTGGACTTGAGGTCGTCCTTTGCAGGGTAACCATGGAGCTGAAGGCTCAGGGGACATCACTTCCAATGCAGATATTTAAATAGACTCCTTAAATTTGGTCCTTAGAGGGCAGACCCTGTCACTTTGGGGTTTTATTGGACTTCTGAGACTTAGTTGCGCTGTGGTGTCTGATGTCTGTGGCAGGTGGGCAGAGGAAACCTCTTCACTTAACCACATTTACTAGTTCAGTGAGCCAAATTGTCTTTTACATAATCTGTGTTTGACTTTTTTCTCATTGCTGATTTTTTTTCTTAAAGAAAAAAAGCCCCTAAAAGCACATCTGCATTATTGCAAACCCCAGTTTTTACAGAGCTGCGTAGCACTGCACTGTCAGTACGAGCTTGACATTAAAGAAAAAAACCAAACCAGATTAACAAAAAGGGTCTTAATTTGGCTACAAGAAAAAAACCCCAAACTTCTTTGAACTAGTTATTGCTGACTATAATGAAGCTTACTGGTCTCATGTAAAATACATTGAATTTTGAAATTCCCTTTCTGTACCAACATGCTGTTGCTCATGTAGGCAAAGATCTGTGGTAACACTGCATGTAAAGGAAGCTTTCATCTTTAGGGGTGGTAGAAGTGTCAGCTCTGGATTTCAGTCAATGCAATTCTTTTGTCAAGTTTTCCTTTACTAATGCAGGGAGCAGTCAGCCCTCAACACACCAAGCAGAAATCATTTTGTGCCATGCCAAGCCAAGGTTGTCTTGTGTGTGGTTTCCACCATTTTTCTGGCTGGAAGACCTCTCTGTCTTTGGGACTATTAAGCTGTGAAAGGAGTCAGCAAAAGAAGTTGCCCTTTTGTTCAGCACTTTCAAAGGTGTAAACCTTCCGTGGAGTACTGCCTGCCTTCTGATCCTCCTTCCTCGTCCACCACCAAGGTGTCAAATCCAGCAGTGTCATTACACCATGAGCTTCCCATTAAAGAGCTTACCAAACTGATGACTGATGGTGTCTTCTCTCTGTGAGCGAAATCAACTCAGTTGTGAATCTGAGGGGGCTAAAACACAGCTACAATGCAAGTGAAACAGGCTTGACTTTCATGGGCATTGCTAGTGCATGGTAGGATAACACAGTGTTTATAGGTGTAAGGAGGAGAAAATTATGTCATCTGAGCTTTGGGCACTGCAAAGCCAGCCCTGATTGACACAGAATCATCAGGTGGTTTGGTTTGGAACAGTCTGAGGCAGTGGATTTGCTGTCAGAAGCCAGGAATTGGTGGTAGTATTTGTGTTTGAGCCAGTATTTCAGACCTCGCAGGTCCTTTTCTGTTTTGCACAGAATAGGGAGACATCTGTTCCAATTAAGAGACATGTAATGATGCTGAAATGAAAATGGTGATTCTGTTCAAATAATTTGTCTCTTTTCTTTAAACACTTCACTCTTAATTGCCACTTTGACATCTTCTCACCCTGATTTAGTTGAAAGAGTCAAGTCAGTTGTTACCTTTTGTCATGAGCTTCTGTGGGTTGACATCTTCCAGCCAGTGGAAGAGGAATTGCTTTAACTTAGCACTTGCCTTGTATTTTTGACACTTCCCAGGGGATGAGCACTGAGTAGGAGCACACAAATTACATGTCCTCTGATGTGCCCAGAACCCCAAGCGCTGCCTATAAATTCATTCCTGTGGCTGGTGGAGTGCCTGCCAGGACTGCCTCCCTTGTGTTGGAGCATGATCCCGACATCACAGGCCCTACAGCCTCTTGAGAGACCTTTGCATATGGTGGAAACCACTGGGACAGTTAGGCTCTGGCTACAGATACAGCTGCCCTTGCAGAAGCAGTGCTGTTCCCTAGCACCTCTGCAACTGCTTGGAGCCTGCTGACCCCTCAGCTCTGCTGGATGGGCTTCTGCCTGTGTCAGAAGGTCAAGCGAATTTAAATGGTTTAGACATCAGCTGTCTGTTAACATGGACCAGGGACAGCCATCTGCCCTGCTGTGGTGGGGAGCTGCCCTACAAGGTGACAGCTGCTGCTGGGGGCACTGCCATGTGCACAGTTTTTTTTCCCAGCTCAAGTCTGTCCACACTCCAGCTCTCCAAAGTTATGGCATGTCACACCTTCCCCAGATAAAGAAATTAGGATACTCTAGGGCTGTGATAGGCTTTGGCTTTGTATCAAGAACAGGTCCATTAGAGCTATGCAGTATGTGCTGCATCTGTTGGCTCCTGCCTAATGCTGTGTTCCCCACCACAGCTGTCCTCAATCAGCCAGCTGGGAAATGCTGTTACTGCCCTTGGCAGCACCATGTGCTGTTTTAAGAAGCACATCAGATGTTATGTTTTCTTCACGTTTCTTCTACTCTGTGACAAGGTTTTTGCTTCTGCCACTTGTTTACTGAGTGATGAAATGCCATAAAAAACACACATTTAACTTTATTTCCAATGCCTAGGTATATGCATCCATGGTTTTCACCAAGTAGTGCTGTACTTGTGATACTAAGGCAAGGCTTTTATACCTTTTATTAGACAAACTGATACTGAAAGCCCCAAACTCCCAGCGTGCTTCTCCATGCTGAAAAGCAGCAATTACATGAGGCAGTCTGACAGGTAATAACTCCCCAGCAACCTAACCTTTCTTGTACACATTTCTCGAGGTATTGCTGCCATAAGGGTGAGATGGAAGAGGCAGTGTTGGAGCCAGGGTTTTACTTACAGCTCCTAGTAGTGCTAAGGAGACCAGGAGTGGGTTGTATCAGCTGTGTTATCCCCACTGCAGGGCTCCTGAGGAGCCTGTCAAGAAGGGCTGTAAAGTGCCATGAGCTTTGAAGCCTTTATGGTTTTGGGTTTGTAGCAGTCCCCTAGAGGTCAGCAGAGCCTGCATTTTGAAACATCTCTAGCTGATGGTAGCTTTGCAGGAAGGATAAAAGCATGTTTGCTGCTGCCCTGTGAGACCCTGCTTGTTCTCTCTGGCAATTTCGGCTGCTGCTGGAGAAGGGATCAGGCTGGGGAAGAAAAGAATCAGCTCATGGGACAGGAAGTCCTGCTTTGGAGACAGGCTTTTCCTTTGCAGACAGACAGACAGGTTGAGAACCTGAAGCAAGGGGGAGAAGCAACTGGAAGATGGGTGCCAGCATTGTCAAAGCTGCATGGGGCAGTGGCAGCTGGTGCCTACACCTCTTGGCTCCGATGGTACCCATTCCTTCTGGGATCACAGCTGGACTGTACGGTGTCAGAAGCAATATCCCAGCAGATCAAGCTCTGCCCCAGCCATGCCTGTGTGTGTATGTGCACTCCAGTGCAGCAGTGGTGTGGCTGCTGGTTACGCTGCTCTGCTCTCAGCGTTCACCTGTGTACACCATGCCACGCTGGCCTCAGCCACGCTGCAGCTGCTGACCAGATATTACCTCTGCTTGCACAGATCCTTGCAATCCCTGGGGTGGCAGGCACTCTTTTTACCTGCCACCCCAGCCCAGGACTGGAGGTGGAGCTGAGTTTTTCCTGGGCTTTTTCAGCTTCTGGGGTTGGAACAGTAGTGTAAGGGAGCCAATCTCTGCCACGTTGAAATGACTTGAGGCTGATAAGCAGGTCACAGTCATTCCATGTCCAGTCAGCATGGACGTTGTCCATGCATTCCATGTCTTTGCTTTGCAGCAAGCAGCTCTGTCAGTGGACACCTGAAACAAGTGCCTGCGGGACACTGCCAACATGTGCATCATACTTCTCACTAATGAGAAAATGAGTTACCTTGAGTGGACATGAGCTTGCATTCGCCCTACATGCTGCTCACCCTCTTCCCAGCTACATTTGCAGGCTAAATAACTGGGAGTGCAGTTGGCAAAATATACTTCTTTCTCCCCAGCTTTTCTCCTGATCAGCATACTCAGGTCTATGGCTACCCTTTTCCTTATTGTTTAGCTGGAAATCCTCCAAGCACAGCTCTCCATTTTCCTCTGCATCCTTAAGGATCATATGCTCAGCTCTAGTGAAGAGCAGAGACTTGCAGTCTTGGTTCAGGAGGACACATAGTGCTAGAAATGCAGCGATTCACACAGAACATCAGTGCCAGATTTTATGCCTTCACACTGTCTAGTTTGGTTAATAAATGTTTGGAAATTTTTATTTTGGCTCTTGAAGGTTTTTCTTTTTTATTATCCTATTAGTCCCTGTTTACTGTATTGCTTTTTGTTTCTGCAAATCCCTTATCAGGGAAGGTTTTGAGCTGCCTGTGAGTCATGTAGCAACGATGGGGAGTGGCAGCTCTGGGAGCTGAGCATGTGAGTTTGTGCCCAGCTCACATAATCTCCTGACAAAGGCTGCTGATGTGTCACCCAGCTGTCAATGACCTTCTTGGCTGCCGTGCCTAGGGTGGTCAACCAGGTGCTGGTCACATATTTCTTCCTCCATGTACCTCTGGCTATGGAAAGTTAATGCCTTGACCTTGATGAATTCAGCTCTCTTTTTTGAGTCAGTGTAGCAGGCTGCAATAAAATTATTTATGCAAAACCTAAATTACAAAGCACAGACCGTGGACCCTTTCTTGCCATCATAAAATATCTGAGCCTGAGGGCATGACAGTTTCATGGATGCAGTAATCCATGAGCTGCAGATATAAAGTGGGATAATGAAATGTTTGCTGAGACCTCTCCAACTGTGCATCAGGACCAGTGCATGAATATGTGTTTTTCCAGTTCTGCAGGATAGCAGGAGGCACCTTTCTGGGAATCACCAGAGGAAGGCTCTTGCTAAATTCCTTTAGATTTTGTCAATGTACAGTTTTTTTGTTCTGTCATCCAAAAAAAGGGAGGGCACTACCTGCAGAACTGGTAACGTGATCACTAACCAGGATTCATCAGCCCTCCCTAAACCCTCCCAGGCAGAGATGAGTAATCGAGTAGGTAACTGGCCCCATACAGCATCCCTGCTAAAAGATAGATTGCATTGCAGCAGCAGATCAGCAAAGGCCCCAGGAACATGCTTTCATCCATCAGCATATAAAAGAGCTCAAGAGGGAAACTGGGGATAGACTTGCCATCCTGGGTTAGAATCATTAAGGTTCAAAAAGGCCTCTAATTAATCATCAAGTCCAGCCTTTTACCTAACACTGCTAGATCCACCACTAAACAGTCTTCAGAAACATGTAAGAAGTGGTGGCAATAACATCTCAGAACTGCAGTGTTTCTGGAGAGAAGAAAAGTTGTCAGTGTGGAACCCAAGCAATGAGCAGCAGCCACTGTCCCTCTTCTTCCTCACCACTCCCCAGTGAGGTGCTCTGCACCTGATCTGCCTTAGGAGTTGCAGCCAACCTCTGGTCCCTTCCCCTGTCACTCAGCTTCTTCAACCTTTGCAAAAAGCATTGGCAGGACCCCAAATCCTTACGACTATGCGCTGTCCTGCTGCCACAGTGCTCCACACCCAGCCAGCCACCACACTGAACAGAGAGGACTATTTGCTGCTCTGTGAGGGAGGCACTGCTGCAGTTCTGAGGCTAAAGTCCTCTGCACCTTTGGCACAGCTTGTCACCATGTCCATTTGCATGAACTTCTACATGTTATCACACATTTCACCATCAACTGTCCTTTCAGAACAATAAAAGTGAAGTTTTCCTTCCTAATAAAGTCTCCTCCCTCCCACTGGCCCTGCAGCAGAGCTGTTTGTACGCTGTATGGCAAGCCTTACCCATGGAAAAGGGACCTGCCCAAGCCTACAGGTTGCTTAAGGGGATGATGATGCTGGGAGTTACTACAATCAAAGCAAAGTGACCAAGTTTAGCCATTCAGTCATCTGCAGTGGCCTGGCACTTGTTGTTGTGTATCAGACATTTAGACACGCAAGCAAATTACACAGAAGTGAATAGCATGCTTCTGACTACTGCCACTGAAGCCAGCACGTCTGATGGGCAGCTCATGAGGTCTTGCACGTCCCTGAACCCCTGCTCTCCTTTGCCTTGTAGCTACTGCTTGGCAGAGTGAACCTTCCAGTCAGTGTCTGTCACCTACCTGTCATTTCTCAGAATGCATGCACTCTTTTCCAGCAGTGGTACTTAAATAGTCTCAATCTGCATTCCCAATATCTCATAAAAATGATTCATTAGCTGTAATGGCAGAGGAGTAGAGCTTCCAAGAAGAAGGAGAAGACTGATGAAATAACCAATGTTCATACTAGCTATCCTGGCAATGGAGATGGTGGGCATGTGCTTCTGAATGGACAACCTTGCTCAGAGTTACATCTCTACCGACACCTCCACTGTTGCCCCTGAAACAGGTTACAGATCACAGCCTTTCTGATGAACAGCACAGCCCCTCCTAGCTAAGGTGGGCATTTCTTTCAACTATCCTTTGCAAGGTGCTCTGTCCTCTTCCCTGCTCCTGTCTGCTGTTGCTGGTACTACTACACCAAATGGTGTGCAGTGCAGGGAATGTGGGAGCAGGGATGTGGCTCAGCAAACCACAGCCAGCCAGAAGAGCGGGTCAAATGCATGGGCAGGAGCCACTGCCAGCAGCCAGTGAGCAACAGCCTTACATGTGGAGCTGTCTTGACCACAACAACACATCAGGACTTTGCAAAGTCCCTATCAGTCTTGGAGGGCAAGAGAAGGTGGGGTGGCAAACAGGCCTTGCAGAGGCTGACCTGCCAGATATGCAGCGTGGATCCTCCTGGCTATTTGCTCTTTCATATCCTGTTGGTACCATATGAGAGACTCCATGTGAATCCGGACTGACTCATCCATGGAAGAAAACCCTATGTGGGGGGGAAACAACTTGATCTGATGACCTGTTCTCTGTTTGATGACAAAAGTCTGATTTAATTCCCCTCCTCTGCTGTGATTGACTGCTTTCCTTCAAGTCCATGTGATATAATCTTGCATTAACACCATGTGGGTTACCTCAGAAATCACAGAATCATAGATTTATAGAATCACTAAAGTTGGAAAAGACCTCTAAGTATCTCAACTCCAAAGGCAAGAATCTTTTTTATTTCTTAAAGAGATACATGTTTTGTGACAAAGTGCAGGGAATTAAAATATTCCCAGTCTGCAGGTAGGCTGTTACTGGGGACACCCACTGGATTTTCAATCTATGGGAATAGACTGGGCAGGGCCAATTTGCTCCTCTGCAGTGGCTCTGACCTCCTGGCAAGTTAGCGCTCAAGATATTAAGGATGACACTGGGTTTGTTTATTGATAAATTTGTTAAGTTGTAAAATCTGTGTGAAAACACACAGTTAAAGCTGATTTTACTGATGTAGCTCTGTGGTTTACTAAAAGAGTGAAATCCCAGTTTCCTCTTCAGCTTAATCAGTGAATCTTAGAGCTGGTTTTCATCCAGCTCCTGCTCTTTTTGTCCATCTAAACAATTGCTTTATGGCTGCATAGAGAGCTCTAAAGGATATTTTGGTGTTGCCTTTTCTATTCATCTTCAGGATTTTCTGGGTCATGGAGTCCCCTGTCATGCTGCCCTGGCCTGTGTCCATGACTTCTAGAGGTGCCTCAGAGGGCAGACAACAGGGATGGACCTTGAGTAACCTGGCTGTGATCCAGAAGAACTGGACAGTCCACCTCAGAGCCTGGACAAAGGCTCAGGTGAGGAGCCACGTGCTGACCAAACCCTGCTGGAGTCATCAGCTGGGTGAGCCACAGCTCCGTGAGCCAGTGTTCCTGTGCAGAGGTGGCACAGCCATGCTCTGTGTGCCAAGGCAGGCACCCTGGCATAACTCCACATCCTTCAGCTTGCCAGTTCCCTCCTACGCCAGTGTAGGAAGTTTTCTCCCCAGCCCTTCCCTAATTGCTTGTTCCTGGACTCTGGCCACTGTTTGCTGCTCCCAGTGCCTCTGGTACAGCTGTCTGCAGAACTGTAAAATGAGCTGGGTTAAAGACCAACAAGGGCAACCTGGTTTCTGGTTTCTTCTGAAGGGGTGATTTAAACCTCAGGCCTGTTAGCAGCTCATTTTTACAGTTGCTTCAACTCAGAGAGCAAGGGATGACAGCACAAGGGGACAGGGATGGCGACAGGATGGATGGGAACATCTTCACTTGTGTTTGCTGCCAAAGCTGGCAAAACAACATCCCTACATTTCAGCCCTGCTAGAAGCTCTCTCTATCCTTCACAGGCTCCCATCACTTTGCTGGCAGAATCCTACATTGCTTGAAGGATTTACTCCATTTCCCTTTAGGGATTAAATGGTTCACATAGTTTGACATTTATTCTGTCATGGCATATGTGGGATTATCATTAACATTAAAAGGAAAGACACATCCATCCAGCAGAGAATAATCTGCTTAATGGCTAAATAGGAAAGCTGTGTACATTAAATTGCAGTCAGCTTTGCAATGTAGTTTTCCCTATGATAAAATTGAGACTCATTTCAAAACAGAAAATTAATTTTCCCTCTTTTTATTCATTGGGTGCCATAAATACAAACCTGCCCCTTAACAACCTATAGAAGTCTCCACTACAATGTATTTATAAGACCTGAAAATGGATGCCTTAATGTAAAATCAGCTTCTGTTTTTTTTTTTTTGGACGGATGGCTTTTGAAGTGACAGCCTGGGACAACATTTGTCTCAGCTCACACTCTGTGCCAACCCATGAACAACTTTTACAGGCTGAACTTAAGCATTTGAAGTTTTCTCTTCTGGAAAGCAGGAGACAAAGTGATTTGAAAGAAGGCTGAAAAAATTTAGGTGGACAATAAGTACTTGATTTGTAGAGGTATAAGTTATCACCACATACTTAGTTGTTCTCAAGAAGGGAGTAAAGTCTGGATTAATTTAATCAGAAAATTCAGACCAGTTATACTTAAGCCCATGCTATTTCAATAACTAAAGTTTGGCTACAAATTTGCGTAAATAAGGATAGAAATTCTTTGTTATCTGTTTTAATGTATGAAATGGAAGTAGAGCTAGAAAAGATGGAAACTAGGAAAGAGTCACTGAGGAACCAACAGCAGCAAAACTTGAGACTACTGCTTGAACTACTTCCTTCTCCATAACACGTTCAGCTCTCCAGTAGATGTAAAGCAGTTGCTGATACTCATATTTAGAGTTCATTTACCACTGTGCTGCTCATGCAAGTTCTGAAGAGTGTGAGCAATAGGCAGCCCCTGTATGCATAGCAGTAGCAGCAGCATGAGCAGGAAATAGCACCTGGATGTCATGCACACTTCTGGAGGAGGAATTGCTCAAGTGAGACTTCATTCTGCATTTGCCCACTCATTCCTCTCCAGCCCTGCTCTCTCGGTTGTGTCAGTGAGACTATTTGTCAGGACACACAATGAAGAGCCTGAAGACTTGATTTGTGTTGAAAACAACCTCCACACAGATGAAGTTATTGCTAACCCAGGCTGGTTCACCTTTTGGCCCCAAATCAGAAGGCGATGGAGTAACAAGTGGGGATTCTTAAGGGGTGAGGAATAGCAAGAAAAGGATCTTACAGATGAAAGCAATGTGAGTCAAATGACTGCCTGAGATGGTGGTGTGTCACTTCTTGTGTACGTGCTTTACAGCTGTTTGCCTATGGACCATGATGTTCATCCCAATCCTCAAGTGCTGGTTGAAGTTACACCTAAACCACGAGTGCTCAAGTACTAAAATGCACAGCTGTGTTAATTAAGGACAATTAAAGTACCATCAAAAGTGGAAGAACAGAACTGAAGCTTCTTTCACTCGTCTCAAGTTTACAAAAGTACCTGGAGAAATCAGGACAAAGTGTGTTTCCTTCTCTACAAATTCCCACGTCACCCTCCCCTTCATTCCCACTGGATAAGCACTTCTCCTGCTGCTGGATACTGAGTAGCTCTCAGCTGCTAAAAACCAATTAAATCAGCCAGATGTGTGGGACCTACACCTGGGTTAGAATGACCCCCTCAGCCACAGCATCTTCCCTGAAGACAGGGGAAAAATGTGATGTTGAGTGGAACAAAACTGAGCTTCCCTGACCCCTCTGCCAGCCCATCTGCAAACTGGAGGGATGGCTCAGGCTTCTTCCCAGCTAAATTCTGGTTAACTGGAAATGTACCAGGCTTGTACTAAAGTACCAAGCAACATGCTCAGTACAGGCAAACCAGAAGCCAAAGGAATACCATCCTTGATATTTTCTTTAAACAACAGTTTCCAGTATAAACCATATATGCTACCACTGTATGTGCTACAGTCTGGTAATTAACAGCTTGTTGTTTATGTCTGGGATTGATAATAAATACATTGTGTCCTGTCTTCTCCTCTTCCTTTCCCCATCCCAAATAAGTAGCTTCTGTGAGTGCTTTTCCGGGCTGCCATTGGCTCTGAACATGAGCTATCCTCAGGAGAAGGTACATTGAAAGCTGATAATAAACCACCAAAGTGAGTACCTTAGTCCCCTCTCTGGCCCCTTGCCTCCATCTGTCTTTGCAGCTTTTGACACTCCATGGGGAAAGAAGCTGCAGCATACCTTCCTCCCTCTTTCCCCCCATCCTCACCGCTCCTGGGACAGCAAGGAGGGAAGCTGGATCCAGGGTGGTCCCATCCAGCCTCATGGCAGCTGCAGCAGCTGCAGCCCTTCACCCTACAGGGGCAAAGCTGCTGGATGCTGCAGTGTGAAACCAGGGGAATGGGGAAATTGGTGCCTTGCAACATTTTGTATCAATATACGAGCTGTGTCTTAGTGGCTTCCCTGCAAATATAATCTCAAAAGCTACCTCTGCCATCATCACTTTTGAAATAAAATATACTTTTCTGTCTGCCATCAGGATAAAAAAACCTCAGCCACAAAGCAAATGCTCCTTAGAGCTTCAGATTTGGAAGTGATTTTTCTTAACACAAGCAACAGGCAACATTCATTAAAAACCATAGCATTGGAGGAGGGTGAAGCTGAAAAACTTAATATTCTGCTATTTTACGAGTACTAACCTGGCACAAATTCATCCTGGCTTCTGCAGCTGTCCAGTATGATTTGAAGAGATGAAGAGGAAAAATCTAATGAAGAAGGAATGGAGTTTGGGCTAGTAGATGCACTGGATACAGAGGAGCTTCACAGACACTGCTTCTTGTTCCCAGAGGAGAAGGAGCTCAGATGGCTTTGGGCAGTTTGCAATTGCAAGGGATCATATTTTATTTTTCACTTGTGGCCAAGTCAGCTGCTGTATTAAAAAATGACCATGGTCAAAATCAGCGCTGGAGACGGCTACGATATGGGAGTAAAAACCACCCTGCAGGACATCTGCTCCCCTGGCACACAGCCCAGCACGTTAACCAGAAGTGTTGGGGAAGAGGAGGAGAGAGAAGGAGCTATGGCCTCTAAAGACTTCTGTGTTCTGTCAATGAGTGTCTCTAGGGCAAAATCTTCCTGTTTTGGGTGTGTTTGTGCATCCCTGTGCATGACAGCCTTAGACATATGATTAGACATTTTCCTGACTAGGAGCAATCTCAAATGCAGATTCACAAGCTATTGTCCTGATCTCTGACTGGGACCCATGAAAGGACAAGGCATAAGATTCTTGAGGGAGCATGTTGGGGGATGCAATTACCAGGCTTGCCAGCCTGGGCAGGCGTACAGGGAGGCAGCCAAGTGAGACTGGGAGGTCAGTCTGGGAGCTTCCCTGAGAATGCCCTGGGGTTGGCAGCCAGAGCAGCAGGGCCCTATTATTCTTCTGATAACAGCCTGTGTTTGCTGCAGGGAAGCAGATCCCTCTGTGCTGCCTCATCCTGCTCACCCTACCCAGCTGCTGGAGACTGCAGCAAAGGGAGTCCCAAAGGCAATGATCTGGGGTCAGAAACCTCCTGACCCCCACCTGCCTCTTGCTAGAGCTCTGCAAGCCCTCACACATGCTGCCAGACCCCAGGGAATGATAATTGTAGGATGGGATCTTGCAGTATAAGTGCTTGGGGAACTATTTCTTTGTCTGGATTTCTCTGCTGCCGTCACAGAGGGGTACTGATCTCTGCCTGGGAGCCCTGTGTGCAGTCACTGTGTCAATATTTAATCATGGTAATTAGTAACAGGCTGGGTGGCTCAGGAATTCACAGCTCAGCATTTACCTCATTCACCTCACCCCTCTTTTGGGCACGTAAGGGATGTGTCTATGGCAGAGAGAAGCAGATGCTTGTGGAACTGCAGCTGCCCCCTTTTTTTTTATTTTTTTTTTTTTTTAAATGCTTTATTTATAGGCTTTTACAAATCCTTTTGCTCTGGTGGCACATGATGCTGTGAAACTAGGAAAAGAGAAGCTTCATTCCAGGTCAAAAGAAGTTCTTTTTGTATCTAACCCATGGACAGCTGCCCTTTGCTACTAGTGTTTTAAGGCTTTTAAAAACCACAGACTGGTGGCAGAGCAGCAGGCTGCCTCTTCCCTCTGAAAACTGGGTTAAAACAAGACCCTGCATGTCTCACCAAGCTCTATCCTTGCACTGTAGCAGAGTAGAACATATATCCAGTTACATCAGTCAATGCCCTGCACGTCTCCAAAGGCACTGGCTACCAGGAGTGGGTCCTTTCTGTTTCAAGGCATGAGGCTCAGCCAGCAGAATGGGTCTATAACTGCTTCTGAAATCTTTAGGAATTTCTGTTCAGGAGTTACAAATTAAGCTCTTCTTGGAGACATCATAAATCAGATCCAAGGCTGCCTGCTTTGAAGAGCCTTTCCAACACAGCAGAAGGACTCTCACTTGTGATGTACGTGAGCCATGGCTCCAGGATATACCCATTCTTCATCTGTGAAAGTTCAAGTTAATAGATGTAGGAAAGTTAATTAATAGGTGTAATAAAATCAAAACCAAGTGCAAAGAATTGCAAGGGGAATGGGCAATAAAATGGCAGATAAAACTTAACATTGATAAATGTTTCTGGGACTCTTTTCCTTGTAAAAGAGAAAATGCAGAGGGGAGATCCTAAAGGTCTGTAGAGTCATAAGTGATGTGATCATGGAGAAGAGGAAAAAGGTTTTAACTTTCTCCTCCAATAGTGGGGGCTGCTAAATAAAACTAGCAAAAGGCAGGTTCAATTAAGTTCTTCACCAAAATGTTCTCAAGTGCTGGAGTATGTTACTTAACACAGGATGTGGATGCCCAAAATTTCACTCAACTAGTATTTGTGGAATAACAAATATTTGGGGGAACAGAAATGGCTGTAGTGACCTTCTTCCCTGTTTCTTTTTAGCCTAATTTCTTTTTGGTAGCAGAGGAGAAGTGGCATATAGCCATTAGAATGGGAGCTGCATTGAAATACAGGTGAGACCTGTCAGGGAAACAAAATTCACAGTTCATATGAGGAAACACACATCTCCATCACATACTTAAACTTCTGGTGTTAGCATTTAGTGCACAACAGAAGACAAGTCACTGGGTTGGTGTTTCCTCCTCATCCATCCTTATCCTCTCATATCCTCATCAGGGCACTGATCACACCACATCAGGTGTCTTGGACTGATAGGAGATGTAGGTTTGAGGTGGCCACACCACTCACCAGTCTCAGCACTCTGCAGAAATATGAGTCAGTGGACCAAGTGCTGATAGCAGTGCTCAAAGACATGGGGTAGGCTGTGCTCCTGCTTTTTTTAGAGTGCAAATACTACAAAATATTGTAAATACAGAGTGATAAACCTCTCTCCTCTCTCCTTGCTGCTGGCCTGTGGGACCACAAACTGGGAGAAGTCCTATGACACAGTGGTGCAGCAAAGGGGGAAGCAAGGCATGGACAATCCATCAGGGGCCAGTGTGAAGGGACCCAGCTACTTGGCTCTCTCTCCTTACACAGCTGTACTGAGCTGTCTTCTCTGAGAAGACATGAGTGCCTGCTGAGACCCACCTATCACTATATCAGCTGCCCACTGCCTCACACAATGCAGGAGATCTCAAGATATCATTATCACCTTTCTCTGTGCCTGTGTGCACATGCCAGTGTGTATGCATTGACTACAGTCATGTGAACACCTATGCATGTATTTTTATAGATATATAAACAGGGATTTTGGGTCCACTGCTTTCCAAGCAGATGAGGATTTGGAACTCTTTCCTTCCCAGAGGAGGCAATTAGGAAGTCTATTTTAATAAGGACAGTATCCTGTTCTGCCAGTGATCAGTGAAGATGACTGCCACAACAGCCAAGTGGTGCAGCCAGCGAGCATTTGGCTTAATCACTTCTTGACAGGAGCTGGTCTCTGTGGAACATTCATAAATAATTTTGCTGGGGGCATGGGAGCTGGCTCATTGCTGCAGACCCACAAGACAGACAACAAAACCTCAACCAAATCCTGAATCTTTTCTAATTATTCTGTGAGGCTTCCTACTAAACCAAGTTCAGAACAGAGCTTCTTGTTCATGCTGCAGGGCAGAGGGTATGGCATTAGCATCCCTGGGGGCTTATAAGTGACAAGTAGAGGGAGGGGGGAACATCTGGAGCCCCAATGAGCATGGATGGCAGGAGGTGAGTGAATAGGGAGCTTCATTCGGAGGGTGACAGCTGCGAGGCTCTGTGTCCCCTCTGCTCCTGATAGCAGTGCCTCCTGGAGCTTTTGTTTCTCTGCAGCCAGGATGACAGCTTTGTACCACTCTTCACCAGAGTACGCCTTCCTTCCAGGCATGGATGCTGTGCACATGGCATTGAGCATTGTAAGTGCCTGACAAACAATAGGGCATCAAGGAAAAACAAAAAAGGTGTCTTTCTTCAAACACAGACGTTCTCATTTCCAAGCAATATAGCTTTCAATGAGAACATCTTACCTGACTGGACCACTCCAAATAGTCAGAAAATATGCTCTGTGCTGGTGATGATTAGAAAAAAAGCTGCCTTCTCAATGCAAATGAAAATTGGTAACAAGAGAGCATAATATGCTCAGAGCTTTCCAGGTTCTGTTTTCTCATTCCTCACCCTGCCACTCTTGCTTGCATCAGTCATCCTTCCTGTGCTCTGACCCCGCACTGATGCTGTGGCCTCTCTGAAGGCAGCACTGCAGCCCCTGGCCCATTGCTGTGTCAGTGGGAGGGGGAGGGGGCTGTGCTCAGCCCAGACGTGCCACAGTGCTGCAGAGACTGCGAGTGAGCCTGGCACACCCTTACAGCATCTTACGGAGTGTTTGCTTTGCTGGCTGCTTTCACTTGTGAACCGTGCTCTGGCACGGCACAATAACGCTCATGGAGGACTCCAGGTGTGTATCTGAACGTGATATTGCATGGTCTTCACCACCTCGTGGACCTCTTGAAGGCTGAGAGTGCTAGATTAACTGCTGTGGTTTGTCTGCAGCAAACGGAGAAAGCTCTGGAGTGGGCTGGAATGCAGGAGAGTGGTTTGGGAACTGGCTGCAACTGTGATGAGGGCTTTCCAGTGAACCCTTGACCCTTGCATTCCCACGTTCTGTTCTTTCCCTGCTTATCAGGCAGTTCTCTAAAACCACCTCCTCTTGCCTGTTCCCACACCTGCCTCTGATCTGGAGGAGACTGCTCGAGCCATTTTATTTCTGTAGCTCTTGGTGCTCCTAGCCACCAGAAGCTCTGTAGCAAGACCTAAGGGTGACAGTTTCCAATTTAACGTGCATGGATGGTAACACACCGTGGTGAAAATGTGTGGGAGACACTTGATTCACTCAGGTAAGTGTTATCCATAAGACACTGGGAGCACCACAGCTCTGCTGGAGACCTGTATTTGGCATCCACCAGCACACCAAAATAAAAACACTTGATATATCTCAGTATTCAAAGGAAAGCAATGACCCAGGGGAGTAGGAGTGTCCAAATAACACTACCAACAAGAAAAGACTGTACAAATGGGCAGCGCTCAGGAAGACCAGAAAGGGAAACGGAAGATTTAGAATGAGGACTGCAGCCCTCAAACATGCTGTTGCTGATGGGCAGGGAATAGTCTTTCCACCACAGACAGGACAAGCAAAAGTGAACTTAAATTTCAGCAAGGGAGACTTAGACCAGAAAATTAAGTTTCCTAACTCTAGGCATTGTGAGACACTGGGGGAGATTGCCTGGTTGCTTATTGAGTCTCTGTCACTAAAGATTTCTAAGAGCAGACCAGAAAAAAATGTCAAAAATCTAGTTTACAATCTAATTTATTCTATGGAGCTGAGGAGTAGACTACGTGGATACTAAAGGCAGTCCTATTTCCTGAGGTACTTTTAGATATGCTAATGATCTAAAGAGTTCCTAAGTGCTAAGTATTTGTTTTTAATGCCAAGCATAGCTGGTATATTTGGCATGGTCTTAATCATGGTGTGGTTAAAAAGAGAAGCTTCCCTTTTCCTAGTCAACTAGCAATGTTCCAAGCAAATTATCTGTATTAAAAATGCTATTCATAGCACATATTTTAAAAGCAGCATATTCTTCAGTTTTCCAGCCAGCCACCTCCTGAACACGGAGCACATGAAATCCTTGGGTCACATATTGATGAAACCTGTGTCCCCATGGGCTCCTTAAGTTACCAAGGATCTGTGATTTATGACAAAAAGTAGCTTTGTTTGGCTTTGACCAGGGTTAAAAGTGCCTATACATGCAGGTAAGGTGTCAAGTCAGAGGGCCTGGGAATCCCCATCACAGGCTGGAACAAGCACCAGGGACACTCCACTCTGGAGACTGTCCAGTACAGTACAGAACTTTCCAGAAGAGCGTGAGCTAGCCTGGCTTGGTTCACTGTGCTCACCAAAATCACACCTGTTCAGATGAGGCAACATACCAAAATCCACTGCTGAAGTGACACCCATGGAAAAATTGAGAACAAAAAGATAGAAGAACAAAGAGAAATAAGTACACATGAGGCACTGCAAAGCCAGCCACCTGCTTGTGCTGCCAGCCCTCTCCCTTCATTTGTGGATCCTGCAGGAACGCGAGGCAGAGAAGTGTGCACAACCGTAGGGGAAATTATCTCCCGTGCTGGTGATGCAGAATGAAGAAAACTCTATCTCCAAACCCATGTGGGATAGGGTGGTGCTTGGCTCTGCCTTAAGTCTTCTTTTGTTGGGAAAGTCCTGGCAGGGTGGATTGGGAATTCTGTGGCAACTCGATTTAAATATGAAAACATATAGAGTACATATGAAAATCAATGCACAATTCAGAGCCCTCTGTGCTGGGCTGGGGCTTGCTTCTGACAAGCTTACACTAAGAAGCAATTAGCTTTGAAAATGAGCTGATTGGGCCAAGAAAATGAGGCAAACATTTTCAGTCTGACAGCCATTTCAGGCCAATTTCAGTTCTTTGACACTATTTCAATAAATTCCATTTTTCATCTGCTATTATTGTGGTTTTCCTCAAAACAGTGCACAACCTTAAATTCCCCAGGCCTTGGGGATTTTGGGAGAATATGGATAAATATGATATGCTCATTAGCAGGAGCAAAATGATCACTGAATGAATTAATTTGCATAGACATTTAAATGGCTGCTTGCAGACATTTCTTTCACTAAAGGAGTAGAACAGTTTCGAAGTTACTGTCTCATGCTTTGGAGAACAATTTGACAACAGTTCACTTTGAGTTTTCTTCATGTGATGATGGTTAGTTTGAAAATAACTGAGGTAAAACTTCACCAATTACCTTGTTCCCAGGCACACTAGCTCCTGAGCTTGTCTCTTGCTGAAAGCTTTCGCTTCTTGTTCTCAGTTTTGACATCCCAGTTTTTCAGCGGGGTATAGAGACTTTGGCAGTTGTCAGGAACAGAAGTAAGGTAAGTGTAAGCCTTTGGTAAAGGGAAGGAGACAGATGCATTAGCTACCTGCCAGAATGGAAATTTACCAGGGGTGTGTCTGTCTGACCCAGCTCAGCACCAGGTTGTTTTGTGCCACAGACGTGCAATGTCTGCCTTGGCACTCAAGGCTGGCACACTGTGAGTTATTGTGTAAAGGATGGAAATAATAGAAAAGGTGACAGCAGTTTTAGACCTCTTTGTCTTCTGGGAGCTCTGGCTGCTACAGCAGATGAGCCCTTTTGTCTTGATGACAGCACATCGGGATAAGCCCGTGTGAGCAGCTCCAGGTTCACTGGTGCTCCTACAGGGTGGTACCCACCCTACAGATTCACCTGTCACTGACAGCAATCTGGTCCAGCATGTGGATTGAGCTTTGAGGAGTCCCTTGGACAACGTGCTCTAATGCCCTTATTAATAAAATTATAGTTCCTGAATAGGTGTATGTAGTATTTCCAGTGGATAAGACATATACTCATCCTCATTAATACACAAACATTGACTAACAATGCCCTGCTATGTGTGCATTGGTTATCCTGTCAATGAGATACATCACGGTTAACCAGCAAAGGCACAGCATCCTTGACACTGAGACCTGTACCTGGATGGATAGCTGTGGGCTGGTGAGCAGTCAAAGGCTGCTCAACATACATGGGAAAGCAACAAACCTTCAGATTACACCTTGTACAATAACCACAATCCTTATACAACTATTTCTGGGTCCCACACAAGGCACATAGAAACAGCTAAGCAAGCAGTTTGTTCTCCATATGACAATAAAGAAAGTCATAAAAATACAACAACAGCATTCATAAAGCTCCACACGCTCAAGGGCACTGGGATCAGGCAGCTCTGCTGAAGCAAAGGCCTTTCATGCCACTTCACGTGTGCGTGCGAACTGCACCCTCGCCAATTGCTAACTTGTCCTTTAGGAGCGAGGCAGATAAATGAGACTGCAATATCACAGCTAATGCTCCTTTGAAGTGTCGCTTTGCCTTTGTGCACTTCTGTCTCTGCATTATCAAAATGTCTTCCACGAAGCTTTATTATCACTGATAACATAGAACTAAGAGGCAAAATTTTCTATTCAAGGATTGAGTAGTTAAAAAAAACAATACTTCCCTGGATACTGGAAAATCAAATAGAAGACTCCAGGGCAGAAGGGCTAATTAAAAAAAAAAAAAAAAAAGACTGCTTTACTATGAAAACCCTTGAGGGGAGATAAAAGCTGAAGGGAAGTGCATGCTTGAATAATAAAGCCTTAATGAGTTTGGGTCCGTGTCTAATACAAAGCATTGATTTTTGCTGCTTGATGAAGTTAGCTATTTGATTAGAAAAATTTAATTTTTAAATAGACACTGACCACTAAGATCACTCTATTGGAGAAGTCTCTATTGCTGTCATAAGTAACTAGTTTTTTGGTTTTTTTTTTTTAAGAAAAGAGACAGGAGTGAAAAAATCCTTTGGAGAATTACTTTTTTTCACACAGCTGGCAGAATTAGTTGTATGTCTTAGCTTCTCTCTTTGCTGTGTCCACTCTTTGCGTGCTTTGTTTGGTCTCTTAGTAGTAGCTCATAGGGAGTAGAAGGTGGCTGAAGAAATATAATTTAAAAGATGACAGGAAGATGTGACTGTAAAACTTCAGCAAAATATAGCTGGCTATCAGCTGGCTATGTAGAAGCCAGGGACAGGAGGTATTTCCATTATATTTACACTTTACTTGAAACTGGGCTATTTCTAGTTTGAGAGAACCCACTTAAGTAGGTGTGAATTTGACACATCATTGTCAGGGCAAATGCTTTGTTTTATTTAGAAAGGACAGGCCAGGACTGGGCCACTGACATACCTCAAGATATTAAGAATAGTGCTCTGCTAGTCTTAATATCTTGAGGTGTTACCTGAGCTTGCAGTTTGGGCTTCCTTTGTAGTAAATGGGAAGAGTGTGAGTCATCTCACCCCAATGCAGACATTTCAAAGAGAGCAGATGACTCATGCCTACAAGTACCTACTTCACCAATGAGAAAGGCCAGCTCAGATGGAGACACCTGATGTTAGATGAGATGACTCCCACCTTGACTTGGGAACATTACTGATGCAAAACCTGGAGTTAGATAAAGAACAAGAGACAGACTGCTCAGCACCTTATGGTATGTTACCCTAACTGGGGACTTGATGAGGAATCTTGTGTCTGTCTGATTGCTTTCTCACATCAGTGTACACCAGCTAGAGAAGAAAGTTGCCATCCACTCAGATCTCTTCTGATATGCTTCTACCTTACAGGAATGACCACCTGGATCAGTTTAGCAGAGGCAAGGTTGTGGGTTCACCCTCATTCACCCTGTGGCTTACATTATGCAATCTTTCAGAGGCATAACAATCGGTGGCTGTAGTGGTTAATTTTAGTCTGAGGATCAACAAGAACCATGCCAGCAGACACACGAGTATGGTGTAGGAATACCAATGTCAGCAAGGCAGCAGGTTTTCAGAATTAAGACAGGACCAAGTATTTTTTCCCCCTTTCAACCTCTTGTCTTCAGTCACGAGGCCTTGCTCTCCTCAGACTGTGACAAACGGTGACAGTGGTCAGTGATTCATTCACGGCAGCTGAGATCCAGCTGCAAGGGTCACTGAGGAGATCTTCCAGAAACTCCTGTTTGTTGGTGACTGTAACACCATGACACGCTTAGGAGGCAATCTCTGTAGCATCACCCAGGAGCTCAACCTAATCTTAAGTATGGACAAAGACCACCTTCCCCCAGGGTCACAATCTCCCTGAGGGGCCAGCTAAATAGGGGTTGTCACGTTTATCAGTTGTGGCACCATCCCTTCAAATCAGCAGTACATGCTGCATTCCAAAAGCAAACCTGTCATTTAGTCATCTACAAAGTTGTCTTTGGAATGGATGAAGGATTCATGGCTCAGCCAAAAATGACTGCATGTCTGATGCATGTTATTTCTGCTCTCCTCCCCAGATGGTTATTTTGAGCTTTGTAGAGTTGCCCAACTCAGCTCCCCCAAATGCTGCCCGTACTGAGTTTCTGGGTATGTGTTGCATGGACATGTCATTGACACTGAGACTGTTTCAGGCATCTAAAATTCATGCCCCCATCTTGTAGCTCTGCACATTCCTTAGACTGGTGTGTTTTCACATCCAATGATTTTGTGACTGCACAAAGGGTTGATGCATGATGGCTAAAATTAGCTACAACACATCTAGAAATGGGCAGTATAACGACATCCATTAATCATAGTAATACTTGTAATACCTCTCCTAGTTTCTGAAACAAAACCTTTTTAACCATTCAGACATCACAGGGAGAATCTGCTGTTAGGGCTCACCAGCATTACAAAGCAGACCCTGCTGCTGAAGTTTGCTGCAAGTGTTGTCTTGTGCAAACACGTTGCTCTGTCAGAAGCAGAACAAATAGATATTGAATTCCTACAGATTTTTATCCTATTTCCCCTCATTTGCCTCCAGCTATGCCCTTCACAGCACTCCCAGCTTCCACCCAGGTCATCTGATAAAGTAACAAGGTCTGTGATGCCATTCCTTCTGAGTCCATGCACTGAAGGAAACTAGGATTACAGAGAGCTGATCTCCAAGTTGCTGTTTAGTTTGCAATTTCTCCACTTGTGGAAGAAGGGCAGGCCAAAAGAAAGGGTCAACACATGCAGTTTTGCACTACTGTAGAATCTGATATGGTACAAAACAACACTGCGGACACAAAGGCTTTGCCTCAAAGACCAGAGGAAGAAAGGAGTTGTGTGCCAAATTTTCCTTTTTGATATCAATGACAAATGTTTTGAAATCCTCTAACTTAAAACTACTTTGGCATATTTATTTTCTTTCTCTCAGGCTTGTTGGTGATGTTCAGTCTGGAAACAAACTCACAGTTTGCTCCATCCCTGGCAACTACTGAGTTCCACCTGCATGCCAGCAATTGCACCTACTGTGGGTGAAAGGGTTTAGAGATCCAACTTGCCAAGTCCTTCAGTGTTTTAGTTCAGGGGCTATCCATTTTTGTGAGCACTCACAGATTGTTTAGATTGTTTTTCTTGACTATGCAAGTTCCCAGGTAGAAATATTATTACTTATACCCATCAAGTCTCTCACTAATTCAAATTCTTCCCTCTAACAAAAAAACCATAAAATTGCTCCTAAGGGAGGAGGTTGCTTCTGAGTCACTGACAGAGCAGCTTGTTCCCTGTTCTCATGGGCTTCCCAGCATATTTGGCCTTTATTACCCTCTCTTTCTGGTTTTATGAGTCCTCTCTTGGATTGCAATCAGCTGCCAGAGTCCTGCAAGGTGGCAAGAAATGAACAGGAACATCTGGGTATTTCTCTTAGAGCTGCCAATCACTGTCACTGCTGAGTAAATGACCTGAATGGTGCTCAGTCACACTGCCAAGTAGCACTGAATATGAGTTTGGGACATCTTTCAGCAAGGAAATGTAAAATTATGGATCTGTCCTTATTTTTGTATTTTGGAGGCTGTTGGTCTGAAGTGATTAGGCATTGGAGTGTGCATGTTATAACATGGCACGATAGCTAGCCATTCAATGACCTAGCTAATGAGGAAAGATGATCTCACTCTGTTTACGAGAAGCAAAATGCTTCCTGCAGTGTCCAGATGGCAAAACAACTTGGTGTGTGATAGAATTTCACTTCCGTATGACTGGGTGAAATCCTGTGTGAGAAAGAACGATGTTGAGCCTTAGTCCTGGGAATCCTCACACGTGCTACGCTCTCACCATAGAGGCAGTGCCTTTTGTGTAAAGAACAGAACTTTGGCCTCACCTTTAAATGCAGCAGCCAGGCTTGTGATTGCCTACAAAGGCAAGTTACATCCAAAAGCATCTTGCTGCTGGAATATGAGGACCGTGGTGGGCCACTGCTGCTGTGGTGTGACTTGCCATTCTCTTGTGACAGTGATAAGTGTCTCTAATGAACATCAGAGTTGTTCCCCATCTCAGATGAAGGCAACAGCAGGCCTGACTAGACGTGTTAGCATCGCTGCTCACTTTCTGGCGAGCAGGACATTCACTGATCGTGACATGGGGAACAGCGAAATTGGGTTTGTAGTTTCTGCTTGTTTGTTTTATTGTTTAAGTTAAGAGAACTGTAATGAGATAAAGTACCCTCTAGGAAAAGCTAATTGGATTTGAATAGTTTAATTAATGGAGACAGTCACCTACATAACCCCCTTTTTTCCCCCAAGTAATGGGGATCTGCAGTCTGCAAGGAGTAAAAATCAGCACAGTTTATGATACAGTACTTGAGTGTTGGTTTACAACATTATTAATGGTTGATGAGGAACTGGAAATAGTTTTTCTGTTCAGGTAGGATATATGTACATTCCAATATCATGAGCCATACAGCAAAATATTCACCACCAAGAGGTGGTGATATATATTATATTGTACCTCAGATTATATTCTGAGGGTTTTTTTCTTTTCAAAAAAATACAACCCAGTTATAAACAAGAATTAAAATATGACAAAATGATGAGCAACCAGCAGACATCTACTTCATGGCTGAAGTACTGGTTGAAGGTCTTCATCTGAAATTAAAACATTTCCTATTTAACCTGAAGAAATTTTCTTATGATTACTGTTAATATTGATTAAGCTGATGAACTTGCAGTTGTAGCCTTCTTGGCCACAGTTTAACGACAGTGAAAGGACAACATTTGTGTCACATTCCTGCTGCCTGTTGGAGCAGGAAAAAGATATAATCCAGGTATGGTAATAGAGCTATGGCTGTTCTCTTAACTGTCACCTCCCATAGTCTTCAGGAATCACCTGAACCAGGCAATGCTTAGCTGATAGTAAATTTGATAATGTCTTTCTCACAGTAAATGGGGGATTTACAGAGAAGAGTAGAATTTCACCTCCCTCAGACTCCACAGGAAAGAGGTGTCAGAAAAGAAAGAGCGTTACTTTAGGCAGCTGGGAGCGAGGGGAGAATGATGATGGGATGGGACACACGAAAGACTACTGGCTTGGGTGGGACTTCAGAGATGCTGGGAGAAATAGGTTAAAATACACATTAATGGAAGCACAGGCTGTTTGAAGTTTCCTTTCAGCCTGCCTAAAGTATGCCCTGCCAGACTGGTACTTTGATGGGCCAAGGGACAGGGTTAAGGTTGTAACACTGACAATTCTAGTGTTCAGTCATGGTGCTCCATACCATTTTCTCAGTGTTTGGTGGGATACTTCTATGAAACCCAGCTCTTGTGTCAGTTTTCCATAGGGTTTTCCTTTAAAGTAGAACCACGCTCTTAGCAGAAGTTCAGCATACCCAGGATTTTACCTTCTGAAGTCCCTGCTGGAACTTCAAGGAAGCTTCAAGCTGTTGAGTCAACTGGAATGTTCCTACTTCCTGGGGTATCTCTGACTATGTTCATGATGAGGGATGGCTTCCCAGAGACACTTGTTTTGGCACTTACATACTGCTGATTGTAGTGCTGACAGACTGGCTCTATCACCGTGTGATGAAATCGGGCATCTCAACTGACTTGCAGGACTTAGAGTTTTTAAGTGCTCCGTGCTTTTACCCTCTGTGGAGGTCTCTTTGGAGATCAGGTTTACCAGTATCAGGTCTCCTTTCAAGTGCAAAGTACAAAAAAATGAGCCACTGTGCAGCAGTGTAAGAGAACATCTCTTCCCATTGTTTTCCCTTTGATTAAGAGACAAAGGAATCCATGGCTGAACTTCTGCCACTTGTCAGATGTCCTTTTGATTACCCTGCTAAATTACACAGAACACCATGATTTGATTTAGTTCCTCTTTTTTTTTTCCTTCTTTTTCTTTTTCTTTCCTTCCATTGTGAGGTGTAATCAAGTGGTCTTAATGTCACTCTAATATTTCAGATTTTTGCAAGCCTGTTGAAAGTGTATCCTTCTACAAACAAGCTCAGAATCCCTTTAACTGATGTTACAGGTTTCTGAGTCAATAGGCACAGCTTCTAACATACCTGAAATCTAAGCTTGGCTCCTACTTCTCCTTTTCTTTTTTTTCAAATCTCCCTATTCGTTTTCACTACCATATTTAAAGCATTGAATGTCCTGAATATCCTTAACAGAGTAAATATGTTAAAGGTCTTGTGCTCATGAAGCATCCTCTCACAAAGGGGTTTTACTTGGAATATAACTGACACCTTGAAATTTGTCTTCTTTACACCAATAAACATTCTAATGAGATCATTTGTGCCAAGAGCATTTTCTGTCCTCCAGTGTTAATCCCCTTGCAGGTTTCCTCAAGGATGTCAAGGACCTCCTCAGGTCTTAGGAGTAATCAGGCCCATCATGACTGATAATCAGTCACAGCTCCCCTGAACAAACATGGGCCCTGCTGGTACTTGGTTCACAAACCAATGCCAGGCTAATGAGGCAGCATGAGCAGGGCTTTTTTTCTTTGATTGAACTTTGGGAATGCAAACTCCCTTCTCACCCTCCTTAAGCAACTTGGTTTTTGACAGATGTGGCAGAGAAACTCTGGAGAGATACAGCTCTCTTTAAAGCTCTCTTTTACTTTATCATGAACATTTGCCTACAAGAATGCCCAGGTTTTGTGCTGCAAAGTGTAGTGATAAAAATGGACAATCCATGCTGGGACAAGAGACCCAGTTGCACTGTACACAGAAAAGGGATTTAAGACATAAGTGGAGCATAAAGGGGCCAACCATCTGATCAGGAATTATACAGAGAGTTCCCAGCAGATGTACATTTCCCAGGGTTAACAGAAAACCTTGGGAAGCAGAAGGTAATGGAGTTAGGCCTTGAAGCTCTGTTGTCTTAGATGGCTGGAAAAAAAAAAAAAAAAAGAGTTTTTCCCACAGCTTCACTCCAGGTACCTACATCAGTAGGAACAGAACCCAGTTTTTTCTTAGTGCAGGGCCTTATGTTACATCTGGTAAACAAATGTATACATTTTATTTTGCAAACCTACAGTCACAGAGATTAACAAAGCCCAGAAGTGACAAAAGTATTTAAACTAAACTCTTCCTCAGCAGCCACTAACTTTACTGCTTTCCAAATGAAATGTATAAAAGTATATACTTGACTATGTTTATGAACAAGAAGAGATCCTATGTCTGCAAAATGTCCATTTACATAACAGCCAACTCTTTTTCTGAGAACTCATATAAGGAAACTACTAAAATAAATCACAAAGTAAATTAATAATTCAGAGATCTCATTTGTATGAATCCACTTCATAAAATATGTGTATGTGTGAAATGGAAGTCAACTGACCATAAAACAAAGCAAAAAACCATGAGCTCACTGTGGAAGGAAAGCTATTTTTAGTTAAGTTTTAAAGAAATGCATTCTATTCAAGGCTTCATATCATGCTCTATTAAATTATAAGAGTGAAAACAGGTTCTGATTTAAGAAGAGATAGCACAGCAAGATGCAACGTGTCAGAAACATAATGGTGTACTGTGTGCTGATGCTCTGCTTGTCTTCAGTTTGTTGGAGTTGACCAAACAGAAGATGATCAGATGAAGATGATCATAGCCAGGAGAATCTTAACCCTCAAGAGTCCAGTTCCACAGCTCTTACATACTGCAGCAATATTTCCCCCTTGTGTAATCAATAGAGCAATTATTTAAGAATTCACAGGAAGTAAATCCCCCAAAGTACAATTTTAGTCACTGGGGCTGGAGGAGACAGCTATCTTTTGAAAATTAGGCTATAAAGATTAAACTCACAAATAATATTGACATAGATATGGTACCTCTCAGTGGCAAATGAAGCCTGGGTGTCATGCAACTAAATATATATTGCAAATCTGGCTGCAAGTGCTGGAAACACCCATTCCTGTCTTACTATGTTCCAGCAGAATTGGTGAATCCAGTTACCTCCAAGGAGCTTGACTTGTCCCTGAGACACTCATGGCTTCTCTTGCAGCACAGCAACCTCTTCTAGTCCCAGTCCCACACAGCTCTTTTCATGTCATGGTTGCCAAAATCTGATATACTGGCAGCTTGAGCAGAGGCAAAAAATTGAATGTTTAAATAAGAAATTAAAACTATTCTGGAGTTAAAATGCCATCTCCAATACAAGGTTTGACAGCCCTGGTCATTTGAAAGAGAGAAAGGAAAGACAGGTTTTTACTTCTCTAACCCAAAATGGCCAACCTTAGGTGTCTTACAACATAATTGGAGAAAGGCAATGCCCGAGAAACGGAGGCTGCAATACCAAATGAGGGATTATAGTGACCAAGCTGGGTGCAATCTGTGGTGATCAAGTCCAAAGTACTAATAAAATCTTATCATGTAGGAGAACATTCATTTTACCCAAATTTAGTCTTCTAGATACCAAGCATCTACACAAACCTTGACACAGAGGTTATTTCTATAGCCTGTGGAGCCCTGCCCACCACTGGGGGCAATTATCACATCCTAAAAAACGGAGATAACCATTGACTAAGTGGAGGATGCCAGCCTTTTCCTCCTTAGTCTCAGGACTGATTTTCATTCAGAAGACTACCTTTCTGACTAAGATTTATAATTCCAGCCTGTACCACAAAAAAAATGCACATGTAGAGAAAAGAGAGTACTTTGCAAAAGAGGCTTCCTTGCCCAGAGCTTTTCAAAATCACTTGAACCACAGTTTCTCCTCAAACTTTCCAGTTTTGATGAGGTCCCCAGGTCCACCTCTGGAGTGAGGAAGGAGCAGTCTGTGCAAGACTATTCTTCCCTACAGACTCTGAAGAAGGACTCCCACAGTGACAGAAAAGGGACTTATTGAAACCCAGTTGCCTTCCGTCCTTCTCTCGAGGTTCCTTCTGGTGCAGCAGGCACAGGCAGGTGGCAGGAGGTTCAGGCTACAGCCTGCCATCAGAGGCTCTTCTGTGTTCTCTCCAAGCTTAATAACTCTTTGTGCCCACAAGCTGCACTGCTTTAGCCATCCCAGCACAAACACAAAGGGGCACAGCTAACCTGAAGAACACATTTAGGGCAAACATCTATACTGCCCTAAAAAGTACAGGAAAAATACCTAGAATTGCTTTTGAAGTTATTCCTGTGTCTCTTTTCACTGCCAAGTCAGAGAGACAATTCATTGGTTCCCTACTGACAGCAATAAGTGACTTCTCATTGAAAAATAGATGCTCCTGGTGACTTCTGAGGGTGTTGCAGAAAAGTGTTGGAAAACTAACAGGCCCTTAATATTTGTCTTCTTATGGTTATAATCATAGTGTGGAGGACCAGAGAGAGGCCCTCACTATGCCAAAAAAAAATCAGCAACTGTTCCACATTGTTCATAAATTAGGACATCTTGCATCTAGAGAGGAGTTGAATAATGGACTCATTAAGCTTCAATTCGTAATGCTTTGCTCCTGTATTGCAGTGGTCACGAATGGAACAACTCTGGAAAAGTCAGCCAGAGGAGCCAGCATGTGGTTCCAAAGTAGTCCTAATTACCAACACAACTATTCTGAATAGGTAGCAAACCCAGAGGCAACAGGAAAAATGGGGAAAAAGGGAAAAGAACTGTGCATTTAACTTGATAAACATCTCAGGAGGCCTACCTGAGATTAATTGATGCATACATGGGCTGCTTGGCAGTGTACTTACGTCAACCCTGGCTTTTTTTCTAGACTTTTCCTCTTAACCCATAATATGACAGGGTCATATTTATTTGGTGTTGCCCACACAGCTAAAGGTCATTTGTTGATGGGTAAAAGATAGAGAGAAAATCTCAATAAATGTCAGTTGCAATCTGAGGGAGGGACTAACAAGAGTGACTCATTTTGAGCTTTCTGAGCCAAGGTATCCATTTACCTGGAGGTCTGATGTAGCTCGTCTTTGCTCCAGAATTTTGTCTAGGGTGGGTTCTGACTTGCAGATGTCTGGGAAAGTAAGTTGGAGGGAAAAACAAACCAGGTGGTTTTCCTCTCCTGCACCCATGCTGCCAAAGGAAAAGATAAGCAAAACCTGCAAAAACTCTCAGGAGACCCGTTTCCCTTCAAACTGCTTTGTGCTTAGCATTGGTGTTTTTCTGCAAGTTGTCTGTTGCATATGAGTAGGTCATTTCATCACAAGCATGTGTTTTACAAGCCATAAAATGAAATTCTTAGCTCCCTCAAAGTTTTTGCTTGTCAAAAGCTTTGCTTCCTTTAAAATTGCTCACGTGCTTTGAATGCAGAGTGCCCCGTGTCTGACTTCACTACTCCATTAGACACAGAGAGGGCAGATCGAGGGACATAATGGGCAACAGATTGGCCAGCGTGTGTGCAGGTCTGCAATTGCCTGCTCCTGGTTGCTCTGGAAACAATGGAGGAGCAGAAGCAGCTGGTCTGCAGAGGAGATGAGGCGTAACATCTCCCTGGGAGCACTGCCTGCCCAAGCACCCCTGGCCCTGCCAGCCCTGGGCTGTCCTGCCAGCCCTGGCGAGGGCAGGCCAGCTCCGAGGGCTGCTTTGGGGCTCCAGCCTCTTCCTGTCTGGCTACCATTTGTTACCATTGCCCAGCACAGACATCTTGCTCCAGTCTGCTGCAGTTCTCCATGTGCTGGTTCTGACAGGAGCAGCAAGGATGCTGATAGGGTTGGGTGCTGAACAACCTTGGAAAATGAATTTGGCCCTTAGTGTGTTACAAGAGGAAAACAAACAGCGTAGAAAGCACCAAAGTGTGGCTTAAACAAAAAGACTTGCTAAAGACATGTCTTTTTTCATGTCCCTAGCTGGACTTGCTGAGTTCATTGATTTTAATGGAGTTATTCCAGCCTACCTAGCTGAGATTACAGCCCATTAGATGATGTATTGCCATGTAAAATTCCAGTGAGTGGTACAGTTTATTTTCTCATTTGTTGGTTCTGCCATCTGGCATGGCTTTCTTACATCATTCTCCATTCACTATCCTCTGAAAATATATTTTGTGTTCTCTACAGACTGTCACTTTTCCTTTGCCAAATATTAGCTTCATGACTGAACACTTCTGGTTCCTTTTGAAATCATTCCACAACATCACATTTTTCCCCTGACAATACCCTCAGGTGTCTATTACGAGATACTGGATTGTGTTGCTGGGTGCACTATGAGTTAAAAGAATACAGCTCCAGTTTGGCAAACATTTGTGCAACTTCACGGCTTTAATGGGGCCTGGTGACTATAAATAATAAAGGGAAACTAAATAATACACTACTTCTTGTAAGTCACATGTAGGTTGGCTCCATTTTGGAATTCACCTCCTGAGAGAAGAAGGTTTGCCTCTATTTTAGGACAGACAGATGTCATCCTGTGATGGCACAGGATCATCCTGTAGTGGATGAAAAGTCATGGACATCACATACTCCAGAATGACACATTTAAACGGTAACCTCTGTGATTGATACAGAGCATGTTCTCCCAAAAAGGCTTGTGCTCACCTACTGAGGGGTGGGATTTGGAATTTTCCTGCAAATATTCCCACATTTAATTTCCTTTGCCTGGATAGCTACAAGAGATTGTTCTAGGTATGAAAAGGTGCTGCTGAGCTCTTCTCTCTTTGAGACAGACCTGAAGAAATGCAACCACAGGTACTGGTTGGTACCTGCCAGCAGATGCTTAGCAAACAGGAAAGGTGGGAAGCAGAAGCATCAGGGTGAAGCCTCACCGTCCTGTTCTGACAGAAGAGTCGAGGCACAGCACAGGGGGTTACTCTTAGCCCTCAGTTCTCACGGAATTGGGAAGTACTTAGCAATTCTTGGGTGGTCCTCAGAATGTTTCAAGGCTAGGTCTTTTTTGTTTTTTAGGACATTATCTATGGGTTGAAGCACTTAGAATGGATAAACAGCAATTTTAAAATAAATTGTGAATATAATATTCAGGGGAGGTGACCTCTAAGGGCAAATAAAGCAGAACTTTTTCTGCCCTGGAGGGTGTCCTTTGGTTGAGTCTGTGTTTGTGAAATGATTAGAGAAAATGAGATATATTTTAAAAAAACCAGGAGCAGCAAGAACCAAACACAGGAAAAAACATTTAAACACAAAGGCAGGGTGGCAGAAGGGCCATGCACAGAGAGAGAAGTCTTCTACATTTCATTGCTGCTTTTTTTTTTTTGCAAATACACCACTGAGAGATTAACTGAATTAAGTAAAAGCAAGGATGGAATGCAAAAAAGAAACTGTGATTCCCTAATAACTGACTGGCAAGCTGGTGTAGTGGATCAGTGAATGCCATGAATCATTTGCAGACCAAGATCAGAGAGTAAAGGGGACACAGTCCACTTAGCTGGGCATTTGTGCAGGCTTTGACTAACTGAAGCATACAGAAAACAATTGTTTTTTCTCTTCTCACTTATAACCTCTTTTCACCTCAGTTCCTTCCAGATTCAGCAGTGTACTTGTTAGTCTGCCTTGCCTAGTTCTTACTTTGTTTCATCATGTTAATGGAGAAGCTGAATTTCAGTTTGTTTCAGTTGTTTTTTACCAAGAGGAAATCTCACCTAAGGATTTCTATCATATTTTGTTCCATTTCTTCCAAGTGCTGAACCTTTTACTGGGTGAAATAGAAAAAAAAAAATCTCATATTGGGAAAAATAAGCATTGACTGGTGTTGTGCCTGATCCTATTTCATATTTTGCTTCCATCTGATTGTAGCATGTTGTAATTGTAAGACCTATGGAACTTGCAATCAAATTATTCTGGTGTATATGGAGTTCATATCCAAACAGTCAGATACGGGCATCCCATAAACATAAATCAAATAAATCTATAGAGCAGGAGAAATTTGTCTTATCAAGATATCTAGAGCTGTCTGAAATCTCTCCTAAAATCAAAGTGTGATGCATAGCAAACAGCTTGGAGAAAGAGTAGCAATCAATACATCAGAGACAGAAAAGAAATGGAAAACAGGGCTGTAAATTTAAGCATCCCTAATGCCACAATGCTTCTGAAGCAAGTTTTACACACCTCTTGTGCTTTTACATGAGATACTGCTAAGTCATGCCTGAGATTTTCAAAATCCCCACTTGAATCTGCAGTTCTGTCAGAGTCTAATCTGACCAAGGTTGCTGTTACCTCTTGACTACCTGCCCCTCTGTCCCATGACACTGATTGGATTTTTCACCTCTCCCTCACACTGGCAAAAACTGTACCTAATCCTGCAGTGAGTTGGAGAGCTAAACTGGAAGAAAATGCTTCTTTTCCCCTCTGCACACCTCATGAAATGATTTGTTCATTTCTCCCCCTTAACTGGCTCTCTGTATGATCACTGAGAAGAGAAGAGAAGAGAAGAGAAGAGAAGAGAAGAGAAGAGAAGAGAAGAGAAGAGAAGAGAAGAGAAGAATGGAGAGAGCATGTAAGGAAAGGAGGAGGGCAATCCCACTTTAGGTCATACACTAAAGTGCTGTGGAATTGCAGCTTTAAGAACACTGCCCCACTCCCATCCATCCATATGTGTGGATGTGGATGTTCCAAAAGGACTGCACATTCACTTTACTGCAGTGGCATATGTTTACTTTGATACAGGACTATTGAAACATTGGGTCACCTTGATTCATGAGTTAACCATAGGGAACCACCATATTCTTTGGCATTTATACTTCCACTAAAGTACAAAAATTGCTCTTATCTATCATGGTTGTTCAGGAAATCTTCCTAGTAGGTCGAAACTGTGCAGTGTTTCCATTCTTCAGTCCAAAAATAGTCTGAAATTATACTGATGAGATATAAACGCTGCCCAATTTGCTTGTTTCCACTCAGGCTTTGACTCAAAACCTTATTGACAACATTTTAAATGTCAACATTTGATACATAATACATGAATACATTTTAGCAGATGGAGAGGAATAGAAATGAAGCCAAGATGCAGTTGAGGATGGGTTTGGAATTGCTGGAAGGAGACGGATAAAGAAAGGAGAGATGCCAAGAAGGAAGTAGAGCAGAAAGAGAGAAAGGAAGATGGGAAGGAAGGGAAGAGAAATCACTCCTACTGAGTTTTGCTGAATCAAATACTAAAAGAGGGAAGGGATAATAAACAATCCACTACCTTCTGCAGCAAAAGGTGAGGCTTTGCCTTTGATCATTCTGTGAAGCTCTCTTTGAGACAAACAGGAGCTGTGCTATGGACAGAAGGCAATATGCTTGTCCATACTCATACTGTAGCCCATTCTCCGTATCCAGGGGTGGAGTTTGCTCTCTTCCACAGGATGAACAGGGTACCCCCTTGGTCAGAGACAGCTCAAATGAAGCAGCCTGTTAACCACCAATTTTAGATTATCAGAGTAACAAACTGCCTAGAACCAATAGCTTATATCAATACTACAAACTGCACTAAGTTTCTGGAAGGGTTTTGCCATAACTAAAAATAATGATCGTTCTAGATTAAACAGATATGGAGTGCTACCATTCATCACTCAGTCTGTAAAAAAATTCAAACTATTTTAAAAGGCTAATTGCTGTGCAGCAGAAACACATGGCATAGGGATGAACTGCCTGCAAAACAGTAATTGCAATCTGCCGATGGTAACTATACTTTTAGGGGTTAACAAAAAGATGCCAGAGGACAAAATGAGAAACAAGGTGAAAGTAAAAGGTAAATTTTGGTCTTGCATTCTGGGGACCGGGTTACCAATAACTATTATCACTACCTGTGCATCAAGCAGGCACAGAACGTGATTTTCAGAAACCCCTTTACATTTTCTAAAAAGGAGCTCTATGAACCTTCTCTTTTCTTCTTTTTCCTATGTTGTTTCTGTACTGAATATTCACACTTCTTTTCTTAGAAACACAGTTGATTTGTCCCAAAGTGTCTGCATTAAAAATATGTGTATTACTTCTGATATTCACTATTCCCGTGCTTTTCTTTCTCAAAATTTCAAAGAACAACAACAATGAAATACTAAGAGGAAATTTCCCTAGGAAAACAAGGAATCTTTTCTATTTTAGATCCTTGGTAGCTCCATTTTCAGAGCTGATCACTTTGTCTGCTTTCGGTCTCAGAATTGCTTTTCTAGCCTTCAGCAAGTGCAATGCACAAGTAAAAGTCTGACAAACTTGATTTATGTTAGGAAATAATTTTTCTGTTGTCATAGAAACCACTGCAAGATGATCCAGGCATGAGTAAAAAGTAACAATGAAAAGCGGGTTGCTGGTTTCACCAATGAATTTCCCTTTGTTGTTGATGTCCCATCAGTAATTTCCTTGCCCTCTAAGGCAAAAAGGGCAAAAATATGGTATCCAGAAGATTGGCTAAGAGGAAAAATTTGCCTAGAGGGAGTGTTCATTGTCCTGAGACAGGCACGTCTCAGCCCAGAGGAGGGTGTGCAGCCAGCCCAACTTCTCCTGCAAGGCTGTAGCAGGGGAATGTTCTTTCCAATAGGGAGCAAAGCCAGACTAGAAATCCCTCAAGCCTGTTATAAAGACATCCAAGCCATGGTGGAAAGAAGCAGAATAATTTCCTTCTCTTATGCCATGGGTTTGCTTCCATCAGCAGGAATTAATCATATCCACATTTTAATGTTTGTACGGCTCTTGGCATCGTGCTATGCATAAACAATTTCTGCTGCAATAAGAGGAAGCATTCACCTGGACAGCAACAAATACAAGGGAGTAAAAGCATCAGTGAATGCAGAGCATCATGACATGTTCACATAGAAGCCTCTGCATCCAGCCCAGCACTGCCTGCCCTCGAGCTCTGCGGCACAGCACAGGCAACTACACCCTGCCCAATAGAAATGATCATTCATTGCCATTTTCGCACGGCGAGAGCGCAGGAATGTACACTGTGTACTACAACACCTACCCCCCACTCAGGCTCCACCATCAGTCATGTTAGGGGTGTTTATCCCTAAGATTTACAAGGGCAATGAGCATTGCTAGTACTTGCCACTACAGCTGTCAGACTGACTTGACATTATTTCCCAAGGGAAATCTGTTTCTGCATCTGCTGCTGTTGGTTCAGTTTTCAACAGGCTTTCAGCTAAAGGGTTGTTGCTGTGGATCCCTGGCCTCACAAAAAAGCAGGACAGAAGTATTACTGCAAAAAAATCAGAAAACCTGCAACATTTTGTGCAGCCTTTGAGTTCCTTTAAGTAGAAAGGCCAGAGAATTTCAGTCCAGAACACTCCTCTGCTGAAATTAGTATTGGGGCAGTCTAAAAAGAGGAGGTTGTGGATAGATTGTAACTTTTTTTTTGCCCCTCATGCTGAGTAGTTGCAGTATGTCAATAGTTAGAAAAGAGCTTTGTGAACCAATATTGCCTCTTTTTCAGCTGGTACACTGTCCAGACAGTATTGTTTCCCCGCTATTATTTATCATTTGAAAATATCTGCCAGACAATCTCTCAAAGTCCTTTCTGAGATGAAGCTTACTGGTATTAATTTTGCAAGTGTAAGAAACAGAGGCAGGTCTAGCATTCGTTCTGATTCCTGATAAAGTGGAGGCAGCTTTTAGCACTGAGTGTGCCACAGATTATGAAAAGGGAATTCTGAATTGATATTTTCCAATGTTCTCTGTAAAACGCATTCTTGTAGGCTTTCCATGCAGCATTCTTCTTTTTAATAAAGAAAAAAATACGGACTACAAGGGGCAGCAAGACAGATGAAATAAATTTGCCTGATCTTATAAGTGGATATTAGCGGACATTTTTGACAGGACTCACTGAACCTTAGTTACAAGAATCTGAATAGAAAGCCTCATTTGCTCTTGGTCATTTGCTCATTGCAAATAACCATTTGCAATTTGGTCATTTGCTTCTTTTCTCGAGAGACACAAAAGTCTCTCGACTTCCAAGAGGATGGAAAATAAAAAAGAATTCAGTTATTGTCATGGTTATTGTTGCCAGATTATAAGAAATCTGCCACTTCTCCCATATGTGCACATGTACATGTCTCTTTTTAATGTTCACTGCCTGTCCACAGCTTGTCTCACACATGCATCTCATTATGTCTCATTATCACATTTCATTCCCATGCTCTTTGCAGTGCAAAACAAGGTGTGTATTGGTTATGAAAATGCTAGAGGGGGTTGAGGGCAGTTTTGCATGGGAGATGCTGTATTACAGTGTCAATCACTGCTCCTTCCCTTTCCTAGTCTTTGCAGATGAATCCTGGATGAGCCTCAGCTGGGGTGCTTCTGGCACTGGGCAAGCTGAGATTCAGATTGAGGGTTCTCAGCCCAGGTCCCCTGGCATGTGACTCACACACTGTTATCAAACTTGCACTGAGGGGCCTGAAGGTCTCCTCCCACCATGCTGAACACCGAGTTTAGAGCTCAGCACAATTTATGGGTTGCTGGGGGAAGATGGTCCTTCCCAGGTGAACTCTTTCACTCGAGGCCTACATATAATCCTTTTTTTTTCTTTTTTTTTCTTTTTTTTTCTTTTTTTTTTTTTTTTCCCCCGAGGGAGGGCTGTTGCCTATTAACCAGCCTAGCTACCAAAAGGGGAGTAGGGGGGGAGACCACAGGCTTTTGCTGCAGCATTATGCTAACCACTGGTGCTGGCTGGATATGCCATTCCTACCTGCCATAGGCTCCTGCTGCACTTTGTCCCCTTTCAGTGTGAGTACTGATGAACCTTCTGCTGCTGCTGATCTGCTTCCCCTTTCTTTCGTGATGTGAGCTGCGTGTTTTAACCTATGTTCAGCAGGGGATGCCATTACACATCAGGACCCGAAGTCTCTTGGAGGAAGCTTTCTAGAGGGACCGTAGTGGGAAAAGATGTGGCACCTTCCCCACTGGAGGGGAGTAGGAATGGGCGGAGGCAGAACTGCAAAACAAAACCCATTCAACTGGAATAGCAAAGGCTGCTGAGCAACGCTGGCTGCTGTGACCTGAGCTGTGGGCATCGTGCTCAGCTGCACAGCCCACACTCCCCAGAAGAAAGTGATCCCTGAAAATGAGTGCTTAAGCCACCTGTGTGCTCAGAAGGCACAGCTGGACTGCTGCATCCTGGGGCAACTGTCGATCCAGCGCATTCATCAGCTGTTGGTAGAGACCCTTACAGAGAGATGGGACGGGAGACTGGCTGTGGAGACATGGAAGAGAATGCTTGCAGTAATAGAGGAATAGCAGCAGGCAGGTTGGTGGGAGAGAAGGTGTTGCATTTGCTGGGATACGGATATAAATCGCACAACTGCCAAATCAAACCGTTCCCCTTGTTTGTTTTCTTTTTGTTTTCTTTTATTTTTATTTTTTTTAATTTTTATTTAACTAATAACCGGTGGCTTAAAGACAGAGAAAGATAATAGTATACCCTCCTTTATATTCCAGAGCGTCCCCCTCGTCCCCGCTGTTTGGCACGGCGCCCATTCCAGCAGGCACTTTCAGATGCAGATTTCTCCCTGAATAGGTATGGCGGGGCTCTTTGTCCTCATCTCCCCTACCTTCATCAGCGGCCCTGCTGCTGCTGGGGGCCTGGCTCTGCTATCACAGGCACCAGGGCCGGGCAAGGAGCAGAGCAGAAAGGCTCCCTTCACCCTGATTCATTACCATACAAATGGAGGAACACCCCAGCCATGCGGGAGGGCGGTATCTTTCTAAAACATGCGTAAATAGCACACCAAACAATGATTACACAGCGCTTATGCTCCAGTTAAAATTCACCCTGGGTAGGCTGGATAAGGCATATCCATATAGGATAAAAGGGGTTCGCTTTGGATCTGCAAATGGCTCATAGATGTCTCTTGAGATAGGGGCGCTGCCTGGGGCATGGGGACGTAGCTGGCTAGTAACCTACCAGCAGGGCAGCAAGCGTGACAAGAAGACAGATGAGGAGAGGAGATGACCCCCGCTGTGTCTGGTTCAGGCTAAATGTTGAAAGATGAGACGTCTGTGTACGAGACAGATCCCTACAACATCACAAGCTGGGGACAGTGTGGCTGGATAGTGCCCAGGCAGAAAAGGACCTGGGGGTGCTGGTCAGCAGCTGGTTGAATATGAGCCAGCAGTGTGCCTTGGTGGCCAAGAAGGCCAATGGCATCCTGGCCTGCATTAGGAATTGTGCGGCCAGCAGGAGCAGGGAGGTCATTCTTCCCCTGTACTCGGCGCTGGTGAGACCACATCTTGAGTGCTGTGTCCAGGCCTGGGCCCTCAGTTTAGGAAGGATGCTGAGATGCTTGAACATGTCCAGAGGAGGGCAACGAGGCTGGTGAGGGGCTTGGAACTCAAGTCCTGTGAGGAACATTTGAAGGAGCTGGGGTTGTTTAGCCTGGAGAAGAGGAGGCTTAGAGATGCCCTTATTGCTCTCTACAACCTCTTGAAGGGTGGTTATAGACAGGAGGGGGTCGGTCTCTTCCACCGGGCAGCAACTGACAGAACCAGAGGATACAGTCTCAAGCTACGTCAGGGAAGGTATAGGTTGGATATTGGGAAAAAAATTTTCACCAAAAGAATAAAAAGTACTGGAATGCTCTTCCCAGAGAGGTGGTAGAATCACTATCTCTGTGATGTGTTTAAAAAAAGGCACTTGGAGCTATAGTCTAGATTCTGAGTTGAGGTGTTAGGAAATAGGTTGGACTCAATGATCTTAGAGGTCTCTTCCAACCTCATTATTCTGTGATTATTCTGAGACGTCTGTGTACGTGTGGCTCAGAGGCCAGTCATCCCACATAAATGGTGTTTGGATGTTTGTGTCAAGCAAAAAGACTCTCAATTATCAAAGTTTGCTTTAGGTAGGAGAGGAAAATGCTGGGTAACTCATGTGTTCAAGAACTGAAAACCAAGCCTGGCTTTAAAGTGCTTTTGGTGAAATATAATCTGACCTCGTGCTTAGTGAAAATAGTATGTAAGAAATACTGTGAAAAGTCCATTTTATATGAATATATTAATTTTGTAGCTTTATTGATATATGAATGGCAACAGCATATAGAAAAAAAAAGTATTGCCTGGTGAGAACACACTCCTGGATGAACATGAGATGGGACATCACATGTTCAAGACAAGGAATTGTAAGGAAGAAAGAGATTGATTTCCTCAGGCCATTTTGGATATGTTCCCTCTCTGCTGGAAGTTACACACTTTTCCATCAAGACTGCTAATCTCTAAATTTCCTGAACTTACTTAAACTTATACTTCTGAAGCTGTAAATATCAGGGTCATGTTTGGGACAAAATAAAAAGTGAAAACAGATTTGACAGCAAGGAGAGGTCGGGCCACAAATGGGATTAATTAAAGAGCTGTCCATACTCCAGAAACTGGGGATCTCCTTGCCTGGACTGTTTAAATCCAACCTTTCTGGACAGAGGCTTTCAGGAGGAAGAAGATATTGAGGCAAACCCTCCAACTGCCCTTACAGGTTTGCAGAAAACAGATCAGAGTGGGACGAGCCACATGTGCCTTTGGGGTCAAACTCCTCATACAGCTAGAGGACCATCACAGCCAGATGTTGGTAAATTAGTATGGCCAGGAGAAATGGTGTCAGTCTCTCTGTGGACATCTTGTCAGTCCTGTGTTACCAACCACTCCAGAGGGTGGTTGGACACTGGAACAGACTCCCCAGAGCAGTGGTCATGTCCCCAAGCCTGCCAGAGATCAAGGAGTGTTTGAACTACACTCTCAGGGACATGGTGGGATTGCTAGGGTGTCCTGAACGGGGACAGGAGTTGGACTTGATGATCCTTGTGGGTCCCTTCCAACTCTGCATATTCTGTGATTCTGTGATCCCTGAGGATCCACTCAGGGCCCTAGCTGGATGCTACACCCAAATGTGACAACAAATACAGCTCATCCAAGTTTTCCTTTGCACTGCACTTGGCTGGGTTAGAACCCTAAATCCCTCTGCTGTCAACAGTCACAGTGGTAACACAGGGAGTGCCATTTTGCAAGAAAACCATTTAAAATGAGGGTTTTCCAGTCATGGCCTGAGATTCATTGGAAACAAATATGACAGAACAGCTTGGGTTAGTATAAGGCTGAGAACTGTGGGACACACCCACAGCAGCTCTGACACCAAACACAAATGATAACCAAAGTTCTTGTGCAGGTCTTCCACCTCTATTTTCCTGCCCTCCTCTCTCACTGGGCACTAGGATGGAGATGGGTGATGGCATGTGAGTGCAGCCCTGCAGCGTGGCTGCACAGCTCTGGCTGGGTCTGCTGCTCACTTGAATTACACCTGGAGTGGAGACAGGTCCTGAGGGGCTAGAGCTGAACAATGTGGCCTGGGAAAACCTGGTTCATCAATTCCAGCTCTTTTCTTGCCACTATCAAAAGATTTTCCTGGAAGCATTTTATAATGTCTACCTGCAGCAACAGCCACACAGCATGCTGGATTTGTAACCATATAATTACGTCTTCCAAAATAATATATTCTTGCCCTCTAAAGACCTGAACAGGTAGGTAATAAGCGCTTTTTTAAGCAGGTACTCTGAAAGTCCTTCAAAAGCACAGTCTGCTGTGGAGAAGAAGAGGAATGAATCACCCTTTCTATAACCTCTTTGATTTATGGAAGGGGAAAAAATCCCTTAAAATCCACCACGTTTCTTTGAAAACCAGCATAAGGCAATACTGTCTACAGAAATCTGCTTTACGTCCTTTCAGGTTCTCACTTTTCAAGCATATTTGCTGGTATGTGAAACACATATGAGCCTCTCAGTAACAGCTATGCTTTCAGATCTTTATTAACCAATAGAACTGGGAGACTGGCATATCCCCAATCTGGAAGAGGAGGATAGGGAAAAGATCTTCTGAGCTCTGTGAAAAACGAAATTTGGAATCTAATTCAGGATTTCTTGCAAATGTTGATCAATTGACCGGCACCTGGGACATGAGCCAGGCTGTAGTCTCATTAAGAGATTCCAGATTAATCATATGCCTGTCAAAGAGATGTTTTAGTGAGATTTTTCTGCGAAGACTATTGATGTAATTCCAGTTATGTTTAATTCTGGTAAACACAAGGGCAGGTTTTTTAGCATGTGTGTTACAGAAAGAGGTGAAGAAGTATGTCAGGCTAGTTTAACCACAATTTCAGCACCAGTCTGGTTAAATCTGTTTCTAAATCAATATAGCTCTGCTACCTCTGTGACCAAACCACACACAGAAAGGCCTTAAAAACTGAAGTGATAAACCACCAAGGAACAGCAGATTTTAATGAAAACAACAGGGATGATAATTAAACTTCCACCAGTGGTCTGAACTGGCAGTCAGCTCAGTTAGTGAACTAATAAAGAGACAGACCAAATTCTTTACTGCCTGCCTGTGGGACAGATCAGCCTTGAAAATGTTTCACCCTGCCTCTCTAAAATGGGGTGAAAGACTATTAGGCCATAGGCAAAGCTGTTTCCTTTTGGCATCCTCCTGCTTTCTCATGAGTTTTCACCTACTGTTTATTGAGGAGCTGTTCTACATAGACCTCCCCATTTGCCTCTGGACTCCCAGCTAATTCTTGTCTCATTACTTCTGTTTTGATGCCCACAAGACTTTTTAATAAGAATTAATTTCTTACCTGAGAAAGCCCTAATATGTACCATACAGCAATATTAGCAAAACCCTGTAGGTTCTGTACCATCTGATTTCTGGGATTTTGTGATTAATTTTGCAGCACTGACAGTAAATACATTTGGTTTATGTCAGCTGCTGATCAGAAAAAAAATGAATCTATTTTCCTCTAGTACAGGTCATATCTATAAATCACCAGGTGAATTCAAAAGTGGCTTCTCAGGCTGTTACAATCCCTACATGACAATGTATTTCTCTGACTAATTTCTTCAGAGATATCCTGCTGTATATGAACTTACAAGGTATTTTTGCAGAAATATTTATTGCATATTCTGTGCTCCACGGCTCTCCTTAGCATTAGTGGCATGGGTTTTTTGTGACTGGCATTTGCATAACTTGGATACCATGAGTTCCCTAAAAGTTCTGTGTTTCCAAAGCTCTTCTTATCATAAGGATATACTACAAAATGCACTGACCTTGTGTGCTTATTAACATGCTTTTACTTACTGTTTGAGCTTCTTGCAATTTGTAATGTTTTTTTATCCTGACAAAATGATAAAGAGGTAGGGAGTAGAAAGGGAGGAATGGAATCAGCTAGAGACTAGACTGACTTATAAGTTGCTCAAATAATTAAGCCAGATAGCTGAAAAACAAGGACAAGTTTTCTCCTGACCTATGCTGCTGCTCTTCAAGCATTGTACCCTCTATCCTTTTGTTCCTTTTCTTCTGGGAAAATATACTGTCTTTCCAGTTTTCTTCCACTGGGAAGACATCCTTCATGTAAATAATTTTTGATTTAACAACGTATTTTTAATAATTTTAGCATCCTTATCCTTTAGCTCATCCTTATTCAGTTTGACTTTTTCTCTTCCCTTTGCAAAATGCCCTTCATAATAATGGAATTGCACTGACATTTCTCCTTCAGCCTCCACTGCAAATAGGGACCTGAACCAAAGCCCTGGTTTGACCACTATTAGTAGAGACACATCAGTTCAGGTGGGTTACAGCTGTTGAAACCTGCTCTGTAATACTGTCAGACAGAGCAAACTATCAGATCATCAAATATGGTTTTAAATGAAGTCTGAAGTCTAAAAGGATTCTGGAAAAAACCATTTTCAGATAAAGGCAAGGAGAATTACTCCAATTATAATGAAGGAGCTAAAAAAAATGCTCCTGAGCTTCCTCAGTTCTAGGGACTTTACTGTGTATTCGTGTATTTTCTAGAGCATTCTTTTCCTCTGTTGTCCCTGTCTAACACACCACACTGCATAAGTGTCACTGTGCATTTACATTTTTCTTTGTTGCTGAGGACAGCCAGCTTGAATTAGAAGCTGTTCAAAGCCAATTCGTTCCAAAGAATTGGGATATTAACTTGTGTGTGGCAATGGATTAAAGCAGGGCTGTCCCACCCCTTCTCCAGCCTCGCAGGGGAGGGTGTTGATGGGTCACACGGCTGCTCCTGAGCTGCCACTGTTCCTGACTGACATATTTTTTGCTTTACTCTAACACGTCAAGCTGTCTGTATCCTTCTGTCAGCTCCAGGCAAGGATGGCAGCCTCTGAGATAAGGGCAGCCTGATGAGGCAAGGTTGGTACTCGTGTCAGCCCCCCCAGCTTGATCTGCTGCTGCATGGGTCTGCACACTGCCAAAACTCTGTCATTCCTGTCTTCTGGGCAGCTGCTGCTTGTGAAACCAATCTACTGCCCTACAAAAGTTATTCTTTCACCCCAGACTGGGAACTTGTTGAAGTCCTGAGTCACTGGGAGGCCCCATGGAGGCTCTCTGAGCTGGGCTGTGGGGGTAGCCCCAGGTCACCCTGTCTGTATGAACAGGAGTGTTCTCTTCACTGAACCCCACTCCTGAGCAGAAGGCAAAGGATCAAGCAGGAGATGTAATGTTAAGCACCAAATACTAAATTAATACCATTTAGCTAACTGCAGCCTCCTCCCAAATATTTGAAATTCAACCAGACCCTGCTCTGCACAAAGCCAGCCAGTGCTCTTAGCTGGGAATGGATCTGTTATTGATACGCTGAAAAAACATTGATTTCCACACGCTCTGAATGTTCCTAAAGGCTTAGGAACGAATGTCAGCTGACTATGTTTGTACTGGATGCTCAATCACTGCACCAAATATGCTCTGCAAACTAGTCACCTTTAAAATGATAGTGGCACCTTCTTGAGTGAATTGCTGCTACCAGGTTTCATGGGTTTCCTTTGGGTTTTCTCGGGAGCAAAAAGGGAAAGGATGAATATGAACATGACATGATGACAGTAATGTTGAAGTGATTTAATTCAAAGTTATTAATATACATTTGGAATTTTTCCCATGTTTTTAAATTTCCTCAGGGACATTTACTGCATTCCTTTCTTGGCATTTCTTTCAGTCTTTCATTCTCTTTCCCTTTTTTTCTTTCCTCTTTCCACTGTCCCCTTCCTTTCCTTTTTCTTTTCCTTTACATCTTCCTGTTCCTGTTTTTTTCCTTGTTTTTCTTTTCTACTCTATTATATATTTTTGTCTCTACTATTCTATTTTTATTTCAAGAAAATTCTAGACATGTGATACAGTTTTGCATGCTTTTGCTCCTAATAATAATTATGGGTCAATTTTCACACCCTATAAATTTGGATGGATAAATTTGGTGCAATTCTACTGATATTAATTTTAGCTGACATCGGACTCTAGCCTGACATTTTAATGATTGATTTGCATGGTCTCAGCTGCAAGACAATTTGTCTTAAGCCCCCATTAAATCAGAAAATGACTGTTTCTGACTGAATATGCCAATCACTCTAGCTTATCTAGTGAGAGATGCCACATGCTTTCTCCTGCTTTAACCTTATTTTTTGACAGATACTTACGCTATTTACTGTCTAATTGGGTCTGCCAGTCCTCCATGCACATCCCAATCTGTCCAGCCCAGACACAAAAGTCTGAAAACATTTCTAAAATCTGCATACTGTTGTTGATTACAAGATACGGGGGCAAAAAAAAATGCAGCCTAGATGTGACAACATGCTCACTTCTGTATCATGATTTCCCAGAAAAAAAAAAAAAAAAAAAGCAAAAACTGACAGAAGAAATTATGTCTGAGCACCTGGGCTGATTCTGATTATAAGGGGAGGAAGGGCACTTATGTATAAGGGGAGGAAGGGTACTATGTACAGGACAAAAGCCACATTTTCTTCTGAGGATTTCACCCTGGCAAGGCAGTAAGGGCTAAATCCTGCCAGTTGTTGCTTGCTGTGCTGTGAAGGAGGAGGCAAGAGCTGCTCCCCAGGCTGTACGAGGAGATGCAGCCTGCTGGTGTGCCTCAGTGTGTGTCTGAAGGAACAGGATGCTCTCACACACAGCAGCTCCTGGTAGGGAAGGCCCTGCTTTGCCTCCATGCAGAGAAACAAGAACTCCCCTGTGCTGGGTCCTACTGTGAAATCCTGCTCATCAGCACCAGGATTCTCTCCAGGAAGGATACATCTGCCAGCCTCACAGCGGTGGCTTGCCAAACAGCACACCAGCATTTGGACTACAGTTTGTCTGTGGGGTTGGCAGAGCTCTGACATCCGCCAGGACCTGGTCCAAAGCTCATGGGATTTAATGGGGAACAAAAAAGTCCATTGATCTTGGTGGCTTTGGATCTGTCCTTTTGCTCATCTCCTTTGATGATTTATACAACACTGACATGCATATTTCACTTCTGAAGCACACAGAGCACATGGTTTTAATCTCACCATTTCCCTGGTGACAGGGAAGGAACAGTGTTGGCAGCTAAGACACTGAAAAACATTAATTATTCTGTATATTATTACTACTTTTTACTTCCCCACAGAAGGTAGAAATTACAATTTTGAAAAATCACAAATATTTTGTTTTACAATCTTTGCTTGCCCTTAAAGGCACAGTCTTTATTGCAAAGTTAAAAAAATTGTAAAGTGCAAATTTTTGTGTGTGTGTAAAAATGATGAGAATGTTTTGTTTTGAAGTGGGAGGTAAGAGAACACCAAGAACCAAAAGCCACTGGAAAATTAAAAAAAAAAAAAAAAAAAAAAAAAGCCCCTCTTCCCTAGAAACAGCTTAGAGAGGGAATCTTTCCAAAGGACCAGGAAATTCTCTTCTCAGGTTGGAAGGTAAGAACATTTCAATCTTGTGAAGTCTTTGTTTATAACATCAAGATTACTGGGCCACTGGCAGCAGTTCTCTATCAGTTATGCTGATCTGCACCAAGTCCTACAGTAGCAGTGGCTACAAAACAAACTTAAAATAAGTCACAGCTCAAGATTCCTCATGATCTCGAGAGCAGTTTTCAGGAGCAGCCAGGGCAGCTATGTTTTCTGTCAGACCCAGTATCCCATGCACTTCCCCAAGGGATCCCCCCTCAGCACCCAAGTTCATGGAGACAGAGCAGCTCCTGCCCACAGGACAGACTCACAAACAGCCAGGCATTTTCATAAAGCAGGAGGGATGCTTTGCTATATTTTTAGATTTTTCATTCCTAACCCAACACCTTTTTCCTTCTTTGTTTCCTCACTGGCTAGTGCAATTTTTTCAGCACTAGATGTCAGTGTGGACTTGCAATAACAGACTGCTCTGTAAGTTTTCTTTAACAACAGAGAAAGAATTGCTATCCAGAATGAATCCAAGCCTCTCCAGCCTCATGATATACTTTGTATAAAACAGGTCTTTTTTTGCTGTTTAAACCCTATGTGGAAAATGTAGAACTGCTTTCTGTCCTTGATTGGGATTAATATGGCTGTAAAAGGACCTTATCTAAATTATGATCATATTATGACTGAGTTAAAGAGGAGCTATCATGAGTCCAGAGGAAAATCTTTGTTTAGAAAATAATAAAGAAAAATAAATGATTCTGAATTACCTAGATAATTTGTGACCCTGCTAAGAAAGCATTGCACAAGTGGTCCATGGGGATGGTTAATCCTGCCACTAAGTGTACTCATCTCAACAAGAACCTACTGACAAGGCTGAGTCTTTGCTTTCCTACTGCCTAGAAAAATACTGCATCATCTGGAAGTGTTTTGCTACACCAGGCAGTTACAAGGGCTGTTCTAACTTGCACTTGATTTACTATTTGCCTGGCATTTTCTGAATATTGAACTGAAACCAGCTTGGGGCAGAGCAACCAGCCAGGAAGTGTATGTTGGCTTTCTGAAGTGATGAAATGACTGGTTTCTACCACTCTTCAGAAAACATTTTGCTTCTTTAAGAAATTTAAGTCCCTCATTCCCTATTTTGCTATGGGAAGGCTGAGGAACATGGATGAACCCTGTCTCCCCTCATTTTGCAAGCAGCAATCTGGAACAAGACACAGCTCCTCTTGCTCCTAGAGAAGTACAAACTGGGGAAAGGCAAAGCAGAGAGAGGAGGAAGTGGGTTCACAATTCTGATTTCTCATCTCTTGCGTTCATGGGTTTTGGCTTCTGTTGAGTGGCTGTGAGCCAACACGACAGATGGAGCCTTTTACACCACCCTCATGCTTGGTTTCCAGCAGGCGTGATGCACAGAAGCCGGGGCAGAAAACGTTTCTGGCAGAGAGCACAGGGCTCTCTGACACCCTCCTGACCCAGTACTGCTGTAGCTGTGATCTAGGCCTTCAGAAAAATCCACTTACATGCCTTTGTGTTCTTCACTAAGCATCAGCTAATGAAGTATTATCCTGATACATGCGTGAGTGTGCCTAGCTTTTACTGTACTTTATGGTTGTTGCTGTCCCTTTGACTCCTGCTGCACAAAGTCACTGTGACACATGTGACTGCCCAAGCAGCTGTGCTTAACATTCCTATGTGGTTTTGTTTCTCATTATTAGGCTTATCAGTAGCAGACTGCAAGTTGGGGGCCGTAGAATATCAATCAATAATTAATATAAAATATTAGCAAATTCTGTGCAAAAATAAGGACAAAGACATTTTTCCTCTGGGCTCTGAGAAGTTAAGGTAATATTTGGTAGATAATAGAGAACCTGAGAGAATACAGATTGTACTTGGCAAGTCTAATGTCACGTGGCTCTACCACCTGCTGTCATTCCTACATTTTTCACTGTTATTTTTCTGTAATACTGTTTTCCGTATACTTACCTCTTTCTATAGATATCTGGTATTCAAAGAATTAGTATCAATAATGAAAGATGCATCCTGTAGAAGAGCTTTGCTTGCAATCAGCTTTTGAAGACTGATTTACCTGTGTAATTCTCACTGTGTCACGACTTGAAGTGTCTTCCTTATTATTAACTACCATGAACTGCTCTAGACAGAGCTCTCTGTTAAGCCAGCTGCCTCTTTAGGTGCAGAAGGGTTTTGTGGTCCCACCCTGCACTGAAACACAAATTAGTGTAATTCAGGGCTATACCTCAAAAGACTACCATTATGAAAGACTACCATTATTTCCCCCTGCCTGAGTAAAGGGAGCTTAAGGTGATCAATCCAATCATCCTCCCCCAACTCCCAAATCCACACTCGGCTGGCATTGCTGGGAACTGACACAAGATCTGAAAACAAGAGAGAATAAACATGCTTCCCATCTCTTAGTTTGTCCTCTACCCGCTCTCAGAAGTCACAGAAACAGAAAAATGATCTGGATGGCACCTTTATATGTCAGCTTTATTCCCTGGCCTGGCATGACCACAGATGTGTGTGTCATGCCTTGCCCAGATAAACACCGACGTCGCTTCATTGATGATATGGTGCAGAGTGCTCCAGTGTAGAAATGGGCACAGTCTAAGCAGCTATTTGTCTTCTCTTGTTTCTTAAACATGTAAAAAAATGAGGGTTGGGGGTGGGGTTGTGACTGCATGAAAGATCAGGAAGCTACACAGAGAGGTGATTAATGCAAAGCTGATAACAACAAAAACCCCACCAACAAGTAAAACTAATACAGTTTATGGCAGAACCAGTAACAGCACTGGCCTGATCATGTAGCAAAAAGGTAAATTCATCTGGATAGCATTTGGTATTGCCTCTGGTTACCTACATAGGTACCCAGTGGCTAAGATAATACAACTGTGAGCGTAGGACAGCATAGTAGTTATTAGGGTGAATACCCTTTCCTATGAGAAATCTTGGACTGAGGTATATTTCCTAAAGTACTACTTTACAGCATGTGGTAATGAAGTGCACAGCACAAATTGCCATTTTCTCAAGTATGTTATTTCCAAGTATTTCTTCCTGTACAAAATGGTCAATCAATAAGTCCAGGCAAAATGTCAGTTTATTTTCAAGATTAAGTTATCTTCTTTGTGAGCATCAATTTTCTCTACGGGCAACTCTAGAGTACAAAATACAGCATATTGTTTGCAGTGTGATAGAAACTTCAGAAAAGCATAAACTTCAAACAAAAGATAGAAGGCTTTCAAAGGAATTTTTATGAAGCAAGGGTGAACCTCCTTACCCTTGTGAGCATGACCACACATTTACAAAACAATTCTAAAAATCAAACCTTGAGTTTGACAAGCAGCTTGGTTTTTTTATTCCATGGAGTTTGATCTCAACATGTTGCAGAATTATTTTTCATGTGTCAGTGCAAGCATGTGCCCAAATCTTCATATGATTAACATCAATATGTGTAAAGAGTTATTTAATGCAAATAAAAATCTAAATCTGGATAATGGGGTCTCCTGCATCTATAAAAACACCAGACACCAGCTGGAGCATCACTGGCACCAAAATCTATCTAAAGGGATTCCTACAATAGCTTTATGTATTGTTTGTAGTCACACTGAGAGGGATTATATGGGACCTATTTCCCTCAGTGTACAGATGTGAACATAAAACAGCCTCATCTGCTGGATGGCTTACTCTAGCTACAGATGTAAGGCATGTGCATTTTACATGTCATTTCAGGGGGATAAAACAGCTCTGTTTTGCTTTCCCTATGAGCAACTAAACACATCAGAAGTCTCAATTTTCAGTTATCTGTGCAGAAGTGGTGTGCAGAGCTATTTCTTTCAAACAGATGAAACACACAGTAATGTAAAAACTGCACTGACCTCTTCCAACAACAATGTGCAGTTCTAGCCTGGTACCTGCTCAGAAAATCTAGCTGGCTGAACCTTTTTAGAAGGTTTTAGAAGCCCATACTAGTTATTATAAAATTAAGCTGTATGTTATGAGGGTATGCCATTACTTTCCAAATCTTTCTCCTTTAGAATAGAGTGTCTGATTGGTTCTGAACAGAATGAAACTCTGGCTGGCTTTACTAGTTCAGGGTCAGATGCTTCTGTCAGTAATGAAACCTTGCTCAAATCCTTGTTTCAGTATCCCTTTAAAAGGCATCAAAGAAGGGGGCAGGAGGGGAGAGGGGAAATTATCTGTCTGCATAGCTCACTGTCAAGCAAAATGCAGGCCCCTGTTCCATTTATCAGCAGACATTTTCCAAAATGTGCAACATTATGAATTTACACCTAATTTTGTATGCTTAGGGCACACCTGTCACCTGGTATGTTCAAGGAAACTGGTCAAGAATCAAGTTCATTATTTTCACGTGCTGATAGACAAAGTGGTGCAACCAGAACTGAAGTGGAGGTATGCAGCTTGTAACAAAGAACAGCGAGTATATTTGCCTGTCTAAACCAGTTTTTCCCCACTATCCTGGACAAGGAAGAAGTGGTGCTTATTTAAGTATGACGACGATTCCCTAGATACGTTTCTACAGGAACAAAAGCCACATTCACCCATATAGACCTATAGAAGTTAATTTTTATATAACTATCTCCTTTTCCACTGAGTTCTTGAAATCTGTAGAAGTATGGTCAGCAGCAAGATGTTCTACTTTCTCTCTGCAATGCTTCCTCTCATCACTAGAGACTTTCTTTTGTAACTTAAAAAGTTTTTATGCAAGCTACTTCTGGAGTGTAGTAATGAACAAATGGGTGGAGGTTACAGTGCCAGATACTTGCCTCTACAAGACTAGACAGCTAATAGACATTTGTTAGAAGAAATGTTAGCTTGAAAACCTAACTGTACTGTTGCTTATATAAAGCAAATGTTCATATGTAGAAAAATTTCTATTCATTTTTCAGAGACCAGGAAGATTTGAGGGGAGAAAGCTGGCTCAGAGGCATGGCATGCTTTTTTTTCCTGAAGATGTAGGTGCTGTTTGAGAGATGTGCCTTGTTTAGACTCACACTTGATAGTGAGAGAGCTGCAAATATGTCTTAGATGCAAAAGAAAATTTGAAGCCTACCAAAAAAAAAAAAAGAAAAACAGAAAATCACATTGTGCTGGGAGAAGTCATGCTCTCTGAGAAGGGAACACAGGCTGTCTTGTTGTTGTGATTTCTTTCCTGTGAAATATCCTACGCTGTTAAATGTAACTTTCTGACTGTAAGACTGAGTAACTGGATGTCTTTTTTGTAGGGTTTTTTTTTTCCACCATAGCCTTCATAATTTAATCCTAAATTGAATAAAATATTATTCACAGTCAAATATGATCTGTATTTAATACCTGCTCAATTCTTAAATCCACTGAAAAAAAAATATAGAAAGTGCTGTGATACTGTGTAGCAATGTACTATTTTCAAAATGCTGTTTATTCTAGCAGCTGAACACCTCTACTAACACTCACTAGTGGAAATTTTAAAAACTCCATAAAACTCTGAGCATGCTCCCTGCAACCCTGCTCCAATAGGGCTCAACATGCCACAGGCATTCTGTGAGCAGCAGAAATTATGAGTCATGTTTGCAACATCCTTTGCCCAAGCAGATTCCTGGAACCTAGCAGGATAGGAATTCCTACAGTAGCTTTCCTTTCTGTGGGAACATTAGAAACTCTGTCTTCTACATAACCACTAATTTTCTACACTGTTCATGTCTCTGAGAGATTTGGCTGAAGCTGGACAAGGATTTAAAAAGTAACCAGTGGTGGCAGAGCAGACAGCACATCCACACTGATTTTCTTTCTGCAGGGAATTGAACTAGAAAGTGCTCATGATTGATCTACTTTGGAGTATCTACCACTGCCAGCAGAGACTGCAGCTTATAATTCACAAGTGGGGATGACATAGCTTGGGACGGCAGATTATCGACCCCAGCTGTCTGCCCAACACCCAGCACACAAAAGACTCTTCATGAGACAGCTGTGGAATCACTGCCTCTTGCTGAAACGGGCAAACAGTTTACACCAGCATTCTCTAAATAGGGTTCAGAGTATTCACAGAGTCTCAGCTATCCAGAAAAGTGGTGTTGGAAGGAAGAGTTAGGGCTAGTACCCTCCTGTGCCACCCCCAACGATGGCACCTCTTCTTGCAGACCCAGCTGTGAGCTGCAGCAATGCCAGAATGTGATGCCACATGCAGTTGTAAGAGTCATGGCAAAAGGAGGTGGAGCAGACGACCTTTCACATCTGAGAAGGAGCATCAAAGATGCCACAAGCATAAATGCTCCATAATGCTTTGTATTTTAATTAAGGTTTGGATCACTTTTATGGTATTAATTATAACATAGCTTGGATACTGTGCTACTGTGGCATAGGAAGGAATGTAGCTGGAATCCCTACTGAGACACTATGATGCAGAGTCCTGATGCACTGCTTCATGGTGACATAGTCTATTTTAGAGCAGACAAAAATCCATAAAACAAGCAGTTTCCTTAGACCACCGACTGTAGGAATCATGTTTGTATAAATTCAGTGTATGCGACACTCAGTATCAAACAAGGCACAAAACACTTGTATGTCTCTGAATGTTTTGTTATGATACTGTGTAGCAACTGAGCCTGCTATCCACATGGGTATTATTCACTGGGATAAAATTTACAGCTTAGTTAATCCTCCTGTAAAAGAACGTGACTTTGAGTGAGAGACTGAGGTATACAGGATTTTCCTGTATCACCTGTGAACCAAAGATGTCAGAGATTTTCGTCCTTCTAGTCCTGCTTCCCGATATGTCCATATGTCTCCTAGTACATCCAGGTTCTCGGAGAACAGAGACTCGCAGCAAACCGTCAGGGATGGAAGAGATCCCAAGGGGTGCAAGCGGCCGGGAGAGAGCGAACCGAACTCCCAAGAAGCCGGGAGAGATCCCAAGGCCCTTTCCCCCACTGTCCCGCCGAGCCGCGGCCCAGGCGCCGAGGTCGGGCATCCGGGCGTTTGCTGGAGCCGCAGAGGCGGAGAACCGAGCGGCGGCGCGGCAGGAGGGCATGGGAGAGCACCGCCGCTCCGCCACCCCGGCCCTGTCCGCCGAGCCGAGCCGCCCCCGCTGCTGTCGCTCCTCTCCTCCACCTGCCGGGGCTCGGACGGAGCGCTACACACGGGGGCACCGGGGGCACGGCCGCTCGCCTTCCGCCGGCGGCGATCTGGCTCTCCTCTGCCGCCCGGGCGGGCAACCCGCGGGACGCGCCCGCGGGCGAGGGGACAGCGAGTTGCCCTCGTGTGCGTGTGCGTGTGCGTGCTGTGTCCCGCCGGCGGCCCCGCCGCGGGAACTCTCCCTGCTGCCGAGGCGAGCGCGACCGGGGGCCACGCGGGCCTCACCTGGCGCTGTCCCGCACCTTGCGGGAGGAGCGGCGCGGGAGGCGGGGCGAGCCGGCGGGCCGGGCCCGTTGCGCCGCCGCCGGGGGCCGGTCTCCCGCTGGGCGCGGGGGGGCAGCCGAGGCGGCGGCCCCCGCCCGCCGTAACCGCTCCCCATCCCGCCCGCTGGTGCCGCCCCCAGCATGGCGACACGGTAGAGGAGCGGCTGCGCCGGGGCGACCGCCCCCTCCCGCCTCCTCGGCACGGGCACGGCGCGCCGCGGGTGAGCGAGCGGCCTCGGCGGCGCTGCTGCCGCCGGTGCCCCGCGCAGGGCTCAGCGGCGGCGGACGAGGAGGAGGATGGCGGTGGCGGTCGCGGCGGCGGTGGGCACAGCAGCGGCGGCGGGGCCGAGCGGCCGCGCGGCGGGAGCCAGCACCGTCCCGAGCAGCTCATGGTGGCGCCCCAGACCCGCCGGCAGCGGCCGCGCCGGGGCCGCCAGCTGAGCCGGATCCCGGCGGGCGGCTCTCCCCTCTCCACACCGACCCACCGAGCGACCCGTCCCCCTCCCCCGACGCTCCCCCTCCCCACTCCCCGGCGCGACCCGCGCCTCGGATCGCCCCCGCCGGGGCCGGACTGCCACCGCCCCCGGGCGCCGCGGGGAAGGCGGCGGCGGCGAAGGGCACCGGGCAGCGCCAGGCGGCGGCGGGACCATGGGCGCGAAGCAGAGCAGCCCCACTGCCGCCAATGGCCGCACCCGGGCTTACTCGGGCGGGGATCTGCCTTCCTCGAGCAGCAGCAGCAGCGGCGGCGCTAACGGGACCGGCGGGCGCTCGGCGGGCGGCGGCGGGCGCTACGCGCACCTGGCGGCGGCGCCTCACGCCGCTCCCGGCGGCGCGGCGGCCGCGGCGGCCGGAGGAGCAGCGGCGGCGGGGAGTGCCGCGGGGTCGGCACCCCGGAGCAGGTCCTTAGGGGGAGCCACGGCCTCCGGGGCCCGGGCGGCGCAGTCCGCCTTCAACATCCCCCACAGCAGCGGCCCCTACGGCTCGCAGGACTCGGTCAGCAGCACCCCGGAGGAGGGCGGCCGGGAGCGGCCCGCGGGGGGCGGCGGCGGCTCCTCCGGCGGGCCCCGGCTAGTGATCGGCTCGCTGCCCGCGCACCTCTCGCCGCACCTGTTCGGAGGTAAGGGCACTGGCGGGGCGGGAGGCATTGTCTGCCTGTCCCGGTGCTGCGGGGCCGGGGTTGCGGGCGGTGGGATGGGGTGTGGAGGGTCTTTTCCCGGCTCCGAGGTGGGACGGGTAATGAATCATCACTCCGGGGAGAGCTGCGGCTCCTCCAGGCTGGCGTCCGGGTTTGGAGAGGGGCTCTCGGGCCGGCGTCTCCTATTGTCTGTGAGGAGAGCTGTGAACGGGGAGGTCAAAAATGAAACGAGCCCGGCGGCGGGGAGGAAGCAGAGCCTCTCCGGCCGGCGACTTTAGACTCTAATAGCTGTAATCAGTGCCTGTGTAAATACTCTTGCCTACTACTTACATAATTAGAATTTAATTGGATCATGTGTCTCCGCCGTTTATTCTAAAATCGGACCAAACCCCTCTTTAGGCACTGATTAATGTGTGGCTGATGCTTGTTCCTCTTTCTGAGTTCTCGGGTTCTCTGTCCAGAAAGTCGGTACAGAAAAACAGAAGTTAAAGTAAGTTTCTTTGTTGATGCACCCTCTAAGAGATGAGCAGAGCCGGATAGCTGTCCGTGCCGCTGGAGTACAGGCTTGCAGCACCGGCACCCTGTAGCCTTGAGGATGGGCACATGTGCTCTTGAGGCAGGAGGAACACTCGGCTAGACTCTGAAATAACCAAGAAGCTGGGGCCCTTGAGAAGCACATTAAACGTGGAGCACGTTGTCGTTTTTTTTGTCTGTCTTGCGCTACCGAGATTAATTGGGCTGTATAGGACGAGCGTTTTACTGCCTGTGTTTTTTACCTTGAGGTTTACCTTGAAGGAAATCATCTTGTTAGTTGCCAGCTGTGTTCAGTGTTGCTGGCTCCTTTAAGTACTGCTCATTCTAAAGGCTGTTCATATAGGTCAAATAATGCACAAATTTTATTATTTAATGGATGTATTTTTCAACTGACATTTCTAATACACACATATATATTTATATATATAAATATATATACCTATATAAACTTAATACCCCAAAGCTTTTTTTTTAGGGGGGGAAACAAGAGGCTAATGTAATATTTCTGTGTTTCTTTATTCTTATTAATCCATTTGTGAATATCATTTGTAGTAGATTGGCTTTCTCGTTTTCTGTAATTCCCCCGGTTTTAGCCAAAGCAGAGTGTGTGCAGCCTGACCCTCGCAGGGTACACGAGGTTTCTGTCACATGGCCTGCTGCCTCTGGCGTGGTGACCTCAAGACAGCATAGCTGTTACTTCCTATGTCTAAAACTGCCTTGTCCCAGTGGTTGAACATCAACAGAAAGCTGTCAAACCCTATTATAATAAAATATTTTCCTCTAACAAAGAAAAATAACTATTCTCATAGTACTAAGCTGGTGCACAGGAGTGCTTTGTTGCAAGGATGCTCATTACACCATCAAAGTACCTTGAGAAGGAAGAAGGTGCATGTGTTTCTTCTAGTGACGAAAGGATGTGCTCTCATGGAGTATTGTACAGCTCGTGATAAGCGCAGGGGAATCATTAGAATGTGTAGCCAATTGTTGCTCAAAAGTGAAACTTTTTTCCCCCCTCAGTGCTTAAACACTGTACTGCAACTTGCCTTGGTGCCAGGAGGGAGTGGATTAAATGTAAACGAAGTGATGACGATTAATAACCTAGGAAGCTGTATTCAGGTGCAGGAAGGTCTCTTCAGAATAACTCTGAATTTGATCTTGCTTTTCTATGGCATGTAATAATTTTTTAATTGCCGTACTACGCTGTATTTTGTCCTTGGAGTGCTGCAAAGCTTGTTGCTTTTACCGGTGCAGGAGGAGTGCCAGGAAGGAAGGATACACTGTCTTCATCGACTCACTAATAAGTAAGGACTGCCGTATGTTAGGAGTAAAACTGGCAAGTTTCAAGATACAGTAAGATTTTTAGTGAGGAAGCAAATAGATCCATGGCTATTGTGATCACATAATGACAGTGTATCTTAGTGGGATGGATAACTGCTTAATCATAATACTGCAACACCTGTGAAGAAGGCCTCACTTGAAGCATTATTCTTTCTGTCAATTTAAATATTTTGTGATGTTGATGATACATTACTCCACATCCCACTCTGTGGTGCCATCTTTTTCTAGTTGCATGCTTTGTGTTTTCTTGATTCCTTGTAATAACTACAGGTTGGAAAAAGTAGCCCAGCTGGAGATCATACATTAATAGCATCAGCATTCTGAAAAATAACTTGAAGCATTGTTTTTGTCATGATGGTAACTAGCTCACGCATGTCTAGGTGTGGTATCTGGCATTTATCTTGTGTATCTTAAGCATGCTTGAAGTCCCCTCCCTTGTTTTGTAACTTGCAAATTAGCTGGATTATTTCTTTTTATCCTGAAAACTGCCAAAATTAATTGTATTAGCATAGCAATTCTGTGAAAATTAAAATAAAAAAAAGAAGAACAAGAATACTTTCTGTAAGTTGAACCGAATCTCCAGCTATTTATGTTTTTAGGTATACTGCTTGGCTTCGTCAGTCAGTGCCACGTGGGTGTTGCATTTGTTAAATTACTGTAATTAATTTGCCATCAGTTAATTGCATTCTATTGTCACTTTTACTGAGCTGTTTTGCATGCTGAAGTAATGTATATATATTAACCCTCTGATGTAACATGCTTAAATCTATACTAAGCTTGTTAATGCACCATTTGAATGAGAATGTAAAACTTATGTTAATGTATTGGCAAGTATGTTCAGTTACTGCCTGTGTTCCTTCAGTAGGAGCTGTGGTACTGACAGCCTTTCCTGGCTGTGAAGGTCTCGTGTTCCCATCTGACCTCAGGCTAAGGCACTTTTATGAACAGCATGCAGTGGAGTAAATACTGCTGTGTAGCTTGGTCTCATCTCACGGGGAGTTGAGTTCACTCAATAATCAGGGCCTTGGTCTCACAGAAATACATGTACATGTGTGTTTAACTTTGTGCTGTGAGCATGCCTGCAGTAGGCTTAGGGCGTTAAGTAGAGTGAGACCCAAATTCCATAAGATCTTAGGGCACTCCCAGAGAGGCCAAACCTGTGCGTGACATTCAAGAGCTTTCTTGCAACACAGTGCCAAGTTCCAGCTTCCTTTGAGGTGATAACACTTATCGGGAATTTTGACCAGTAGTTTCCCTGCTCTGTTCCTCAGTGAATGGGACTTCCCCCTCTCCTCCAGCCCCAAAGTAAATATTCTTACCTTCTGTTGTGTGTAGAAGAGTTGGCCCTGAGGACCATGGGGCCAGATGCACATTAGTTTTTCCACTGTGTTTTTAGAGGTTACATACTTGTCAGCACTGCAGCAAAGTTACCACTGTAGTTACAATGTAGCTTGTTTTTGTCAGTGATGCAATTGGTTCAGCTAAAAATGGACTTTTGGGATGGCCTTTGCTTTGGATAACTGCTGATGTGTTACTTCCATCACTTAAAGTGTTGACAGCTCCTTAGAACCCTCTTCATGTTTATGTTCCTGTTTCTGGGTGGTCATAACTGGGAGAATCCTTGGCAAAAACACCTAGTATAAGTATCCTTCTGGTGTTCAAATATGGGAATGTTGTTGTAAGAAAACAATGCCTTTGAACTGTTTTTTCTTTTGGTCTTTTTTGTTTTGTTTTGTCATTAAGAGTCTCTTAGGGAGTAATATACAAAAAATCAGCTGAAGATAGCAGAAACTCAAACATAATGAGTTTTTAAAATTTTCACATCAGTTCTTCTTTCAAGATGACTGAACAGAGACTGTACAAGTATTATGAAGAACCTCAGTTTGCGTTGTATGTGGCCATATACAATTTTATATTATGTTTTTACAGATAGATTTTTTAAAATGTAGTGTTGTCAGATACAGCTGTTAACAGCCTTCATGCCTATGCCAAGATTGGGAGTAATGATTTGGAGATAAGGTTGCATCTGTTCAACTTTATTAGGACAAGGAAGTTTGTTAGGTTCTTTTTAAGCCAAATAATGATCTGTCTTCTTTTATTAAGTGCTTTACAGTGCAGGATTTGTCATCCGCTATCGAATGTGCATAACACAGTATGGGTAGAACCTTGCAGGTATATTGTAGTAGCATCTGTTTGTGATAATAGTACAAGTAATGAATGAATTCTTCATTCTATAAATGAAAGTTTATGAAAGCCTCAGGTTATAACCTGAATTCCTAGTTGGATTGTGGAAAGCAGATAACAGTAGAAGAATGATGTGGATTCTCAGAGTTTTTTTAGATGTCTGTCAAACTGCCTAGAAGGCCACATCTTGTTTTGTTTCCCATCCGATGTGTTTAGTTATATGATACATTTGGATGTATTTTTGAGATTCATCTGTTTTTTGGTCACTTCCTTGCCGTTCTCTTCCAGTATGACACAAGTACTATTGCTTTGAGAAATTATGAAACTCTGAAACACTTCAGACTTAATGCTGCTCCCATTTTGCAAGCTAAAGGGGCATTCTGAGGTCTTTGCCCCCTGAACTGGGAGAAAAGGTTGGGAAGTGTGTGAAGGACTGTTGGGCTGGTGGGGGCTGGGAATAGATATGTTCAGCTATATCATTGAGTTGACTCCAAAGTGAGAGAGAGCAGTCACTTTTGCAGTCTCTGAAGATATGGGGGACTTGTAAATACGTTAACATCCCCTTCACCAAAACACAGATTGGAAAATCCATTGTGCTAGGAGACCAGTCCAAGGATAAGCTTGGACTGAGCTTTATGATAATGAGCTTTAGAAAGTCTGTTCTGACTGATGAGTTTGAGGAATCCAGTCCCTTTGCAGAGTCTCATTGTTCCAGTGTTTAGTTGGGCTGCTCTGTTCCTGTGTACATTCAGTGGGCAATACACAGTTCCTGGTTTGGCAGCAAAGGTGTAAAGCCTCCTGAGTCAGGGACAAGAAAAAGTAGCAAAAAGTCCAACACCACCAGCCACCTGCTCTAGCTCAGTCAAGAGAATGCTTATAGTCTCAAATGTTAAGTGTTTGGACAATATGAGCTAAAAGAAGAACTGTTTGAGTCTTCTGATGGCACTCATTAAGCCCCTGGGAGTCACCTTTCATTTCCTTCAGTTGGAAACAGGTCTCTCTGATGATGAGTAGCTTGGGGCAGTGAAGTAAAGGCTGAGGTGAGTGATAGGGGATCTTTGAAAGGTTCTTTTTTTTGAGGTGCATTTTTTCCCCCTTTGTTCCCCTCTTCCTGCTTGGTCAACAAAAGGCTTTAGGAGAAGCTAAATAATAAAAAATGGCAGCATGCATTTGTGGGAGAAATGTAAATAGTTAATCGTCTGAGGGAAAGGAAACAGACCAATTGTAATGGTATATATAAATATTTCTTTTGGCTATCAAGGTAGTGATAATACCTGATTGAACCTTTGCAGTGCCAGTTAAAACAAAGGCCTTCCTCTTATTTAATGTCTTCTGAATACCTATGCAACCCTGATATTCTGACAGTGTCTCTCCTCATGTTCTGTCATATAATTGCAGGCTAGTCTCCAACAACCTCCCAAGTAATTACTTTGTCTCATAAAGAAAGCCTTTTGTCACTGCTGGAAATTCTAAACTATTTTTAAAACACATTGCCTATGCATCTGTTTGGGTAAGTCTCCTCTCCTGTCCTTGCCAGCTGCTCATGGAAAACTTCATGCAGACATTCTTGAATTGCTCTCTTAGCCTTGCAGGAAACTTTTAAGTTTTGAATAAAGTTGTGAAAATTTTTGGGTAGGTTTTCCTTGCTATATGCATGCAACCAATTTTAAATTACTTTCAGGATTTTTCTGCAGTGTGTCTACTGCTCATTAATGGCTTAATTAGTTTCAGGAGAGGTGTATGGTCATTTCAACAGATTGTGTTCATTTACTGTAGTAATGGAGCATGTTGTTCTTACAGATGTTTAACCTGTGAAAAGAAATCCTTCAGTGCTCTGAGTTTCTGTTTTGGAGCATCTTTCAAGACATGCATCTTTCCAATAAAAACTAAACTATTTGTATAAAACCACAAGTACCTGAGTAAAACCAGATCTGCATGTCTTAAGCATCTAGGAGAGTGGTTTTTGTTGTCTGTCTGGATAGATATTTCCTAAACAAGTGCCTATATTTCCAAGACCACCTTTGTAAATGATCATTGTGACTTTCACGAGGATATCTCATTGTGCATCCAGAGGCTTTTGACCTCTGTTGTTTGGTAGGCTTCAGATCCCTGGTGCTTTCAAAAATGGGAGGGCAAGCCGTAGAACGAATGAGGCTGGCTCTCCCTTTCACTCAGGACATGCTTCTATTTTCTGCATGGAAATTGAATAGTATTGACCTGGAGAGATCAGGAAGCACACAGGGAAATCTCATAGGGCTCGAGGTGTCTGACTGCCTGCCAAACAGAACACACGAGAGTGTTGTGTACGATTTGACTGTTACCACTCTGTTGTCTTCAGGATCTGACCTAGCTGGCTGTTTTCTTGCTAGTCTGCTCTGTCTCAAAATCAGACCACCACAGCCTGTGCACAGTCCCCAAAGGGTGGGTGTGCTGCATACCATCGGGGATATTTTTAGTAGATTCTGTTTGCTGACTGACTTAGTGTGCTATAAATACAGAGTTCTCATCTGGCATGCACTTTGCGTGTCTTCTAGTAACTTATAATAAATTCACCTAAGAATTATGGCAAGGAGAAGCAAGCTGTTACGATTTGTTTGGCTTTCCATACAAAGTGTCATTTATATAAAGCAATTATTTAGTAACATTTTAACTGTGAATGTCTTTTAAAACTAGTGGTATTCCAAAACACTTCCTAGTCAGGCTCCCATAATTAGTCCTTATGTCAGATTGATTTATACTGCATTTTCATTATGGTTTTAAAAGTTGAAGGTGAAGTTTTTAGATATGGGAGGTTACTTGAGCATCTGGAATACTGTCAATACTAGTAAATTACAGTCTTTTTTTATACCAATGCTAGCATATTCCATAAGGGTTATTCTCTGGTAAAAAAATGAAGCTCAGTTATGACTCTCCTGGATTTTTTTTTTCCCTGAAGTATAGGTATATATACAATTTCTTGAGTTGAAATATAGTTAAGACGCTTATAGGACTCAATGCAAAAGGGGAGGATCCCATGTCTTGTTAGAATGCAGATGCATTCGTCTTTGAGTGTTGAATTTGACACAAAATTGAAGGGTGGGTTCTTCCTCAGTTGTACTGAGTATAACCTAAATGCAGTTGTTCTGTATTGCTAAAATAAAAACTGTCATAGCATGCACTAACAGATGTGCATTTTTCCATATGCAGCAAAAGAAAAGTCTGCTCAGAGGTGCTTTCTGCAGATTGCTTGAACACATAAGCAGTGCTTTGAGAATCTTAATTTTTTTATAATGAAATCTGGACCAATCTGGTGATAGTCTTTCAGAAAACTTACAAACTAGATTGTCATGCTGTCAGGAATCTTAGATAGATAGTTCCCTGAAAATCATGTTACTTTGAGTCCTGATTTCCTGCAGCTCTCAGAAGTTTTACTTATTGTGAAATGAAGAGTATCACTCCTTTATTCTTCAGTGTGAATATGGATAAAAGTTCCACTTTGGGGAAAAAGAATCTTGCTTCTCTTAAGAAAATGCTGTGGCCACTACCACATAGATCAGAGCATCATCAATTAAGCAAATGTCAGAGAGATAATGGTGGACAATCTTCAGATCGTAAAGAACAATGACAGTAGTAAAATGTGGTTCTCTGTGGTCATTTAACTGCTATGCTCTCACTATGAGGCAGTCCTCTTCCTTCTCAGTGTCTTTGCTACATCAGCAAGGATGACTGAAGTAGCCTAAGAGGCCAGACTTGAGAATTTGCTGTCCATTTTCTTGTGTGTGTCCTTTGGGAAGAATGAGTTTAAAATCACACACCTGTGTGGTGAATATTGGAAGGCTTACTTTGCATGTGTATGAGTGGCTCAGGGCTCCTATAATATCTTAGATTGGATAATGATGGTTCATCTTCAGAGCTGATTGTGATGAAGTTTTCTAAAAGGTGGTATGGCTGAGTTCAGGCGTGAAGAGCCCAAATACAGGGTTAGCTATGCAACTTTCCTTCTGATTTTTTCAATGCTGTGATTTTTTTCAAACTCAGTTGTAGATTAGAGCTGGTTTAATTGTTTGAGTTTTAGGGTTTTTTTCACTCTCTTAGCATGTGGGTGTAGTTGTTAGAGGCAGTCAGATCGGTTTGGATAGAAACTTGTTTTATTTTTATATTGGGAGTATTACTCAATGAATGGCAAGTAGATTGGTTGCCTGAGTACAAAGGAGAGTAAAGATGACCTGTTTTTTTATCAAACCTGTAGCAATCTATTAACAAATTACAATTCCAAAATAATAAAGCAAAATTGTAAAACTATATATATATATTTTTAAAGTGCTGTGCACAGAAATAAAACACCTGGTTTGCCCCTGCAATAGTGCCATAAAGCTGTTTCTGGCTGAAGGGAAATGATCTACTAAAACAGCACATGAATGAAAACAGCATGAAATTCGCATATGGAAAAGGGCTGCATGCTATCAAAGAAACACCCTTTGTATATCTAATTCAGCTGTCCTAACATTTGCATAATAGATATCTAATATTAAAATACCAGATGACAAGTGTAAAGGCATTGCCTTGCTTTTTAAGGACTGAAATACAGTTAAAATTAATTGAAGAGTAATGCATATTTGCTGTAGCTTGGTTGTTGGATTAGTTTATATTCCAATGTGCCAGATCTGTGAAGTTGTGTGTTTTGTAAGTGATAACGTTTTCAAAGACACGTGATACTGAGCTTCTTCATAATCATGGATGTAAAAAAATGAAGTGTTGAAAATATTATTGAAATAAAATACAGTACTGAAATAGCTTCTGGTTTGGAGGAAATACAAATGCCATTGCTAGAATAATAAACTGTACCAAAATAAACTGGTTTTCATGCACTTGATAAGATCAAGATCCAGTGACAGCGCAGAACTAGGGAGTGGAGGAAATGTTCCTTGGAAATATGGGACTAGTTTTGCTGCAAACAAAGGGATAAGAAAGCTAATGCAAATAATGTGCAAGGGCGGGAATGGATGACGTGTTCAGCCCAGGTTATTCCCTTTGTGTCTCCGCTTGGCCTCTCCGGTCATAAAGCACACAATTGTGTTCAGCTGATGAAGTCAGAGTAAATTCATGTGATGAAGTTCTAATGATGAACACATTTGGAGCTGGAGGGCAAAAGTTCCTCCTAGTGGGTTGGGCTGGTACATGTGACTTCTCTAGAGGTGTGCAGGCAACCAACCTTTTACATATATTTAATGATTGTATGCTTTGCTTTAAAGCTTTGTTTAGAAGAAATGTTTGAAAGCATTGTAAGCTTAGATGATGTAATTTCTTGACATTATACCATTTAATGTGTTGGGGAAATCCATTAATTTGTGAAAAGTGAGCTGGAATTAGTCTCTCTGAAGAGAGCTTGGATAACAGCAATGTTGGGGTTGTTCCTATCCACACAGATTTATGTGGTCATGGAATCTGAGGTCATGGAGTGGTTGTCAAAAGCATACTAATTTTTAATTTCTGGCCCTTGTTGATTCTGTTTTAGGGATTGGCTAGCCAAGAAACAAGTTGTAACAAGGGAAAGGCTGCCATGTTACAACAAATATAAGGCAAGGCATACTTAGCATTGCGTATAATTTTGCCAGGAGTTGTAAGAAATAGCAGAAATTAATGTTTATTATTCTAAAAGCAAGAACCACAACAAAGGTCCTTGAAATCTTTTGCTCTGGTGCTCAAACAAACAAGTTAAAAGGGCAAATATTTAACAAGTTTTTAAAAGAATTATTTAGCCAATGGTCAAAACTACAGCTTGCCAATACCCTTGTATTTTCCAAAGTGCTGGAAAATACTGTTTATAAGATGCACCTCTAGGGACTCCTGTTTGTCATCATTGTTCTGTCATGGATTTGCACTATCTCTGGGCTGTTAAATAGCTGTATCCCATTTCAGCCTAAAAGTTTGTTAGCTGTAGCATGCAAGCATTCTTTGAAATATGTTTATAAACAAATGTTTGTATTCAACGTGTTCCTGGGTCCCATTTCAGCCTAAAAGTTTGCTAGCTGTAGCATTCTTTGAAATATGTTTATAAACAAATGTTTGTATTCAACGTGTTCCTGGCCCAGCACTATTCACAAATATGCAAAATTAAAACAAATGAAAAATGTAAGCACCCCAGGAAATGTTAACCTCAAAAGAAATAATCTGGCAAGGATGCCAAACTTGTAAACAAGAGAGAAGGAAAGGTCTGTATGGAATGGTGGTGTTTGTTGCATTCTTACTTTGAAGGAATTGGGATGCAGGGATATGAGTATTGATACAAGTTGTTTTCCAATCTCTTAAACGATGGTCCTGTGACACTAAAGCTCTGGGTCACTTATTGAGAGCCTCTCCTTTTTTCTTCCTTTTCCCTTCCCTTTTGCTGTTTTCTGTGTGTGTGGATGAGTCATCTTACTTGCAACACCTTTATTATTATTAGTAACTGTAGTGCTGTTGAAAACAAAAAACAAACAGAAATACTGACTTAGCTGGATCCTAAAAATTCTCACATTTAAAAAGAAGATCAGTGTTTGAGTTTAGGACCTATTTGTTTTTCTTAAAAGACATAATTTAGGGTATTGTATATAATTTGGATTTTAACTATCATATCCTAGTTTTATCTAGCAATTGCATATCAGTATTATTAAGGGAGGAATAACACTGAAGAGAAACCTACTGAAATAATTAGTTCTGTATCAAAGAGAAGAGGCCATTTTGATTATATTATTTGTTTTAGGGTGTCTATTAATAGGTATTTTCTTGAATTCAAATTTTCCTAATTTGCATTTCCCCAAACTTGAAAATTGTGATGTAAATTTTGCTTTTTGTTAGCAAAAACACTGTTAGCAGTGTTTTGAACTACATATGAGTTAAAACTGATTAAACTTGCTCCCTCAAAGAGCTAACCATGTAAATAGGTTGTACATCTTGCACAAGGCACTATAGCCTGGAATTTAAATGTCAACATATTAAATTCTAATCCTATTGGTTTTCTGTTTATGCCTTAAGGATTTGTAAATTTACAAAATTACACACTTGTGATTTGATTTCAGACATGTGAAATTTCAGATAGAAACAGGAAAGGAAGAAAAGCCTCAAGATAGTACCTTATTTTTCTTTTATTTTCCCTCCTGTAGTTTCTCTCTGGCATACTAAGCCTCGTGCTCCTTCAGGCAATGATGATAAATGTACTAGGTACAATGTGTTTAAGCTATTGGTACAGCTAAAACACTTTGAGGACAGCTTTACTCCAGTCAGTGAGTCTTGCTGCTGCAGAACTTCTTTTTTTCCTCACAAATCTACCTTGAAGGGCATAATCCCATTTGTCAGGAATTGTCATCTATAACTGACAAGGATTTCTTCCTCTGCTGAAGGGGAAAGAGTTCTTTCTGCAGTCTCAGTATTCATGTTCTTAAATTGTTACATTTGTAGGCCTCTGCAGAAACTCATAAATTGTAAGTAAATTTTAATGGTGCTTTCCTAACCCTGGAAGTCAGTGAATACTATGGCAATTGAACCCTCTGACTGAGGATTACAAATATCACCACAAGTACTTGTACACAGAAAGGTAAGTATGGAAGAAAGATACTTTGCCAGATATTTCAGTCAGTTGCTGTTGTAAGCAATACTTAAACATTGCTTTTTCCTTTCTCACAGTGTGTTTTAGAAAATTGTTCATCATTTAAAAAAATAATTCATTATTATATTTAGATTATTATACATACAATGACTTTTCTCCAAAAACTCTGTGCAAAAGGGCTTGTAAGGACAGATTTAATTCTAGTGTGTTATGTGTGGACTCAAGTCTCTCTGATGTTCATAGTACATGAAGAGACCTTGGGGTTCCTACCAGCACTGGAATATGGGATCAGCTGGGTTTAACCCATGCTGAGCAGATGATGTTTATTCTTTCTTAATTTCTCTGGTATTTTATTTTGACAGCTAAATTTACCATTGGAAAAATTACTAAGAAGAAAATTACTCTTACTGTTTTGCAACTGATTTCCCATTTTGAATGCAGAAATTTGCAATTGTTGCATTTTTTCTAACAGATTGTAATGAGGAAAGAACTATCTTGAAGAGCTCTTTTTTTCCTTTCTAATTGTACTTGACTCTTGCTAGCTATTAGGTACAATTTCAATGATGCATATAGCCTTGAAATGTAACTGAAAGGACATTTATTGCACTTAGTACCTCTCAATTTTTATAGCCTCTTACTTTGAATTAGCCTTGTAGAAAGCTCTAATTTGCTAGGTGTGTCTGACAAAAAAATACCAGGGTGGTAATGAAGAAGACAACATTTAACAATAAAGTAACTGTCTTTAAAAACATAGGTTGTTTGTTTTAGTCAGTGGCTGCCTGCCTAGTGAGATTCGGGAGGATAGACTAATAAGAGAATTCATTGAAACCAGGCTTGTCTATAGAGTTGTCTGGTGTTGCTGTTTGTGTTAGCTAGTAAACTTGAAGCTGCTGCTTCTTGTGTAAACAAGAAAGCCAGCAGCAATTATTCTTTAAAACTAAAAGCAGCTGTTTGGGCTGTAAAAAAGCTGTTTCCATAACACAGATGAAAGCACCATTGTGACTGTTTATACAAATTGGCACTCGTGCTGTATAAATAGAGGAGAATTTCAGGGTTTTTCTTACACTTGCATATACCTCATCATCCTGGTAAAAAAAAAAAAACAAATAAACAAACGGAAGTTTTTATCTTTGTGCCTTTAAGCCATGAATCTCGGCCTAAGGCTGAGAGTGAAAACTTAAAGGGCTTGATCCTGGCCTGGCTGCAGAAGACAGACCTCATGTATGAATATGTTCGTGTCATTCTTGTGGTATTTGGCTAACTGCACTTAATAACAGGATTAACAAAAGACTGGTAATCAAGGATAAATTGTTTGGGGTTAATAGCCGCTGTGTGGAGGCCGAGGAGGGGAGGCGGCTGCGGCGGCCCAGGCAGTCGCTGCGGGGCCGGGCCCGTTCAGCACCCGCGCCCTGGACAGCTCAGGCGGGGCCGGGGCCCGGCGGCCGCTCCGCTCCCGGCGCTCCGGGCCGGGGCCTGCTGTGCCCGCCGGGGAACCAGAGCACACCGCAGGGACTGCACCTGCCCCTCCGGCACAAAGAGTCCGGGCTGGGACACTGAATCCTGCCGAGAAGAGCAAGAGTTGGTGACAGGCCCTCATTTGCCCCAGTGCCCTGTGCTGCAGAAAGCAGCTTTGACAGCCTGAGGGTAGAGCAGGTACCTCGTGTACCCCAGGTGCACTTCCCTGGAAGGCTCGTAGTCATTCTTTCCAAATCTGGCTCACAGCCTGCAGTTTTGGTGGTTTTTTTTTTTTTTAATCAGAAGTTTATCTACTTGTTCACTTTTATTTTAGAAAATAGGTTTCTTGTCACAGCTTTCCAAAACATTGCTAAACCAGCAGCTTCCTTGTTCTTAGTTTCATCTCTGTTGCTTGTTTTTCACGTGGTTTGAGGACTTTCTGGACCTAGTTCTCATTTTCTGCTGAAAGTTTTGTTAGGCTTGTGGTTTCAACTGGACTTCCCTGCTTGGTTCCTCACAGTATGTGGAAGTAGAAAAGAAAAAGCAAATTATGCAGATCCTTGCTGTTCTCACACTGTTTGACGCTCTGTGACACCAATGTTTTTAAAAGAGAGAATTAAAGTATTTGAACTTAAATGTTTAAAACCTGGAGAAACCTATGATATGTGTTGAGTTAGTATTAGAATGATGCCTTGAGCAGTAGGAGGCTCACTGAAAGATTAACCTTTAGAAATAATATTAGTTTTTCTTGACAAGAAGATAAAATCTACAAGGTGGTAATATGAAATGTTTACTTTTGAAAAGGGATAGCTTTGTATTCAGTATTGCTGAGGTAACAAGACAAGATCTATCTTGTGTTTGGAAGAAAAAGAACAAAATGTGAATAATTAATTTCACTTAATGGCTTTCAAAGCCCAGATGGAAAATAGTGTAATACTTTGATTCCTGTGTGAAAACAAGTTCTGTAAATACTTTAGTGACCTTTTTTCGTTCTTTTCGACCCTGCTGCAGAGAGCCGTGTGGATTGAATATAAAATATTGTTAAGTGCAGTTTATTTAAGACAGTATGTGCTTTTTTGTCCTACTTGCTGTCATCTTTTTAGCAGTGTCTTGCAGGATTTGCCTTAGGGGTGGAAATCTCAAGTAAATATGAATTCCTTTTTATGCTGAAGACCTTTTGGTATACTACTGTATCATTACACCAGGTTCTATAAGAACATTGGCAGCTTTATTTAGTTTGCTACTAAACGAATAAAAAAGGAACCCACATGCATTTCTTGTACTCCCTACTGGAAGAGATAAGGTGAACTTCAGGAAGAAAAGAAAATCAACTGGTTTTGCTATTTCAATTGTTGGAGTGTATTTTCTAAATGAAAAACGGAAATCCATCACTAAACAAAATTAATACTAGAGTTTTATTAGTGTCTTGGAAAAGATGTATTTCCAAATCACTTGTCCCTAAGTTATGGGTAACTTTGCTTTGTTTAGGTTGGGTTAGGATTAGGTTGTTTAGGTTGGACCCCTGCCATATATCTGGGAACTGTGGCAAGTTGTTGGGTGATTTCCAGAGCTGCATTCTACCTTTCAATGTTATTTTTTTCCCCTCCTCTTAATCCTGCTTCCTTTGAGACATGATATAGAACACGATTTTATTTATAAGTCCTGGGGTTTATTGAAGTCGCATTCTGGAATTTATTTCCCTGGTATTCTTATTTCTTAGGTTTGGTATAAGAACAGTTTTTTTCCCTGAATAGTTACAGGAACATACAGAGATTGGCCAGTGAATGAAATGCTATTTGTATTTTCTTGGTTGGGGATGGAACCCACCATGTACACTTACATTAAATAAATTTCAAACCTTTTTTAACAGATTAGCCTGTGCAAGACAAAAGCTAGTAGTTTTGTAAGGGTTTTTCTTTCCTTGATTAATTTTCAGTTTCTTTCTGTAAAACTGTCCCTGAGGGAATAGGAGTTGATAATACAAGTTGTCATAACTGGCGCTTTAGAAGATGTTCCTGTATCTTTTGTAAATTGCTTGTGTACAAGCCATTTGCCTATGAAAAATAAGGCAGCTTTGTAGCTGTCAGTCAAATTAATACATTTGAGATCAGGATTTTTGTCTAAATTGGTTTTTAAAGACTCTGATTTGTGTATGTGTGTTCTTGCCAGAATGCTAATAGAATACTGTATTATTCTTTTAATATTTGGAACTGATTCCAGAAGGCTTGCTGTTTTATTTTGTGGATAGCACTGTCCTCAACTTGATGACAAACCAGGCCAGGCCAAGAACAACTATGAGGTACTGCAGGAGTTGTAATCCCACCTGTGTTGTAGGTTAAGTAACATGGTGAATTGACACACATTTGATTTTGTTTTTCTGAGCCTAGATCACCTGTTTCCCCTTGAAGCTGTCACTGTATGGCTCTAGAGTAACTAGGTGACAGTGTAACAAGATCAGTCTGTCTCAAGAATTGGTGCAACCCATATGAATTTTATTGCAGGTAGACACCTGGTAAATGAATTTTTATTTTTCTTCCGGAAGTTATTGTGTAGATGTTAAGCGCTGTGAACATCCTTCCTTAATTAAGATTTTAATTTGTAATGTTGTTTTTAATATCTCTGATATCAATAAGTATTGGCCTATTTACACAATACTGAAATAGGACTATTTTCTTTGTTTTGACTTCTACCCAAAAATGTATTCTCATGTGTAAAAGAATTCTATTCCCATATATATGACATAACCCTTCCAGCTGTATCTATTTTTTCCTTTTAGGCCAGTTTCTGGACAATTCTGATGCAGTTTTAACTAAGCACCAGTTTTAAACCAGGAGCAGAATTTCAGTCCGTCCTACTGTGTTCTGGCAAAGTACCTGACAGAGAGTGTACCAGGCTGAAGTCTTCTGTTCACAGAACAAGTTCAGCATTCACTGATTTTGCATCCTGGAGCTGGAGAAACATCCCTGAAGGATTAGAGAGATGTTAGTTTTCTGTGGCATGCCCACTGCCCTGCAGAGAGATCTTCCGCACCAGAAACAGCTGTTGTAGGTTGCAGGATTAATAGAATAAATGGTACAATGTCTGCACAGTTCTGGAAAGAAGAGACATAAGTTCAATGGTTTAAGTGGCATTTACACTGCCCAAAGCCAGGAATCATATTGAGTATTGCTTCATTTCAAGGGAAAAATCCAATAAAAATAGGTTTCCCTTAGTGGCACGTCTCTTGGTTTACTGATCTCTGATTTGATACAAATGCTGTAAAAGACAGTTATGGCAAGACCTTCTCTAGAGAGAAGAGTATGTTTTTGTGGTGACTGGCAGGAATGCCAAGCTTCCCTTAGGAGCTTTTAGTAAGTGTTCCCAAAAATGGTAGTTAAAGTGAAGTTTTAAAAAATAGTTACTTGATAAACCCACAAAGCCTGGAGGCAGAGACTGTCCTTTACGTGCCTATGACTTATTTCTCAGAAGTCTTAAATACAGATAGAATTTGCTGTGGAAGAACTGGAACAATTCTGTCTTTTCACCAGAGCTCATGACTTACACCTGGCTTATTCTCACTATTCTGTGTGTGGCTGTATGGTGAAATTTATCACAGCTGCTCTTACACTCACCTGTGTGCAGTGGACTTCCTTGCCTTCTTCCATAATGAAAGAAGTGGATTTAGACATGCTTCCATGCGGGAAACAGCTCTTATGCCTCTCCTAAAATCCAGAATAAGAAAGCCTTTTAGAAAACTGTGGTAATAGTTTAAGTATGAGAGATTTATACTTCAAGATTATCATGGGGATTTTATTTCATAAGACATTGAAAGTACATCTCCTGTCTACTGAAACAGAAGTATTTTTGAGGTACTAATGCTCCTCTTAGATAAAGGAGAAGATTTAATTTGAAAAAGAAAAGTGCCTATAAATTATGTTAAGTGTTAGAATTAGCAATGTGACAATTCAGTGCCTGAACACTTAACAGTATGAAATCTTTCTTGCTTGGGCAATGGTTTGATTAGGTAAAAGTGCCTTTTGAGAACTACTGTTTCCTTCACAGACTATTTTGGAAAGTTACAAATTTCAACCTAGAATGAAAGGCTGCTGTAGGAAAACAGATGTAAATCTGTGTCTCTAATTATTTTGACATTGGGATAGTAGTTGTCCTAAATAGTCTACCTCAGGGCTTTAGATGTCTAATGTGTGAGAGGCACTAAAAAATAATTTATGAGTGCCTCTCTAAAAAGAATTACATCCCAGGTGTTGGGTTATTTGATGTGTATTATGGAAGGGTTTTATTCTGTAAATAAGTTGTTTGCTGGTAAACAACTATGTACAGTACACATTTTAGGCACATCTTTCATGAGCTTGTCTCTTGTAGCAGTTTTTTTTTTTTAACTGTTTGGAGTTATGTCATGCAGGGGTTTCTTTGGATGCCCCGTATTGGTCTTTGCCCTCTAGCTTCTGTTTTGATCTTCCCAGTCTTGGCTAATACAGCAGAGAAGGAAGGTGAAGGGATGAACATGTAAATAAGTTGGGAGGAGTGCAGGCTCAAACTCAGGCATTTTTTATGCTGCCATCAACAACTGTTCTAAAGAGCTTTTTAATTCTTTCAAAACATGATTTTTTTTTTCAATGAACATTTATTATTTATGTTTAAACTCTGCAGTCACTGGATTTAGGGACCTGTGGTAGACCCTTGCTAACTCATTAGGTAAGATGCTGGTTAAGAAGGCATTGCTACATAGAAAGGCAGAGCAAATTTATGTCACTGATTTACTTTTTCTGTGACCCTTGTCTCAATGTCATTGTGGGCATAGGCATTTTTATATAAGGTGACAACTAGAGACTTAGGAGACTTGTTTGACTTTCTGTGTAAGGTAGGGCTAGTTCCTTACTGCCTTTCTTAAGTGTAAAATGGAGACATTGCTCCCATTGTAACCATTGCTTGTTCTTGTCTGTTTTGGAGAGTAAGCTCTTTAGAGGAGGGACTAATACATATGTGTGAACAAATATGTTTTTAATACTTGGCATGCTGTGATTCTGATCTAATACAGGCACTCATGAAACTGGAATACTAACTATGGCTTCTCCTTAACCTCTTGTAAGAAAAACCAAAACCAACAAAACAAAGAACACAAACCTCAACAACCTTTCTTATTAAAGTATAATTCATTAACATGTTGCAGTTGAGTTTTCAAACTCAAGACAGTGTCTCCTTTGTATTTATGAATATTGCTGATGTATATCAGAGGACAGGTCATGATTTTCTTTGAACAGTGAAGAAAAAACCTGTATCTCTTAAGTAGGTGTAGGTTCTTTTACCTTCAGTAGCCTTATGGATGAGTAAAGCAATGAAAACATGTAACACTCTACGTGAAAGGAATAATTAGATAAGTAAAAACATTTGAGTTACTGTGTCATTTTTTCAAACTGCTGAGAAGTCAAACTATCATTCAATCTATTTTTATCCAACTGCAGATCCCTGTTAAAATTATTTAGAGTCTATGCTCTGTGTGTGTATGCATGCATATGTGCATCTTATTAGCATGATTTGGTTAATGTAAACAAGATGTTTCTCTTCCACTCACAGATGTTTAAAATGTGTAACTAATCAACTTTCTCAACAGTTTGACTGACAGACCAATGCAGCAGCAGTTGTAAACAGCAAAAAAATAGGAAATGCTCAGTAGCATTCCTTACCAGGGATATTTATATTATGAGTGATACAGAAAATATGAACAGTTTGTTCGAATGGTGTTATCTTAGCCGTGAAGAAGCAAGAATTACATTTTCTGCCTTAGTTACTGTGGTAGCAGTAGTGTAACATATTTGAAAGTTTGGTTGGTTTGGGATTTATGGATGTTCTTAAAGATTTTGTAGAATATGTTATGGGTGTTGTGTACTCTCATAATAGAGGTGAAAGACTAAATATAGACAAATCTCTCATTGAGATATTTAAAGCATGCAACTCGATAGCTTTTCTTCACTTTTTACTGACAATAAATACTTGGGGGGTTATATCTTTTTTACTTCCGTTCTGTCTTTTTCTGAACTAATAATGCATTTTCTTTGCTGTTCGTCTTACTAGGCATTTTGGATGCTTTCTTCACAATGGTACATCCTCAAATGCTCTTAAAAGGTTCTTAGACATAGGAACTTTGGCAAAACTAGTGGTTGCATTACATAGATGTAATGCAACATGTTTTCCCAAAATTTGTATGCTACTCATGTTAAACACTTAAATTATGTTAGTACTGAGGAATTTAATGGTCTCATTCCAGTGTACACTTTTGAAATTAACATGTTTTGTAACCAACCCTCGGACATCTCTATATTTTGTAATAGTCTCTTTAATTATTTTAAATGCATGGCTTCTTATGATTCAACACCCTAGTCTGGCCGATAGTCCATACATTAAGGTAAATATTCTCCAAGTTGGAAGAATAGATGGGTCAATGTAGAGTGAATTTCTCTTAGCTGAATTTTCCATTTAAAAACAAAAGGCTGTTTTATGATAAGCAGAGAATGTCCATGTTTTTAAATAAAAAGTCAATCCTTAAAAAAATTCCTTTGTTCTGATAATGAATGGCATTTTTAAGCCAGACTTTGCTAATAAGTTCTGTTCTTATTAATAAGCCATACTCCTACTCTGGAGAAAAATCAAGCAAAACAAACAAAAAACACAAAAAATCATCTGCAAAACCCCAAACAACATCCCCCCAACCAATTCAAATAACCAACCAACCAGCCCTACTTACTCAACTCTCACCAGTTTCAAGTGAATGAAAGTAAATGAGCACGTTGGTTAGATATTTCCCTGCTGAATTGATAAATGATGTCATCTATGGAGGACTGCTATTGTGGAGAGATAAAGGGGGAGAATACATAGTATAATACTACAGGAAAATCTGCTGTCGTGCTTAAGTAATAAAAATTATTGTAATGTGATGAAAAAATAGATGAAAAGCACAAGAAAACAAGTATGCTTTGAAACCTTTGTTCCTGACTTTCTTGAAACTGTAATGAGTAAAATTTTCCTGTTATACTGAGTAATAAATGTAATAATAAGTACTTTGGGTATATAATTTAATGTTGCTGTCAAAAAATGAATCATTATTCTGTTTAGAATTAATATATAAACTCCTAGGACCATCCCACATAATAACTTAACATTTTACTTACATATATTCTTCCCAGATGTAATCTTTTTATTTTGTACTCTGACTTTTTTGTCATTGATTGGTTTTCCCCTTTTTTTTTTGTTTTTGTCACTGCTACCTCTATTTCTGCAGGAACAAGTAGGTTATTGGTAAGTATTTTGACTAAATCAGAGTTTACAAAGTTTTGCCTTAGTGAGGACCTCTTTTTTTTTTTTTTTTTTTTTTTTTTTTACCCTCACTTACTTTGGTAAAAACTTTGTAGACAACAGACTAATTGTCTGTAAATGCTGTGCTTTCTCAGGTCTCCATTATCGCCTTGTTTGTGTAGTAGAATAATAGTTCTCAGATTCTCCGAGAGACTTTGTCTTCTGCATGCTTTCAAGCAGCATCATTATCTGTGCTGTCTTCCAAGATGCTGCCTTCTCCTGGGGCTTGCTCCTTTGTTCCTGTCTGCTGCGTTTCAAGTGCAGTGTTTACTTTGTCTCTCCCATTTCTTTTTTTCGTAAGACCTCGTATGCATTTTGGCCAGTTTGCTCAGAAGACTTCTCGGGCGTCCAACAAGATGCTCTGTTTCACGTGTTCAGTTTAGTCATCCTTGTCAACCATTATTCAGCCATTTTCACATCATACCTCTTCCCTTTTAGCTATCATTAAATATATTCTCAGCATGGTGTAGCCACCCTCTCCTCTCTTGTTATTGTGCTTCATGTAGATTTGATCAGATTTGTTATGCTGTACAGTACAAGCTTTGAAGATATTTACACCTGTCCGTTTTGGAAAACTAGGGCTTGATTCTTCTGATCTTGGAGCAGCTCTTCCTACACTCTCTTTTCAATGATGTGATATCTAATGGAAAATTTTCTTTAACCCTGGTATGTTTTTGAATGTAGTGACTTTATTGACAGTGTGAAGTAGGGCAGGGGAGTGTAGACAAACTGGTTTCCTGCATGTAAAAATTTGTAGTTGTCCTGCCAAATTACTCAGTTGCCCAAGAAGTGCCTTCTGATAACAGATCATGGTTGTCCTGTCTGTCTTCCTCCACTTGTATTGTGAAATTATGAGTGGAAAGACCTTTTTCAGATATTTGAGAAAAATGTTGCTCCAGGCAGTAAGAGAAAATTGAGAGAGTAGCAAAATTAAAGAAGGAAGAAAAAAACAAATGTGTAGGTTCAGGAGAGACTGGGAATGAGAGAGAATTCTTCTTCCTCTTTGAACTGAGGTCAGTGAGTTAAGAAGAAGAAAGCAATGGGAATACGGGTATCTCTGAAGTAAGAGTTTTCAAGCACTTCATTTGCTTAAAAGTTTTCAGACTTCCAAGCTGGCCTGCAGTGAGTTTTTTGTCATCATAACTGAGCTACATGAACATTGGCAGGATGATCTTTCCTGCCGAGTGTAAATAAAAGACATTTGTGCCCTGAACCATTGACTGTGCTTTCTGGCTACTTGCTTTCTGAAGAAGGTAGTCAGTTGGGCTCAAAAAATGTGTCCACCCTGGCTGAACTTCATATTCAGACAACAGCTCAGCTCCACAAGGTTTCACCCAAGTGGCAAGTGGCCCCACTTGTGTACAGCAGCCTCTGAGATGGTGATAGGGTTAATTTCTTCCCATACTCCTTATGCTACCCTGCTGGTGAGGCTCAAGTGGGACCTTGCTCTTGTTTCTGTTGCCAAAGATCTGATGATGGAGAGACAAAAGAGAGAAGAAAGGAGTCTTTCCTGTCTTGTTCTTCAGTCAGATTTTGGAAGGGAGTCATCACACCTACATGAAAAAAAGAAGTGTGCTTCCTTGGGTTCTCTCTCCTTCCCCCTCCCCTGGGAAAATACAATGGAAGTGAAAGATAATCTTCTGGGCAAAGTCTCATTGTTAAGGGGAGTTTTTGATTGCTAGTTGAAAATGTGCTTCTCAAGCATTGTAAGCCAAAAGCTAAAATCTTCTGGGTTTAGGGTATTGGTGGAGCCTTTTTTATATGAAAACCAAGTCTTGCTCCCACCCAAAGTTTATATTCACACTTGTCAGTCTTCAGCTACTTCAGCTCCATTGAGAGACTTGTGGTGTGGGTCTGTGATGGGAAGGGTGTGATGTGTTTCAAATGCAGGTAATGAAGTAGTAAGCTAAAGACTGAACTAATGGCTTACAAGTCACTTGAAGAACTGTTCCTGTTTGTGCTTGTTAGTTTGAAAGTGCAGGTATGTGGGACTTTGGATAACAGAGACTTGAGCAATCTCTCATTTAGCTTGACTACAGATCCCTATGGATGATGGGACTGAGGGGATAACATTCACCCTGCAAAACAGGTGGAGCTAAAAAGGTCTTTCCTTCTCCCTTTGTTGGGTGCTTGCATTGATCTCAAATGCCACTCTTAAAAGGCTGTTCCTCTAACAACAGTCGTTCTTATGTTCTATTTAAAGTTAATGTCAATCTTTCCACAGGTCTTTCCTGCCTGTAAATTCATCTTCTGGTTTGCAAGATTGATTAAAGTTGGCCTTTTTTCCTCTCTCTTAATGGTTGTGTTCATTCAGTTTCTAAAACTGCAGCTGTCAATTATAATCATCATCACATGATACTTTGATATTAGACACCTCAAGTTGTGTACTTGATAAAGGCTTTGTTTATGAGTCAGAAAATGTCTTATTCCATTTATCTTCTTCATTCTGTATGCATTATTTTTCAGTGATTGCTACTGAAGTTCTAACTTTCCCACTTACCAAGATGAAGGGAGCTGAAGAAGTTATGTAATAAGATTCTGTCTTTCATAACTTTTTGCTTAGGAGATGAAGTATTATCCAAACGTATATTTTCTTATTATTCTGTGGACTCCTAAACTAAAATAGTTCAGATTTGTTTTTATTCCTCACTTTATATATCACCCTTTCCCACTGAGTTCTGTGGGACATTTAAATCAGAAAACACAAGAGAAAATCCCTTGTTTCCCTTAAGGAATTCACAAATTTGTTTACTTCAGTGTTATGGCACTAAAGTGGGGAAGAAAACCCCACTAGATTATGAACCTGAAATCAGTAAGTGCTTATTTGTTCTTACTGTGGCTCAGTTTTCTAGAAAAGACAGAGCTTAGAATGGTTGTATGGTGTTCCTTATTTGTGTTTGATTTCATATTCTCTCCCAAAGTAGGGGGAGTATTTCTTTATTTCTTTTCACCTCCAGAAGTCTTTCCAGGTGGTGCTGTGTTCTTCTGGCTTAGACAATTGACAACAGAAGGAAGGATGAAAGGTAGAGAACTCGATGTGATTTTTCACTGAGACATTTTCTTCCTTAAAGAACTTATGTCCATAAAATGGCAAACTTTCTCTGAGTAGCCATTTCTATTGCCAGCTACAGCACCTAGAAATTTTCCTGTAGAAGGTTCCCTGGGAATTGGTAATGCTCTTTTTTTCTTTTGCTTTCTAAATTAAAGACTTTAAAAATGTTACCTCTTTGTTCTTGAATTTAGTGTGAAATAATTTTCATATTCTCTTTGATGGCTAGGGTAAACTTGCCAGGCAAGATCTTAGCTGTGTTAAAGCAATATGCTTTAGTGTACAAAGCTTTGTGATTTTGAGCTTGCAGAATTACTCATTCTCTTTTTCCATTTCAGCTGTCTGAGGAGAAGAGAGAATTCTGTGACCATATAGCTCTGATAGACCATGTGGCCTTTACACCTTTACTGGACAGCTACTTTTTCTTTTTATTTTTTTTTTTTTAACTTCTTCAAATTTTACAAATTAGTTTATAGAGGAAGGGAGTAATAGAATTTTATCTTGACCAGGACTGTTACTTCACTGAGAAGCTGAATTATTTCCATTTATTTTTCTGCTGTCCTTAAAATTTTATGTCATAGTTCTCTACACAATTGAACAGAAAAGGAAGAGGTGGAATAAGCAGAGGCATTATGCTTTGACTTTAAAATACTTATGCTCTTTTGATGTATATTCTTATAAGCCAACTTGGAGAATTTGGTCTAGGTGAAAAAGTAGGTGGATGCTGAAATAGTTGGGGAAAAAAGACGCTACATCTGCTTTAGGAAAACAATTCAAATCAAATATCACAGTAGTCTGCTTTGGGTTTGTTTTCAATCAGCTTCTTTTTTGGAGGCTTGGCACTTGAAAAAACTGAAATACTAAACTTAAAAGCACTATGCAAAATTTGCATTAATAATTTTTTTAACAAGTTAAAGTGCCAATAATGGATTTAAAAAAAGACAGATAAGAGTTAATGAATGTGAGCAGAAATATAACACTAAAAATGGACCTGCCTAGCTGCAGTTCTGCTGAAGATATAGGGGTTGTTGTGAGACATGAGAGGAATGAGCCAATCACCTGTTGATTTGTTTAAAATGTAGCTACCTATATATACACCCATAAAAGAGATCTCACTGTGTTTCAATAGATCTATATAAACTAACACCTAGTGTAATGGAACAATGTAATAGGTAAGTATTAATTTCTGCTTAGAACTTATGAAGTCGTAGCCTGAAATCTCTGCCCAGTTCTTGGCAGTGCACCTGGTAAGATTGGAGAGAGGCCAGAGGACAAGAAGAGCAATAAAAGATTTAGGCACCAGGGCCTGTGAGGAAACATTAGAGTAACCTGTTTGTTTTCAGACTAGGGGAAAAAGATAAGGGGTGCACACTTGCCAGTGTCTACATGTGTTTTATACTGAGCAGAGTTACTGACTGTTCTCCATGTCTACTGAATACATAAGAAGTAACCAACTCTTTTTTTTATGTTGTATTGTTTCCTTTCTAGCATTATAATGCAAGCTTTCTTTGTGTGATAGTGATTTTGTATACCACCCTCATACCATCAAATTTGGATGCTGTGTTTCCAGATTGTCTGTACTTCTTTTTCGAAGTACCAAAGAACTTATGTGTGAATATGTAAGTAACATTTGTCAGGCTTCTTACTCTCAAATACACCTTAGAAAAAGTGTGTGGATGCAAGCATTTCTCTTACGACTTCTTTAACTGCAAAACAAGGTAGATTTATCCATCTTATTTGAAAACACAAGGATACAAATACTTAAAATAGTAATATGCTGCATACTTTAAAGAGCAGCTGCTCCCATTCTACTTTTAGTTTATCTTTGGCAGTGTTCCAGTTGATGTTTTCTGCTGAAAAGTTATTCTGATCAGGCTGATCTGATCTTTTGTGTTGGTGCAGGTTTTATTTGTGCTTACTTCTTTCTACAACTGTTTAATATTGACTGAAAGGATCATCCAGTCTTCTGTGCAAGTCTAACATGTTTCTTTATGTGCAAATCTGTGACACTCTGCACTGTGTTGTCTGGAAGCTCTTAGCAGGTTTGGTTTTTTTTTTTGTACCACAAAGTAGATATTCCAGAATAAGTGACGGCATGATTTTGTGAAAATCTTAGCAATCCAGGAGTTTGTTTTTCATTGGATGTTTATGTTTTCTCTGCTCTGCACTGAAGTGCAAACATAAGCAGTCTGATGTTTGCAAAGCAAGGCAAACACAGTAAGGCATCCCTAAGAGGTTGAAATTGGTGCTAATAGAATGAGTGGCCACCCATCAACCTGCCCCTGAGGATAGTTCCCAAGTCTGCCAGAGAGGGAAAGTGTGAGTTTGGTAGATGGATGTGGGAGAAGATGGGATTTTTTTGCTAACTGGAGGTTCACTTGCAAAAGATGGCAGAGCTTGAAGAAAGTGATACATTCAAGAGAGAATGAGACAGAATTCACCTCTGATATAAGTCCTGATACTTAAGCAGGTTTAGTTATTTCAGATTTTCTCTGTCACCTTGGGATTTTCTAATAGCTGTACTGCAACTTTCTGTTCATTCTCTGTTTCTTGTAATTGTGATTTTTTCCCAGGATTTTGGTTTTGTTTTAAGTAATGTGTTACTTTCAGTATTGTAGTCAGGGTTGTGAAACTAGATGGTGGGAGCTTGTAAGAATTTGGTTCCCTGCCCTCCTAAGAATGCAGTTGCAAAAGTCAGCTAGAGGTGTGTGCTTGCTTGGTTTTGGTGCTCAGTTCTTTAGTGCTGTACTTCTGTATGTAGGAAATGGGGTGAGAGGTGGTCCTTCAGTTGATTTAGGGTGTGTCACAGCCTGAGTTCTCTACTATGGGAGAAGGAAGGACTTTGCAGTGATGTGCTGACAGTGACAACGCTAATACAAAGGTGGTGGGTGTTATCTGGGACAAAAATAAGGGATGCTGTAAAATCAACACCTTCCTAAGAGCTGGAATTTTACCTAGAACCATATGTTATCTGTTGTGCTCCCCTTGTAAAGAGAGTGAGAAAGTAGTTGATTGAGTTTCATAGGTTTTTGGAAGACACTTCATGTGATGTTACCTCATCTGATAACTGCTTCCACTTTTTTGTCCAAATGTCTGTGAATTATCTACAAAACCCAGTAAAGCAAGTCATGTAGAGAGCAAGTTATTTCTGACCCGTTGCTGATTGTTAAAGCCGTGTGAAATTTTCTTTAAGTTATTGGAGTTGTTCCTTGAGAAGATAGTAGAAACAAACATAGGCTATAAATGTTGTTAGCCTGCTGGGCAGGGGTACAATAGAGTCTTTGTTCTTTCCCAGTACTTAATTGTAAACTGGGTCGTGAAACTATTGTCTTCTGATTTGAGGAAAGGTAGGAAAATAGGAGCTTTTTAAAAGGACCTTCAACTGGCTTGTGGACGGTGTAGATTGTTTGCTTATTTCTATTTTTCAAATACAGTTAGAATAAAGTAAATATTTTGTCTGTAGTCAAAACAATTGTCCTTTGGGGTTACTAAAAGAAGTTGGAAATGGTAATTTCCTTCGCACAAAACTTACACTATGCATCTTTTGGGGAAGATGGCTAAATCCAGGAGCTGGATTGCAGTGGAACATTGTGAAGGAATGAGAAATCGGATTTCACTTGTATTTAAAGAATATTTCAGCAAGTGTTGTGAGCCCAAGGCTCTTTTTCTGCTGTTATGCTAGTCTCTGGCATACAGCTGACTGTGGTCACTGGAAAACCTTATTTTCCACAAACACACCTTTTACCTCGGTCAGCTGAGTTGTTCCTTAGATCTTATTTAAGTGTGATGTCCTCTGTTCTTTGGGTTCTTCAGTTCTGCACACGGAGTAAGCTACAGCAGTCAGGTATCCCAGACTTGCTGTGTCAGGAGGATGTTTGTAGTTGTTTAACCATTACCTTCACATCCCTTCTGACACAGGACAAGCCACAACAAAATGTATTGTTAAAATACTTACTATATTGCTAGAACACAGATTATTTACTAGGTTTAAGGGCAGGTGCATGATGTTAAAAGCATATTCAACTGAATACTCTAGGTGGGTAACCCGAAAGATTTTTCACAGCTGTCTGTCTTCAAGCATGGTTTTAAGTAAAAATAGTATTATTATTAAATTATCATTATTATTCACTCGGGCTCTCCCCAGTATATTATTTGGATTGAAATATTTCTTCCAAGAATTCCTGGGATACATACCTTCTTAACACTGTTAACTTTAACAATAGTTCTAGGACCTGTTGGTGGTTGTCCCTGCTCCCTGTCACTCCCAATTGCATGTGCTCATGACTCTAGGGAATAAGCTAGAAGAGTTCTGTCCAGAAAGCAGAGAGAACTTGTTAATGACTGTCTCAGTGCTTAACTAGCCATGAACATAAAAGTTAACTTGCTGTAATGCAAACACCCCCTTCTGTCACAGCAGGACTCAGTCTGAATCATATAAGGAGGTTAGAGGCTTTTTCACATCAAATTGTGTTGTCAATTATGCCTTATAGAAGCATATACATGAGAATAATGCATGGGTCCTAAGTCTAGTCAAAACCTAGTAATCAGCAGCAGTAGGGTGATAAAGATTGAGAGAAAATTTACCCTGGGTCAGTTTTGGAAGAAACTTGTAACAGAACAGTAATGGGTGGTGGGTTTGGGTGTTGGGAAGACTGAGATACTAATTTTGGTTTTAGTCATGTTGAGGTGTAGCCTGCTGTCTGGTTTAGGGCAAATTTGGGGCAAAACCTCTAAGGAGGTTCCTGTAGAAAGCAGATTCAAGCGGCCTCTCTCCCAACTGGTTCGGGAAAATATTTCCTAGGAGAAAAATGGAAAAAAGCCTGTTTATTTAACAGGCAAAGCATTCACCAGCATAAAAAAATGAACAATAGTAAACAACAAAACCTCTTGTTGCTCTGAAGAGGTGATAAATTCTGAAAGTCCTCTTTGTGGGCTGTAGCTCAGCTCACTCGGTCTGTTATCAGTCCCTGTGGTGCTGGAATGTCCCAGGCCTTGTGGGACACAGGTGTGAGTGAGTTCCTGGTGTTTTGCTGGGTTCTTCAGTCCAGAGCAGATTTGAACAGTTCCAAGAAAAAGAAAAAACACAGTCCAGGGAACTTTACTGCCTCAGCTAGCCAAAAACTAACTAAAAGCAAAGGAGAGTTCTCTCTTGCTGTCTGTTCTGCAGACAGCACAGTCCAGGAGCAGGAATGTGAAGGAGTGAATGCGGTTTCTGAAAACAAGCTCTGCGCTTCTTCTCTCCCCACCTTCACTCTCAGAACTAGTCTTAAAGGTGCAAAACTTATTTCTGGGCTAAACAGACAAATGGGTATACAATTCAGCATCATAAAGTCAGCCCAGGACAACTGCGTGAAGGAGGCTACACAGTGGCTGAAAGGTCACTGATAAAGCTTTCAACAAGTAAATTAATGCTTTCAGCTAGTTTTTTCCAAAATACATGTTCTGCTGTGCTTAGTGAGCTATTGTTTGTAAAAATGTGGGTTGGGGGAGGAGGAATAAAATCAAGGAGAGAAGAGCACTGTTTAAACTGAAGTGTAAGACTGACACAAAGAAGAAATAGATATGACTAAAATTGAAAATTGGAAGAAGCAGAACTGTGCTTTGTCTCAGGAAGTGGTTTCTAGCACATGTTCAGCTGCTGCCCTGAGTTCCTTATGGCTGTTACTAGCTGTCCTCTTTGACTTGCTTCGTATAAGCTGCCCATAAGAAATACGTCATTTTCTTGATAAGGAAAGTGCAGTACTCGTATCAAGTGTTAATGCTTCAGGTTAGTTGCTTGATCTACATCTGGATAATAATTAACAGTAAAGATGAAAATTGTCAGGCATCAGTTATTTGAAAGTGCAACATCAAGTTGCTTGTCATCCTTGACTGACTCGGTTTATTGTGGACTACCAAGGTTAGAAGTACAAAAGCAAGAGGCAACAAACTAAAACATGTGGGAGCAGGCCCAGATGGGAATGCTGGTGGAAGGTGCAGTGACCTTTTATACAGGCCTGCACCATTACTCTTCACAGCATCAGAGAAAAAGTTGTGCCTTTGTGCTGAGAGTGGATGTAGATTAGGTATTTTTGCTGAATGTTGTCCTGTTGGACAATCTGCCTGTAGGTGTACTCCTTAACAGCTACTATGCATAAGGATCCCTGTCAGTGTTTTTTTTTTGTCTCTCACTTGTGCGTTAATTATTCAGCAGATCAAAATCAATCAGGCTTTTCTGTGGATTGTAAAAGTTGTCCAGCTGATTTGTCCTTTAACTGGAAGATTTCTGTCGTTGGCAATGACATAAATTAAGGTATTAAGCACTTTTGTCATAGGCTGTGATGCAGTTGCATCACAATCCAGACTGTCTTAATTATTCTTTACCCCATGTTGCCTGAGGCGGTGACCTCAAAAGCTAAACAAGGTCATGTTTAGCTGGGATGAGAGCAGTCAAACAAATTCAGTGCTACAGGAAGTATTAGTGATTCAGTAGGTGAGGCAACACCCCTGAGTTAATATTTTCCCAGGGCCCCAGACTGGTAAAAGATGCTGCAGCTTGTATGACAAGATGTAAAACCAAGATACTTGGTTAAAGTTTCAGTACAATTCCCAGTAAAAATGAGCATGTTAATTCAGGATTCCTGCTCAAGTTCAAATTTTAATGGCTCTGTCCTCTACACATTTGTAATTTCTGTTTTAGTAGAGTCATATGATCCTCCTGCTCCTGCCCTAAACTGTTCTTATGTTGTTGAGAAAGATTGTGTTCCAGAGGTGCTGACAATGTTTGCAATTGTCAACAGAATGACTTCCAGAAACAATGGTCCATTTTGAGATCTTTTGAAATCAAGGGAATCTTATTTATGTAAGAAATGTCAGGTCAAGACTGAAAAGCCTCCAGGATTTCTTTTTTCTTTATATGTGCAGAATAGCTTTTTGGCTTGAGTATATATATTTGCGACACGGTTGAGTATGCTCACACTTACACATTTTTATTTTCCATAGGATTCAAGTGCCCTGTATGTTCAAAATTTGTATCTTCTGATGAAATGGATTTACATCTTGTGATGTGTTTGACAAAACCAAGGATAACCTACAATGGTAAGAAAGAAGTAAGCTGATAATTATTTATTCATTTTAAACATTGGCGTGATAATAGTCCTTTACATAATAAGATATTCTGGTAACTAGTTTGGTGGTCATAAATTGGGTTTTTTTTTGCTTGTAGTTTGTTTTCTAACTAATTCCTAAGGACTTGGTCTTAATATATCTTTATATACTGCATGCCAATATAATTTGCCCTGTGTCCTGCAAACATAAAATTATTCTTCTTTGAATGTGTATAGTCATTTTTTTGACCACTAGTCAGTGTGTGTTTATTGTCCAGTTGAGATATGTGTAGCTTACACATCCTTTCATCTAATGACATCAAGTAGTGAGGTGGGTCGATTGAATCTCCTGGGGACTTTATTAAGGACTGTTACTTGACATGCTGTGCGTTTGCACATTATTCAAGAAAATTGCATTTTCTGGGAGGAACTAAAGAACTTCTCCTTTTTCATTTGATTCCATATGTGGTACTTCATAAAGACTGATTATGTTTTTGTTATTTTAATCAAACTGGCTAATATTAAATGAGTCACCTGTAGTAGCACTCATTTTTTTCCCCCTACTACTAAGCTCTCCTTCTAGGCAAGCTTTAATGCAAGGCAAACAGGACTTTGGCCACTGAGATCAAACCTTTCTATCACTGTGGCTTAGGCTGACAGTTCTATGGCGAGCACAAAAAAAGGCTTGAGGAAACAAGGAATTAGAAAGTCTTGCTGAAATTTTAGTGCCTGCTTTGGCAGAAAATCTTACAGCGCATCTTCAGTGAGGTTATTGTTCACCAGTCATCAGATGTCAGAATAGAATGCAGTTAGAAATTGTAGAGAGGAGAGGGAGCTGGACTTTTTTTGCATGTGAACAGCAAGAAGCTGAAAGATGGTGCTCACAAGTTACACCAGGGAAAAATCTGATTCAGTGTTAAGTAGAAATGTGACATAATGGGGGGGGTGGGGGGGTCAAAGCACTTGAAGAGGTTGTGCAACCTCCATCCTTGAGCAATTTAGTCTAACTTGGTCATGCTTTCAGTGAGGGGCTGGACCAGAAGACCACCAGAGGTCCCTTCCAACATAGGTTATTTACTACATAAATAACCTGCAATGTCATGGGCCCTTTGGCCCTCCAGGTACCTTCCTGTTAGGGTATTCTACACTGGACCATTTTATTGAAACAAGTCTTGGGGAATTGCTGGGCCCATCTTATTTTTTGGGTAGCATAATGCTATCCAATACTACTGGCCCTTAATTGCAAAATTAATTTGAAATCATATGCTTAGAGTTGTGAAATCCATTTGAAAGCACAGTACTTAGGAAAAGTAAATATTTCTTTTTTCTTCCTGGTGTTACCACACATATATTTGAGAAGGTTGACTTCATCTAACAAAGAGGGCTTTTTTTCTCTTTATTTTTCCTTCTTAAATTCGGGTCTGAGCATTTTCCAAGATAAGGTGTGTACTGAGGGATGTTGGACATTGGAGAGAGGAGAAGCACGCTAGTCACCCCAGTCAGGGCAGGAAAATGCACTTGGGATCAGTTAGGGTGGAGCAGGGGAGGCAGACTGGCAGAGAACAAGCTCTGGCACTAATCCATCTGATGGGGTGTGCACAAATTTGACTGACTGAAATCCTTTTCCCCTGCTGCTTCCTACATGTCCATATGAGTGCACTTGGCTGACCAACTTTTGTTTGAAGATATGACAATTACATACTGTAACCTCTCGGTATCATTTATGATGTTTGAATCAAGTGGTGCCGTATTCAGACTCCTTTTTCCTTCTTGCATTGTTTCAGCTTACACACTGCTGGTTGGAGTTCCTTTGGGCCATTTTGTTACCTTTGCAGAGTTTAAGTCAACAAAAGAGCAGAAGTAAAACCTGTGAGTGGCAGCTGAAGCCACTCTGGATAATCTGCAGCATGACAAAAGCGCTTGTGGGCAATGCAATATGAGTTAACAGCAGCATGTCACCTCTTGGCTTAGGAGTGTGTCTGCTGTACAGTGAGCCTCAGAAACTGATTCTAGGAAATGGTTATGCAAGTGTGAAATAAGGAAACTATCAAATTAGGCAGGCTGGTTTGAGAGAGATACTTAGAAGTATGGTCTCATTTTCATAAACAGTTCAGAGAAGTGTGCATTGATCCTTGTGGCTCCAGTTGGTTAGCTCCTGGAGTCATGGACTAAGTCTGAAATTATAGCCTGTAGCTGGCTATTTAAATTACTGCAGCATGAAGAAGTTGAGGATATGGCTTCTGAGTTGTGCAGGGCTCAGTTGTTACCTTGTGTTATAATTGTGGTCCCTTTAATGACGCTAATGAAAAAAATTAACTAACAGATTGGTAACTTAATGCTGCCATGATTTCAGGCCCAGACCTGCATATGAATGTCTATATGCATGCATTTTTTTCTTGTCTGTTTTGCTATTTGTCATGAGATCAGTGATGAATCGGCCTTTTTGCCACAGGCCAAGGGCATCTCAAGTTTTGTTTGAGAGAAGAAAACATGCTGCTGTCAACTTTTGATACCTGCTTCCTAAATGGAAGACATCTCTTTATGCATTACTTTCTCATGCCATATATACTAGAATAGAGCCAACCAGGCATCATTTGCTTGTTGGTCACTGATATTTCCCAGTCCTATTATCACTAGAAGGGAAAATATATTTTTTATTTTCTTCCTTTTTTTCTCCTCACCTTATTTTGTCTCTGAGTTTTGTGTTGCAAGTAGTTGAAGGGAGCCTTAGACTTTGCAGGTACAGAAATATTTAGAGATTGAACGGTTGGATTGAACTGTGCTTATGTCTAGTTCTGTTCTAAATGTCTTTCCTCATGGTATTATAAATGTATTAGTTGTTCTTTCTAAGAAACACCAGGGAGCAAATTGTATATATTTTGTCATTCTGAGAAGACAAACCTTTCTTTTTGAATATGAGTCTGAGGCATACAGTCTCCCCCAGAAAAATGTTACAAGACTGCTTAGCTGTGATTTGAAGTTTAAATAAATTAATGAGTCCTCCCAGCCAATCTCTAATTGCTTTCTGAGCTACCTTTGTGCATTGCATTTGGCAGTTGAAAGGGTCAGTGAACTGCAAACTCGGGCAGCTGTCTGATTTACATGTGTTTTCTGAAAGAGTGGTCACAAAATTGTCTCAGTTCTATGCTGGAAGTTGTGCTGATTTTCATATAAATATATCAGTACATTTTATTAGCCTTATTCTTTCAAAATCATGTGACTTGCCTGCAACAGAGATCTCATTGCTGACTGAATTAGGCATTTTAAAAGAGCTCTTTCTTTTTTTCTGTGGAACTTTGTTCCACATTCCTTCAACTACTTGTGGTGTTCACACATGAACTAATATCTAGGCATTTTTATACAAAAGCTGGTTAAATGAATGGTATTGTGCAGAAAACATCACGGTGTTTGGTGATGTTTTCTTTAAAAACCTTTCCTAGCAATTAGCAAATGCTGTTACTTGCTGAGTTGTTGAGACGGCAGAGTAGGTCCCATGCACAGGTTAACCACAGGTTGCCAAAAGCCAGTTTTTGAAGAAAGTGGATTACTTGCCAGTTGATAGGGTCTTTTTATTTTTATTTTTTTTTAAAGACTGCTAAAATATTGTGTAGCCAGATCAATTCCTTTGAGCTTCTCCAGAGTGTTAAATGAGGCCTCTTGTACCATCTTGTTCAAATTTGTCATAGTGACAAGCAGGGAGCCCACTTAGGATCTGCTCTGTGAAAGGTGTTGCTTAAATTGTAGCCCTGTGTTTTGGTCAGGTACAGGCATTTATGTAAATTTCCTCAGTGCTTTGGAAGCAACTTACCTTAAACTCCTTGCTGATGATTACAGGTGCCTTGTAAAGTTTAGAGTTTGAATACAATTATTGCTTATTTTGTGTTTTTGCATTATTGACACAGCTTTTTTCACTGGAAGATGTTTTATAAAAAATTGAGGAGACACAAGAGAGACTCGTGACTTTAGATGCTTTGCAACAAACATACCCAATATCCTCTGATGAAACCCTGCAGTTGGTTCTGAAATAATTCTGGTTTTCATTTTTAAATTCTTTTGCTTGTTTCTCAGCACACTTTGTAAGACTCCATTAGTTTTATTATCATTAGAGGGCCCCTCAGAGGGCAGGGAGAGCAGCCTGGCACCTGGCCAGCTGGGGCAGCCAGTGACCCTGGAGGGCTGGGGAGAGCCAGTCAGCTCACTAGACTGGTTGGCTGGCCTGGCAAGCCGGCCTGTCCTCTTTCAAAAGTTTTGATTGAATTAGCACATTCCTGTGGAATATTTTGGGTTTCATCAAGTCAGCACTTTGTCGGAATGGTGTTCTACTGGAAACTTTCTAAGCCGATCTCCTCAAAGCCGCTCACTTGGGGTGGTTCTGCTTTGGCATCAGTGCTGCTCTTGCTCAGACTACTCTACATTTAATTCACATGTGGCAGCGGGTCTGACTGTTGGCCAAGGTATTTACTCAGGTTCATTTTAAGGGGAAAAAGCTTTCACTGGTGTAATTCAGAGAGGGGCAGTGTTGAGACATCCAGTGCATGAACCTGCTGAAGGTTTTTTCCTTACTTGAAGTAAGGACTTTGTAATTTTTCTGTTTAAGTTACAATAAGGGAATTTTTTAGACCTATTATATTAAAAAACAGCAGGAGATCGGACATCACAGATAGCAGGGATTACAAATATGATTTTATATTGAGCGTTTATTCAATTTCTTTGAAATGGAGAATTACTATGTGGAAAACTGTTACAAACAGAATATTAAAAATTAAGATATGTGTACCAGAAGGAAAAACAGGAGTGGAACTCAATGTGCTCTTCCTCTCTGGCAATGTACTTTGCTTTCTGGGGTGTTTGCATCACCAGGCACAAATAGTGGAATGTTCCCATGCCATCTAACCAAATTCACAGAATCACAGGATATTCTGAGTTGGAAGACACACACAAGGATCATTGAGTCCAGCTCCTAAGTGCATGAATCACACAGGGATAGAACACACAACCTTGGTGTTATTAGCACCATGCTCTGACCAGCTGAGCTGATCTCCAACTGACATGGGCCACAACAGTGCAATTGATTCAGATGAGCAAGGATGCAAAGCAGGGTTTTGTTGTGATTCAAACACACTGATTTTTGTTCTAAATTGGTTTGAGGTGTTGTGTCAAGTTTTGTCTTGAGAGGAAAGCATTTCTTGCAGGGACTGCTATATGCTGAGGCCTGCAGGTGAGCAGAATCTTGAGCTGGAATGTGTGTAAGCAATAATCCTTCTAGAGGAGTTGTCAGCATTGAAATGATGGCCATAACATGCATTTTGATCAAGAGCAGAGACTTTAATACTGGCATGAGTCACCTAAAGGATTAAATAAAAATATTTTGGAAACATTCTTTGTGAATGGGGCTGACCTAATTTTAGGTCTATTAAATTATTAAATTAGTTACAAACTTTGTTGATTGCTTCCTGTTTCAGCGTCTTTGGGGCAAGATACTTGTGCCAGAACTTGCTGAGTTCATATTGCTCAGTAGAAGGAAAGAAAAACAGTGCACCTTAACCTAATGTTTGAAGCACCAAAATGCATGATTCTGGTAGTCCTGCCCACTGCGGTGACTTGATTTGCTTGGTCACTTCTGTGCACCAAGGGAGAGTATTCAGCAGGGGTTTTGACAAAACTTCAGGAATGAAAAGGATTATTAACTTCAAATTAATTTCTCTGCCAGAGATCCTGAGATCATACCTTGAAAGACTTTGCAAAAGGGCATCTTGCCAGTCTGCCTGGAAAAGCTTAAGCCTTCCTCCTTGTCCTCATCCTTTAATAGGACTAGACTTTTACCAGAGCGGTATGAAATAATGGTAAGGCAGATCAGTTATTTCATTCCACTTTGTCCAAGGCGTAAAATTCTCCATAGAATTTCTTGATTCTGTAATTTTAAAGTTTAACAAGATTCCTGGCTAAAGGTTTCTAGTTTCTTACTCTGCCCCAGGTGGTTCTGTGCTCTGTCCTCAGGGATGCTGGGGAGGCAGAAGAGCATACTTTAAAAAGTAGTTTAACAGAACCTGTAAAAAGACGCTTACCCCTTGCTTGCAGTTAAAATAGTGGTATTTACTCTTCCTTTTGATCTTGTGTTCTCGTGAACATCCTCCAGAGTATGTAGGAGGTTCATTCAGTTTCCCCAATGCTTTAAAACTGTTTTCTTCAGTAGTTCTTGAAAATATAAAGAACTGCTTAACGTGAAGATTTTTTTTTAATGTGATGACAGTAGAACATTATTATAGTAAATAAAATTTTCATCTCAGACATTTGCACAGATATTCTTCTGAGAATTAATATAATGCTCGACCAGACTTGTCTTGCAAATCAATGTTAAATTTGACAAGGGAAGATAAATTGTGTATTAAATAATATTTGATTAAAATATATTGACTGGGTTTGTACTTTCTCCCTTTAAGAATTGTTGATAATGTTTGAACAAGAGCAGACTTTTACTGATGTTCACCAGTCTAGGCCAAAGATAGCTACTTGTCCAAACCAGACTGCCAAGACGAACAGCAGCAAACTTGATTTCTTCCTCCCTTTGTTCAATAAAGCTGTATTTCCTTCCCACTGTCCCAAACCTCTCCTTCAACAGTTTTTGGTACCTCACAAAAGAGCATCACTGCAAAAGCAGCCTGTTACATTCGAGTTTGTTGGGAAGGGAGGTTGTTCATCTTGAAGAGTAATGCTGATAAATGTCACTAAATAAGACCACACTCTAGTTCAACTTGTGCAACCTGTGCCTGCCTCTAAAGGGGGGAGGTGGGACCTGCTTCAGTGACCCCATTCCAGCCTCAGTCACTGGATGAACTGGGTCAGTCTCTTACAGTGTGGGGTTGCAGCACTTCTAGAAGCTGCAGTCTCTTATCTTTCCTCCACACCCACAAACTGTCAACCCTTTGCCATGGAGCCAGAAAAGTAAACTGTGTGTTTGTATTGGTGTGGCTGTGAAGAAAGCTCATCAAATGGGAACACAGTGTAACTGACAGGGAAGTACTTTGAATGTCTGGAGCAGCAATTCCCAGAACTGCACACTGCCCCATTTATCTCTGCAAGATATACTCATGGAGATGTAGTGGTGGTGGTTGAAGTATCAATATTGCTTATTGTTTTATTTTTCATGCAAGAGAAATTTGGGATATAGATTTGTAAAGAAGCTATGACAGCTCACTTTCATGGTTCAGGTTGGAGATGCTCAATAGATGATGCTGGATTTTCTTTCTACTGTAATGAACTAAAGTGGACATGCTTGGATCTGGCTGAGAAGGACACACTGCAGAGATCACACCTATTAATATCTTAAATTTTTCTCTGATTTGTTGTGCATATGACTTACTCTTTTAACATACCTTTGGGGAGAAGTATTTTCTGCATACTTTCCCTTCAGCCAGGCCTAAATCTGCTAGACTGAACTTCCTGTGACAAAGCCATGGCAAAATAGCTTCAATGTCACCTCATACTTAATTCAGTTCTTGAGAGCAGGACAACATTTTTTTCTCAGTACACTGGAATTGCCTTTATTTAAATGCATACCTGTGCTGTGGGAATATTTTATATGCGGCAGTGGATAAATACAGTAAAGCTTTTGACAGCTATAGAACAAGCCCTCTTGTTTCTGGAAGAAACAGAGAAAATGGGATCATTCATGTGCTGAATAGCTCAAGTGATTTCTTTTGCTTATATGCCACTCCTTAACCTCAGATACCTCTGTTGCCTCGCTGTTGCACTGACAGCGCTGCTGAAATCAAATGACAATTCTTGTCCCAGAAAACGACGGACACACCTGTGAACCAGTGCCGCAAGGAACATCTGCGGGTGCCGCGGGGCGGGGACCCGATGGCTGCGCTGCTGTGTGTGGCTGTGCCTCTCTTACATAATGGCAGCGCGGGGCTGCCTGCAGCAGAGCCCGGGACAGCTCTGCCCGCTGCTGCTGCCGTGCTGTGACTCCGCATCATGTGATGCGGGCAGACAGGAGCTACCTTCCATGCCTTGCACTTAATCAGTCTTTAGCTCGGAGAGGTCATTCAGAGGATGTCATAAATCGCGTTTGCAACTGCTGCAGTCTTGTGACTGCTGGGAACTTAGCTCCAGGGGAAATAATGTTCCTAGTCTTGCTAGTTTTCTGTGGTAATTCCGCAGTCTTTAAAGCCAGTACCTCTAAAACCTTAAGATTTTACTCATTTGCTAGCAGCAGTCTGCCCTTTTTTTTTTTTTTTTTCCCTTAGTTGCCCTGTGCAGACAAAAGGTGTAAAATATCCCTTTTCTAATCATAGAAAATGGATTTCATTTGCTGGATTTTGGAATAATACTACTTGAAATCATTAGGTCTTAAAAAATAAATACCAGAGTACATCTTGCTGAGATTGAGTGATCTGTCTAGGAATTTCATGGTATTTCTTTCCTTGAATTTCTCACTGTTTTGATCTAATACAGATTATTTGCAGATCAGGACTTTTTCCCTTTTTTTTTCCTCTAAAGAAGTATAAAAGAATAAGAGCAACTCCTTCTGGCTCAGAAACTGCTCCAAGGGCAGATCAGTTTGAAACTACTGCCTGAAATGTCATTTGTAATTTATTTTTTTTCTTCAGATTAAAATCTTGCTTTAAAACCTGCTGCCCTTTGATTACTTAAATAGTCCTTTGCTTCTGAGCTGCAGACTCAGCCCTTCAATGCACAAAAGAAGTCAGTCCAGCTTTTGTAGGGGATTCCAGTGATAAAACAAGCCAAACTCTTCAGAAACAAGCTGGGTGAAAACACTGCTAGTGTCATAGAGTATTCTCAGTTCTGAACTGGGGATTCTTATCACTGCTTACACAGGGGAAAGATTACCAGTTTCTAGTTTCTAGTCTAGTTTCTAGTATTTTTAACATAATCCAGTGATTGTAGAACAGGATGTAAAACACCTACTGACATAGGTACAAAATACTAGACTTGCCTATTCTGTCCTCCCTGGGGAACCTCTTTGCTCCCCAAAGTTTGTGTAACTTTGTCTCACGTGGCTAAAGATTTGCTCAGCTTCAGAAATAACCCCAAGTTCTAACACAAAGCTCAACATGAGAAACTTCACTGCTGTTTAGTGCTAAATTATATTAACACTCATGAAACCTGGTTAAAACTTCCTCATAAAAACCTCAGCTTCCATTTAAACCCTGCACTACCAGCTATCTGTAATTTGAAGCCTTATCAGATTTCCATAATTTTGACCATGTTCCTCATGCCCTCCTTCCTTGTGTGAAGTTTAATTAGGTACTATTCATGTGTATTGTTAGGTATTTGATAGCCCCTGTGTAGCTAAGCAAGAGTGTAGTATTCACTGTAAATTTTTAGCTCATAAATAATGTTTATTTGTTTGGAATGAAGGGGTGGAGGAAGGAATTGTTTTACTAACACTTACCTTTTTTCTTCTCCCAGTTCCAAGTAAGTCTATTTTAATATATGGCTTTATTAGCTGAAATGATGTCATAATGGTGTTTAGTAGTTTTGGTAGCCTCTAAATTGAAAAAAAAAACAAGGAGAAAAATAAAACTTTAAGTGGCTGTAGAAATATACTGCCAGATTATGGGCATGTAACTTGGAACAAATACTGGAGAAGTGTCTTTGGGAACGTTTGGTTTTTTAAACACATCTTTCACTTTAATCTTTTTGTGTTATTGTTGGTGAATGATCATGATTGCTGAGTACTGTTGGCATTTTACTTGTTTTTTATTTTACTTACTCATTTTAAAATTTAAAAGAAAGGTTTATTGATTTTTTTTTTGGGGGGGGTGGGGGTTTTCATCATCTTGCAATTCAATACCTACATACTCAGTATCTCACTGGGATAGTAATAACCTGTAGGTACCTGTTAGCACCAGAAATATTGTATCTCTATGCTTGCTGCAATCAATTATAATACTGGATAATGGGTTAGTGTAGAGTAGAAAAACTGAGATAACTTTGAAAACTCTGACTCAATATCTGATGTTATCAGAACGTTTGCATTCAGACATGTTTTGCATTCCATCTATATCACAAGGATAATTGCATTTAAAATAGGAATAGCTTGTAAAAAGCAGTCTGTCTGCTGCAAACAGAAAAGACAGACAAGTAAAAATTATGCAGTGATTTATATCCTTATCCTGTGTATGCATATTAACACCAGACATTGTGTTCATCTGGAGAAGGCTGATCCGAAGCCTGCTGGGAAAAGTACCTTCTAGGCCTAGCACCTGGCACTGGGGCTAATAAGCCAGACTTCATGCACACTGGCTTTTGGCACCAGTGCTTTCATTGTGTGTTGCTTGTTAATGCATCCTATCTTCCCTAAGAATAGTGTCTTAGTCACACACACCTGCTTCTTCTCCCCCCCTCCTGTTTTACCTTAGGCTCATAGTTTCATCTTTCATGCCATCTCCCTGTGCACTCATTTTGCATCAGATCAAACCAAACTCCTCTGCTTGCAATGAGTCAGTTACTTGGCCAATGTTAAAAGACTGGAAAAAAGATTTGGCAAAACTCTCATTGTGCTTCGGGCACCTATAGGAAGCCTGGAATAGGAACCTGAAAAAGGACAAAGTGAACAAAACATGGAATCAAATCCTTCATCCGACTTCAAAACAAGTCACCATTAAAGTAACCCATATTACCCAGACTAATAGGGTAACTTCATCTGAGCTGCTTCTTTTCATTCCCTCTCTCTGGCTCTGTTGTTCAGGGACACTTACTGCCCTACCCTTTCCTTCTGTGAAGTGTTCTAATGTGCTTGTTTTGTCTACCTTCTGTCATGTGAGAGTTCTCTCACACATTTCATTAGGTCAGTGTGTCCCCATCACACTCCTAGTTCCTTGCAGACCATGAAGAATGAAACATCTTATTTGAAAATCTTTGCAAAGCAATTTCTCTGGCTTCTGGCTGTAGTTTCAGTGATGGTGGACGGTTGAAGACTCGCCATTTGGAAAACTCTTCTCTGCAATCTTTTAGATCTTCTGTTGCATTGGGAATAAAATAAATTTAGTCACTTAAAAAAGCTGACAAAGCAAAAGGGATTTCCTAAACTCAGTGGGGATCTTTTTGAATGGCCACATCCACATCCTGCACTTGTGAGATCTTAACCAACTTAGATCTTTCCTTCAGCTTGATCAGTCAGTCATCTTCTGTTGTTTCCTCTGCCACATCCGTGCTCTGCCTTACCTGCTAAGTTTTTAGAACATTGTTGGTGATAGCATCTAGTCTCGATTTGCAAATGTTGCTCATTTTAACAGACTTACTGCATCTGAGTGAAGTCTTCCTTCTGACTGTAAAGTTATGGGAAGAGACCTGTTTCTACACAGTATTTCGAAGGAATTCTTCACTCTTCCCCTGACCACAGTGGTAGCTTTTCTTCATGAAATCATTAACTCAGATACCCAAGTGATTTACTACCAGAAGAAGCTTTTATAGATAAATATTCTTGGGGTTATATGCCTTGGTGGGGTTGGGGTTTTTTTTTGTTGTTTTGGTTAGTTGGTTGAGTGGTTGGGGTTTTTTTTTTTTTTGTGTATTTGGGTTTATGTAGGTTTGGTTTTGGGTTTTGATGTTTTTTTACCTTTGGTAAAGAAGTTAGCTGCTATGCAAGGCAAGCTGGAATTCAGGTCTCTCATTTTTCTTGAGTGTACCCTGCATGGTAACCCTGTCTGTTGCTTAAACGGAAACTGTATGGCTCACGCACCTTTGAACTGGATTTCTGGACTGCAGTTCCAAGTTTTCAATAGACGTAAGGTGATTTTTCATCTGTCATAGCAGTTTCTTAGTACTGGTATAGATTGGTGGATATGCATAAGCAGCACTTAAATATTTTGCTTTGTTTTACTCCTGAACAAACAAAAATGATAAAAGATCTGCATGTGTGGATCCCAGTCTTCAATTCTTTCCTGCCTGCTTCTTTCAAGTTACTTTCATCCCAGCTCTATTCTATCTCCAGCTCTCCGTAAAAAAGGAACCTCTCTAAATGCAGCAGACTCCGTCAGCAATACAATCTGGTTGCCTCTGGCTATTTAATCAACCACTCCTCCTTTTGTAGCATACTTGTGGTGTAAGATCCTTTTTGATGGTAAACTCAGCCTTGAGAAGTGTAAATCATTCTTCCCTGATGGAGCCAAGGAGGATGTATTCCCCAAGTGATCCTCTTTTTACACTGTTTCCTAAGGTATCTTGTTTTGCTGCAGTTTCATTTCTTGTGGGTTTGCCCCTTTACATGCTGCTTTTAACTCCCGACATTCAAGATTAACACTCAATAACCTGAGAGGTCATGTAGTGCTGGTGAAAACCCAAGAAAACAGCCTGAAGGCAGCTTCCTTATTCCATGTGCTGCAAGGAGCAGCTTTGTTTCAGCCAGCATGTGCTAGGGTACACCGTTCGTGGTGGGATTTCACAAGGGGCACAAGTTTGCCATGGCTGCATTCAAGACTTCTTCACCCAATCACCTTCTGAGAAGACAATATTTAGAAGTATTGTCCCCCAGAAGCAATGTTTCTGACAGGAGCGGGTAAGCCTTGGGACAAAATAGATCATGCCAAGGAAGACTCTTCAAAAACAAGGTACCCCTTGGGTCACTCAAAAAACAGATATATGTCAGTTTACTTGAAAGTGGGGACTCAGTATAAGATGGGTAAGGCTGGCAAAAAGTCTTTTTACATTATATTCTGGAGGACAAGACTGTTTATTTGTGGTTCATTTATGAACAGGTGCAGCTCTTTGGCCCATACCTAGACTAAAATTTCATGGTACTTACAAATGTGGTGAATGGAACTTATCTTTAGTAGTCAGTGCAACAGAATAATTTAGCTTGAGATTATTTAATGTCCAAAGGCATCTTAAACTGCAAGCAGACTGATTAAACAGTGGACAGACATTGGAAAAAACTTAAGCATACATTTTAGGGTCACAATCAGATAATTGTTTTGAGAGCAAATCTTGAATTACTGTGGAAAGGCATAGTCACTAGCAATAAATCTCATGATGGGAGGACAAGACATTTCATGGCCAGTTGGGCTAATAGGATTTATCTAGTATGAATACCTATTTCACCCCAACACTTTCTGTCAACAGTGTAAATATGGACTGAGAAAGCTGGTACACTGATAACAATAGCACAGGAATGGCTGTGGATGTGGATGCTTGGAAGTGAGGAGTTTTATTTCTCTGACTACTTGGCCTTTTTTGCAAAGTGTAGCTCTTCACTGGGAACCCTGAGGTGCAAACTTGACTTTGTCTGCAGGCAAGATACCTTAATTGCACATTGTATCAAGCCTGTGTTATTTATACTTGGGATTTAATTTCTGGTTTTTTTTCAGAACCATAACTTGTATTGGCACCCTGTGTCATATAGCTCCAGCTAGATCTCCCCTGTGGTCACTGAAGCTAAGTCTACAAAAGAGCTCAGTTTTTTTCAGTGTGCAAATCCTTCTGCCTTCTCTGTTAATTAACTACCTGGATACAATTCTATTTAGGTAAACTATCACTATGTAACATAGACTTTTTTACTCCTGCTCACTTAAATGTATTTCTATCACTACTGTTTCAGTTTTTATCTTTATCTCACCAGAAGTATTTTTTTCTCTACCATCGACCTGATGGTTATCTGCCTGAACAGGAAGCATCTAGCTATTTCTCAGAATTTACTAAGCTCAGAATGTCCCACAAAAATTTAAATCCAGTTCTTCAAATGTGGGTTAGCTAAGAAACAATGAAGCTTCTGCAGCCATCTCCTTCTATCTCAGCCTGGTGTTGCTACACAAGTATTGCCACTTAGGCCTAATTCTGCAAATTGTTTTCTTGTGTGACTTTCCCTTTGTGTTTTGCATGCTCCCTCCCCTTTACTTTTGTGTTTTAAGAAGAGGGAGCACCAAAGGCAGTAGGCAATGTGTGTGCAGGAAGTCCTTCCTGATGGATATCTGTTTGTACATAACTATCTCAGTCATGGACCAACACTGAGCAATGTGAGAGGGATGGGGAAAGCAAGGATAACACCTGGACTTTGAGTAGGAAATTGTAATGGGCTGCTATGTTGCAAGGGCTGAAGAGTGAGATGCTGAAAAATATCACCACACTCCCCAAGCCAGCAATTCATCAAGCTCTTTGTCAGTATTTGATGAAGTGTCACATTTGTTGTAGCTTGCTAGCTTGCTTTGGAGAGGTTTAGTTTTTGTATATTGTGGCTGGGAGAATATTTGTGGCTTGCTTAAGTTCTAGGTCTTACCTCATGAGTCATGTTTGGGATGATTGTATGCACAAAAAGTTACCACCTGTGCTTGTTTGATTAGCACAAGGGTATTGGGTTTTTTCAGCAACACAGAAGGGAATTTGGATTTAAGTAGTTCAGGGGAATTTGGATTTAAGTTATTTACATGCTCAACTATGTGGTGTTGTGAATCCTGAAAACTGCTTAGCTGTGGTGCAAGTTAAAATATTGTATGTTAAATATCTTCCCTTTTAAATTTGATCCAGAGGAGATGGCTTATACTAGAGCAAAAAGAAATCTTTCTAGTTAGGAACCCACTGCTTCTTCACTACGCTGCTGAGGGTAGTGAAGTTCCACTTCTGGCTGTGAAGGCACAATCTTCATAGGTGAACTAAGCTAATGGCTTCAGCTCTGCCTTGCTCAGTCTGCTGACTGACCCTGTAGCTGTGAAAGCTGAGTGGCAAAATAAACATCTGCAGTGACAACTGAATGATGTTCCTCCTGTTGGGAGCTCTGAGCACTTGAGAATCACCTTTCCTTCAGAGTGTCTTTCTGCCTCAACATTTGAGCAGCAGTAGATGGCTGACCTGGTCATCCAAGAATGATCCCTAGAGAATCAAGAGTATTCCTCTTGTGGCAGCCAGAATACTGAAGACCAGCTGTAATGTCAAAGAACTGCTGGCTCTCCTAGTGCTTCGGATGGACTGGGAAAGACAGGTTTTGCTTGCAGTCAATATCAGTTTGCAAAGCTCAGTCACTGAGCTACATGGGAGACCCACTTCCTGTGCATGATGGTTTTCTTTCCAGTCTAGTGTCTACTTCTCCCAAGGACATTAACCCCATATAAAAAGGCTGTCCATATTATTTGTATCAGATAGTTAAAAATATTTCTCTCTTCCTCCTTCCTCCAGTGCCTGCTGTGCAGCAGAAAATGAAATGAGATGATGGAGGGCAGGAGGAGTGGTAGAAAATCCAGGTCTAGAAAGAACACATTTTAGGGAAAATGAGTTTGAAGAGGAGGAAAGCATAGTAAGAAACAGCCAGAAAGAAACAGAGAGGGAGAAAACCAGATGTGACAGAAGCCATAAAGATTTAGTAAATGAAGTCAGTAACATTTAATAAGTGTGTAATCACATACATGCATGCTTACTGGCTGCTGAATAGTAAGGTTCCTGTGGAAACGTGTAGGTCCTTCTTGACTCTTTGTGGTATCAGCAAAGGTGATAACAGCAAAATGTAAATTCTGCAATATGGATGAATTCATGCTCTACATGTGAACAAATATATTGGTTTCTAGATGTATAGAGCTCTGCATACTCCATTCAAAAACCAGCAGAGACAGTCTCTAGTACTTTACTAAGACAATTTTAGTAATCAGCTTCAAAACAGATACATGGTAATATGTACTATTTAATAAAGTTTCATCAGTATTTTTAATGGCTGTTGTTTTACCAATTTTAGTGCCAATACTGTTCAAAAAGTGTGTTTCAATTAAGTTTCACCTGTGTTCCCGAAACAGTTGACCTTTGTGGTGTCCTTCGCTAGTAAGCTAGCTGTGATGGCAGCTTCCACGGACATTTAAGGTTTTAAATTTTAGAAAAAATACAGACATTTTGAAATATTGTCAATCTGAATTGGGTCAAGGTGTTTCTAACTTAGTGTTCTGTTTCCAGTGAATACCCAGAGAAGTAAAATAATGCAGCTATAAATTGATAGCTCCCAAAATATATTGACATCTCCATGATTTGTGGCTTCAAGTTTCTTGAGCCTAGGGCTATATTTGTATATATGCCTGTGTTTTAAAAGGCAAAGCAAAACGCATCAGAACAGATTTTAATTACCTTATCCAGAAGGTATGCATGCATACGCTTTTGCAGTCCTCAGTTTAAAGACAATTTAATCACAGATATTGCCTATAATCCTAATCATGGCTGAGTTAGTGACTTTCATAATTATTAGATGTCTTTTCAAAAGTTCTAAGAAAAGTTTTTAATTGGTAAAGTATTATGCCAGAATGCCTGTTTTTTAATCCTCTACTACTTATTTTGCTATAAATACAGAAATGTGTAGAATTTATTTTCCAGTAAAGATAAAAGCAGAAGTTTAGGAGGAAAAATTACTCACAACCCAAAGTTAAAACAGTAGTAGCCAGGGATAGAGGAGAAGAGGAAGAAGTATTTGAGCAGACTCAGGAGGGAAAATACTATGCTCTTTTGCAAGATTTCATCTTTGACACCAGTCTTGGGCTAGTGAGTACTTGCTCAAGTAGCTGGGAAGGTGGAGGAGTGTTTACCTCCTATTAGGGACAGTGCATGTGGATGTGAGGGTGTGGTATTTTTGTATGTACCCACATGTGGGTGAAATGGAAAAATGTGGCTTGTTTCCTCTTCCCACTTCCATTTAGGTAATACGCTGATATAAATGTTTTAATCATGACATTGATGAAGTTTTAAGGTGCTTTACTCCTTCTTTTGGTTTGTGTGTTTTGTTGTTGGTTTGGGTTTTTTAAGGGAAAAATTTTAAAATGAAATGTATGTGCTGAATCACTCTGCTGCAAGAAAAGGTCAAAACAAAAAAAACTCTTCAGACTGCAGTGGTTCTGTGCAAAATGATACACAGATTTTTCTGTAACAGATGTGTTTAAAAGTCATTGTTAAATGGCCCTTAAACTGACTTCTATCTGATACAAGCCAGTGTTGGTGTAGGAGAGTGTTGTATAAAACAAGTACAGAACAAATTCTGACCAGATGCAGGTCTGACCAGATGCAGGTCTAACCAGATTATTCTCTCCTTTTTCTTTGTCTGAGATTGATGATCCGAATCATCACCTAAAATGGTCAAAAGGTAGTCATATCTAAGGTGTCATAAGTCTGTGAAGGATTGGTTCTGCTGTCATCACTCTACATGTGTAATTAGTGATAAGGTAATTATATGGGTTTGGAGTATGGTAACGTGCAAGTTACACATGGGCATTTACAGCAGTTGTTTTTTTGCACTCATACGTTCAGTGTTTATGCACAAGAGCATTAGGTAGGATTCATGAGGTTTAGACAAGCAGGGAATGCTGATTCCTCATTATTCCCGAGGAAGAGGAGCATTGAGACCTGTTACCATAACCTCTCCTGCAGGAATGGCAGAGCTGTTCCATGTTTCTGAGGTCCAGTCTGTGCTAGACGTCATTCGCACCAGCTCCCTCTGGCATGACTGGCCAAAGCCCAGTGTGTGCCTGGTGCTTCATCCTAGTTCGAAAGCCTGGGGTGAAGCCAGGCAGGGCAGCAATCTGTTTGCCAGGGACTTGTGCAGTAGGGCCAGTACTGGCAAGAGGGAGAGTACAGGAATACTGGAGGGAAAATAAAAGGAGTGTCAGATTTACTGAATATACTTATGCCAGGGCTGGTGGGAGGTACAAATGTTTGAATTGGCATCATGCCCTAATGTTAGCCAAAAGGTGCAGAACCTTGTTAAATTGCTCAATGGGAGTTCAGACCCAAGCATTGTGCAGTCTGGGGAGCGCAGGATAAGCCAGACATGTACAACAGAGAACGATGGAAAAGCTGTTCACAGGAATGCTTTCTTTTATAAACTGTGTTTTTATCGGACAGCTTTTCAATTTCTCTTATCAAAGCTTGACTAAATGCTTCCCTCTTGAGAGTACTTGAGGGAGTGAGACTGGGATTTAATCCACTAGAGGTATCTTTGTCCCATTTTGGTTTGGGTAGCAGCTGCTGATCTGATAAAGGGACTCTGTGAAAAAAGTTACTTTTTTAAAATATGCTCTGTATGTATGATACATTCTTGAATTATTAATTATTAATGGTGCTTCCTGCCACCTAACTGTGAGAAGAGAACTGCTCACAGGAGTTCTTGTAAAGTTGTGCAAAGAGGTGGTCTAGGAGGATGAAGTCTGACAGCATCAGAGAAAGATTGATATCTCTCTAGCCAGACAGTGTCTGGAGAGTGTTTGCCTCCTGGTCAGATATTAGAATACCTTTGTATTAAAAAAACCCCAAACAACCAAATACCAAAATCCAACCTCAAGGAAGTATTTATCCTTAGCACCCTCTTCTGGGCAAGTTGACAGGTAAGAGTTCTTAAAATATTTTCTATTGTTTTAAATTACCTTGTCTCCCTAGTATCGCTAATGTTCTGAGAAGTTTACAGTTTCTGATTGAACAACAGAAGTTTACTGTGCATAAAATGTTTTAAAACATTTTAAAATTTTCTTTGTTGTGGTGGATGTATATTTTTATATTTTTGTTTTGAATATTTTTCTTTATAATAGTTCACTGCATGCTAGATATTTTTCACATCTCCATGAAGGTGCTACACACGTGGCATTATACAGGATTTTTAGCATATCCAGTGAATGTAGTGGAGACTGAAATAACCAGTGCTTTAGAAACCCAAGCACTTGCAAGACAGTTGACTGTCATTTAGTGGAAACAATGTAGACCTAATTTCCTTTTACTTTCTTGCTGCCATGGTAGCTTTCTAGTAGTCTGTCATTCTTTGTGTTTGGAATGCCAGTGGCGATGGAGCCACAGGAGAGAACAGCATAGAGCTGCTGGTTTCTCAGTCATAGCTGCAAAAAGTACTCTCCATAAGCAATCACTTGAGCGTACTTTTTGCAATGAAAAGGAAGCTTTTCTCATGAAACCGTGGAAACTTGAACATGTGGATTTACTTTGCCAAGCGTGCACCTTTCTGATCTGCCAGTTGGGTTGCTACATGGTCTCTAGTTGGGAGTGCCCTGTGGAGCGTGAGGTTGTGTCTAACAGGGACTTCTAATCTGCATCTGGCAAAGAAGACCTTATGTGATCTTCTGTTTGTGCTGACTGAATTCTGCATCCCACATTCTGGCTAATAGAAGTGTCCAAGAGAGAAGGTTTTTATTAAAAATAATATGTTTTCCCAGAAACTTCTTAGTGAAAGCCAACTCTTTTGCATTCCTAGTAATTTACTTTTTCCTCCTTTGCTCTCGGACTTGGTAATGCTGCAAAAAATTTAGTGTCTCCAGGACTCATTGGAGCTATACAGCAATGACCTTTCCTTCATGGAAATCTCACATTCCTACAGTTGGCAGTTTCATACTTTACACTGAGAAAAAGGTGGATGGGATGTAGAACATGCTAGTGTGGTGAGAAGTTGAAGGTGTGAAATATGAGTTACTAGCAAGGCTGGTGGAAGAAAGCCAGATGTATAGAAGAGAGATGAGTAGAAAAATCAAATGACAGGCTAAGTGTTTAGAAGCTAGGAAGAACTTTACCTGTTTTTTTACCTACAGTGCCTTGTCAGAGAAATGTTACATTCAGGCTTGAACTTAATTTCCACGTTGAAAACTGAGCATGGGTTCTCATCATTAATCTTCAGTCAGTTGGTGTGTCACTGATCCTTACCTTTCTGCAGGACAAAATACCTTCTTCTAGAGCTATCCTTGATGTTCTGAATAAAGAACATTTTGCTTGTAGTATTCTGGTTCTTAACCATTTCACTTTGTGCCCTTTCCTCAGAGGATGTGCTGAGTAAAGACGCTGGGGAGTGTGCAATATGCCTGGAAGAGCTGCAGCAAGGAGATACTATAGCACGGCTGCCTTGCCTCTGCATATATCATAAAGGGCAAGTATTCCTTAGGATGGATGTAAAATTCCACAAGGTTGCATTTATGGGGTAACTCTTCTTAAGGGGTGCTTAAAGAAGTGCTTAAACTTAGTTGCTTTTTTTGCATTTAAAAGTAACAAAGAAACAGCAGTAGCAGTCTTAAAGATGTTTTTCAAATGACATCTTTCTCCATCTCTACCAAATGTATTTGAAGTTAATTTTCCCTGCTACAGGCTTCTCATTCTTGTAAAATCATCTGGATGGGAAAGGAATGTGTATCATGGCTGAGGAGCTTAGGTCATGTGGGCTTAAGTTTTGTCAAATGCTAATAGAGTTGGCCAGGGAGAGGAGAGAATGGTTTTTTAACCTGTTTCATATTTTTTTTTCATAAGTGTCTGTACTTTACAGAGAGTAAAATGTCAATGAATGACATAAGCAAGATGATAACCTTAGTAGCTAATTAACCGGTGTATAAAATCTGTAATTTGTAAAATGCTTCCTTAGAAAATTTTAACACTTAAGAAATTTAGGTTTTCAACAGTGCTTAGTGCCCAAATATTACTGTGGTATGGGGTTATTAGTTTTTCCAGTGATGTGTGTATATGCATATACTTCTTTGTATAATATAAAATTCTACTAGTCATTGAAATGGAGAAACCAATTTATATTCATATCCTACTGCTAAATATTACTGGTATTCATGTCAATTGTTCCCATTTTTTGTCTTGTATCCAACAGCTGCATAGATGAATGGTTTGAAGTAAATAGATCTTGCCCTGAACATCCATCAGATTAAGACAAGATTCATATTTTTAGGTAATGTTTATTTATGTTCCAACAATAAATATCTTGATTACCTGAAATAACTGTACTATTTCTTTTTAACTGTGAATTTACTACTGTGTCTCAGAACTACAATATTAATCAGTAAGGATTGATGTGTATTGCAATATAAGCATAAGGTTTCTACATCCTTGCATGGCGTGCTCTTTCCAGTTTTAGTACTGCAAAGTGGCAAGTCAGTGTCAAGAAACCTTTAGCATTACCTTTCTAAGAGTATTTTTCTATAGAAATGAAACAAAATTAAAATAATACAATTGTGTCATTTTGGACTGTTCCGTGAGTACTGGCATGTATTTCTGACAGAAGGCTTTTGGAATCATACAAAAAGGTTGAAGCTAGGTATTTTCAAAACTACCTTAATGTTAATGCATTCCAGAATGTTTAAAGCATATAAATAAATAAAAAATGTGGACATGTTTCTATCCCATCTCACAGAAGTTCACATTTTTCCAGCTTATGTTTTGTGTTAATGGTTGCAGATCTGCAGTCTGTGTTAAAAGTTTAAAGGATAGTTTTATTCTTTAGTTGACTGACTCAGAAACTTTATCTTACATTAAATAATTGCCCCTAAGCATTGCAAAGCACACCAACAATCATAATTCTTAGAGAAACAGAGATATCTGAAATCCTATCTGGTAGCTGAGAGTTTGGTTTTGTTGTTCTGATGGAAATTTAAAAAAAAAATCTGAAGTATTCATGACTAGCATTTATTCGTGCATTTGTTTCATGTTGCTTCATGTGTCTGTGTTGTAGGGGTAGCAAAGAAAACCTCAAGGAAGATATCCTGCTACTGAGATAATTGTTTTAATCTCAGGGCAGTGTTAGCCAAAATTAATAACCAAACACATTTCCTATATTTCCTATATCCCCACTCTCTGGTTGTGGCAGAAGTCTGCACGCTGTTCATGAACACCTCTGTCTCTGTACATGCTCATGGCTGTCCAGCCTCATGTTAAATTCTATTTGCTTTTTCCACAGCGGGGATGGTGATAACTGGGGACTTAAGAAAAAAGAGGAAGGAAAACTCAGTTGTGCTGATGCTGTTTGAATGGTTTCTGTACTGAAATAATGGTATTTTGTGCTCTCTTTTCCAACAGCTGCTTCCACTGATCAGAAAACATAGGAGATGTGAGGTTCTCTTGCTGAACACAGCGTGCCTGGCTTGAGACTTAGTTCTTTGTGGCTGAAAAAGGCAAAGATGGACAGTGACACGGAGAAAGCATTGCAGACACCGTTACTTGACAGTAGTGCTCAGTATACCAAACACTCATGCAAAGGACACACAGGGATTTTGAAAATGCTGCACATCCTGTAACAATCGACTCCCCAGAGACATTACTGACACTGTTTTGTATTGAAGGCCAAAGTTCCAAATTTCAGCCTAACTTCTGGTTCTGTGAAGAAGCGAGTTATTGGACATGTTTCCTACTGCCTCCAGTGGAAGCGGAGACGTTCAATACGTGCTCTCTGAGACCCTTGCAGGGGGACGGCCCCAGATTGGAGTGGGAACGTTGTCACCTTCTCGTTGGCTGAAGAACAGTAAATGGCAAACTAAATAAAATCTAACAGTGTGACCTTAATTTACTGAATTCACACCCTGTTTTACGTTCTTCACTTTTTTCAAGAACAGAAAACATAACCCGCTCTGTGTAGGAATACTGTATTTCAAAGTTTTGTAACTAAACCTTTGTCACAATGCAGTCCAAAGAGTAAAACCAAGACAGGTAACTAATTTATATTGATCAAGCTATAGAGATTGTTGAAATCTGCACACTGTATTGCTATTTAAGTAACTAAAACGTCTCTTTTATTGCTTATGAGTCAAAACGACAGAAAGAAATGCAGCAAAGCAAATCTTACAGCTATGCAACTTTTTTTAAAATAGGAAAAAGAAATGAATTACCAATTTTAAGTGCTGCCAGTTAAGGTAATTTGTTTAACGGGTATTTTTTTAAAGATGTTTCAGGTAATTATTTTATTGTACTACTCTCATCTCCAGGCTGCCTCCTGAGGTGTAAATGAATAACTGCAAGTGTGGGCACAGGGAGAGGTTTTTATAGGCATGGGCGAGATTACATCGAGGTGGGATTTGTGTTTATTTTTCAAACATGCGCAAGTTCACGTTTCCTTGTTTGAATGTGTTTTTTGGTCGCAGGATCTGTAATACATTGCATCTAAACCCTTGGTGTCTTCATGTGGAGACCAGCATTTGACAGTGTGGTCTTTTGTTTAGTTTGGGTTTTTTCCTTTCTTTTTTTTTTTAAATTAATCTGTATTTGTTTAATTTATTATTATTTTACTGTATTATATTGGTATATCAGAGCTCCACAAAACATAGGATGTCTCTGGGTGGGTACACCGAGTAAAGCTGTGGATATGTATTAGTTCCCACAAAGTATCACAGTTAAAATAAATAATTTTTTTTTAAAAAGACAATGAACTGGAACAGATATCAGGGTTTAGAAGCATACTTTTTATATCGAGAATTAATTGTAGTAGTTTCTGAATTTCACAACACAGGGAAGAGTTTATGAATATTTATTAGCAACAGTATTCTTAGTGAGTTTCAATAGTTAAAATAAGTTGCACAACACTTCAGACTTTTTTTCTTGTACCTAAATAATTCTGGTTGGGTTTTTATTTTTTTTCTTTGTTTTGTTTGTTTGTTTTGTTTAAGTACACATTTCTCTCTGTTGCTGCTGTGATTTATATCAAAAAGGGCAAAGAATAGGAGCAACTACTGCTATCTGGAGAAGAAGTGCAGTTCATGTTCCTAAACTCTCCTATCTTGCTTGAAGAGCAGTTCTTCCCTGGATAACATTTTCTCCTGAATGTTGCTCTGTAAAATGCCTTTGTTACGCTGCAAATCTAAAGGAGTCCAAACTAGATAATTGTCATAATTGACCGTGCAGTTTCTATACTTTTGGGCTTGCATCACTGGTTTCAGCTGAACCTGTAAGCTATGGGGCCCTGTTGAGTTCTCTTTTTCAGTGGGAGCAGAATCATTTTGTCACACGTTCGATTCTGTAGTCACATCAAATGTACAGTCATTCCCTGTACAGAGTCCTTTTTCAACGAGAATATTTGTGTTGCCTTGTATTATCTTGGGGAGGGAGGGAGGGGATGAGGAATTACAGCACCTGTGATACTCAAATAGTGGTGTTGCCTGCAGGCCCATTTTCTCAATGTTTTAAACTCCTGATATCGTCTGAAAGTAAAACTTTTCCATTTGCATTGGTTTAATGTTTACGGCTGGCTTCATGCCTGCAGAAACTCACCTGTAGTCATGTAAAGGGGGTAGGTCAGTGTTTTGATGTCCTGTGCTCTGAGGTCATAGATAGTCTTTGGCTTGAGGGTTAAGTACATAAATACAAGAAAGATAAATCTGTGTACAACTTGAGCTCAGTTTTGGTAGTTCATACTTCTAGTTCACTTATTGTTTCCTCAAAACCCTTCATCTTCTGTATTCAGATGGAAGTAGCTGATTTAAAGACCCAGCAGTTAGGGCTATTGTCCCACGTTTAGGAACAGTGTTGGAAAAGCAGGTCACTAGCCATCGCACTGGTGATGCTTTTGTAGGCAAGAGTCCATTGCTGCTTCCATCAACACAGTAGAGGAGCAATTCCTTGGATTATTTGAGGAACTGATACAAGGTCAGCTTTAGTTTGATGTTCTTGGCATCCATAAATCTCTTCTGAAAGACAATGGGAGGCTTTCTTGTATCAAAGCCTGAAACATTGACCAAGGCTGGAATGACCCTGGAAGCATGAGAGTGATGCTTGGGTTTGAAAACACCAGTGGAAACTCACCTAGATAAGCTTTCTGTCACCATCAGCTGGTGATGACCATGCTGTAGGCACAGCTCTAGTCACAGACAACACCTTCATTTTGAAAATGTCCTCACAGGGGTGTCAACTCATTGTGCTTCAGAAGGGAAAAATAAACACCAAACAAGTCCTGTGTCTCAAACAAGGAACACCACACTTCTCCACAAGAAGCAATAACTTCAATTTCGGTGCGATATGCTTCTTTGCCTGTAAATATCTTGAAATTGCCAATTCTGTGCTGTTTCAGAGTATTTTCTGTCATCTGGCCTGTATCTTCCCTAAATATGTAAGGGTGTGAAATAATTCCCATACTCAGGTCTGCCATAAACATGCTGCTTGCCAGCAGGGGAAGAGTAGATTTGACACTGTCTTGAAATGTGCGATTTTTCTGAACTTGTAACATACCCATGTCTCTTCAGTAGCAGCTCGTGTTTCGAAGTTCATAGTGGAGGTGGCTGTGAGCTGGTTTGTGTTTAACCATACCCCATACAATAACAAGGGAGTCAAGATTGTTGTCAGCACAGGGCACCCTTTGTCCTGGCTCTTACAATTCAGTATATCTATAATAATGCTTCCCTTTGGGAGAAGGTATCTCATTTTCTCTCAGTGTGTACAGCAATGAATTCAGTGGGATGTGAAAGCAAAAATACCAAGCGCACCACAAATTATTGGTATTTTATTTTTGGGAGGGATAAAGCCAAAAACAGATGGTCTTATTTGTAGTCAGGTTAGCTGTCATAATCAAGGGTAAGTGTACTGGGGTATTTTGGAATGGAAAATGTATAGGCAATGTACAAAAATGTGGGTGGATGCTTGTGACCTTGGTTTTTTCCCTGCTTCCCCCCTTATGATGTAAAAGGGGTTTATGACTGAAACTCAAGATTTGTACATTTATCCTACTTCTTAATTTTAGGAGCACTGGGTTTTTAATTAAGCCTTGCTGAAAGACTGGAGAGCTGGTAGAACAGACTCCCAGGAAACTAAAATCTCAGCAAATATGGGAAAGATAATTTCTATTCAGAAATGTGGATCTTTGGTGTTTCTGGAGGGATATGTCTAATACGTGAGATGTGCTTAAGAACGCCTTTAGTGCGCTGCCTTTTCTGCGTGAGGGCTTTAGAAACTTGCTCCATTTCTTCCGTGTTCCACCAAAAGCAAGGAACTTGGCACTTGAATGTTACTGTTCTCTCTTTGTAAATGGTGGCAAAACACGTTGGTTTTGATACAGGCAGTGATCCCTCTGAGTTTCTTGTGGCTTTTAGCTGCTTTCCTGTATTGAAGGAATATTTGTGTGCAAATTTGGTACTAATTCTGCTGTGCAGGTGGGATTTTCCTGCTGAGAGACTACCACACACCTGGGAGTGCAGAAGTGCTACTATGGGATCTTCCAGCTCACCTTTACTAGTGGAAGATTATCTCTTTTTTTGATGAGTGCTATATTTGATGATTACTTTCCACCCTTCCAAGCTTAGAAGTCATTTTATATCAATTTCTCCTCCGTCTTGCTGAAGATGAGATATATGTTAGGCCATATTCCCATATCAATAGGCTTTCCATTGGCATCAGTAGAAGTGATGTAAGAGGTTGTAACTGTAAGAAAAGGCTTCTTATGGATTTCCTACAATCCAGCCAAATGTGGGGTTTTCTTCATGCAGCTCCTACCACTTAACTTTTTGTCATTCAAAACACTCTGTGTGAGAAATTCACAACAGAACTATGTCCAGGATTTGTTTCCTGAATGAAAAATCTGTGATGTCTCTGTTTCTCCACATAAGTAGCCTGCTTCTAAAAATCAGGTTGGAGATGGTTTAATCTGTTGGGGGTTAGAAAAACCAACCTAGTGCATACTCTCAAATTACATTTGGTTATCTTACTCCACAATTATGGGCTGGCTTTCCAAGCTGCTTGTGTTCTGTAAAGTCATGTCTCAATTAGTACATCAGAGCTGATGATGGGATAAGCTGTAAAATGACCTCACTGTGGAGCATTATTAGTTGTTGAAGACTTGCTCAGGTAAACCACCATAGGAATATCCTGTACCTGAAAAAGGAGTATCCTGCACCATAGGAATATCCTGCACCTGAAAAAGGGTGGACTTGGTTTTGTCTTGGATCTAATAAGTTGCCAGTGTACAAGAATTAGAAGGCAGCCAGCCCACTCACTGATCTTTCTGGCAGCTTTTAATCTATGTGTGTTTGTTTGAGAGACTTTTGCCCTTGGGTGTGCTTTGGCAAAGATTTTGCAACGATAAATAGGATTTGCTCGATTTTGGCAGAGTTCCAAGTGTAAGTAACCCGACGTTGCAAAAACATAATCTGTTGCTGAATCCTGTTCCTCTTGTTTTCCCTCAAATCTGTCCCTTTTAATGCTGATATGTTATATTTCATAGTAAACACTTCTCAACACAACTGGTCACAAGCTCTCAAGGTGTGAAATTCTAAGAGGAAGAGACATCAAAGCTTGGTTCTATGCTCTTGTGTATATTAAGATGAAGCTGAAATATTCGTTACCATACAGTGAAGAATTCTTCCCTAGCTGATATTGCCAAAGCACTATAACTTTCAAGGAAGAAGGGAGGTGGCTTAGCTGTAGAGGGGATGCTTTAATGAATTACTTAAAAACTACTTGTAAGAAATTTTAAGAGCTGCAGTGTGGCACTGAATGAGTGGTGATCCAGCGTTAACCTTTATCCCTTGATTACAAATCTCATTCTGGCTCTTCCCACCCTTTGGCAGATACCTGCTGGTAGGGAGCAGAGTGTGTACTCTCTTTTTTTGTATGCCTCTTCCTAGAGAGCTAACCTTGCCCACAGTGAGTTAGAGGGAGGTCCATGCTAGCTTCTGAAATGCCACCTGTATGTGCAGTGGTAATGGACAAGATATCTTCCTTCATTACCCGGAGCAGAAATTGGAATGTAATTTGCAATGTCTAATGTAAATGTAAAATATATTTGTTTGTTTTGTTGTTTTGTTTGGTTTTTTTAATTGAGCAGTATGATTGCAAGTTGACTTAAGTTGTTCTAAGGTACTCTTTTCAGTGGTTTGCCAGTACATAATCACGAATGAAAATATTTTTTTATTGATTTTTAGGTTGTATGTTTAACATTCCATTCATGTAAAATATGTACAAATATATGTAATAAATCTTTTGAAGCACAGTTTTCCTCACACTTCCAGGTGATTTTTTTTTTTTTTTTGAAGTATTGGTGAAAGAGGCATTGCTGTGGGACAGAATTTCTGTATGTCTGTGCTGCAGTCTGAGCTGGAGCAGAGGAAGGAAAAGCATAGTGTAGAGTCACAGCCAGAAAAGCAGCTTGGCATCTCACCTGTCTGCAGTCTCCAGGTGGGAGTGCAACCCTCCGGGCCAGCCTCTGGCCCCTCTGAGTCCCTCTCACTCTTTACTTGTCCCACAAGCAGTGATGTGACAGGCTTGTATCCCTCTGGCCAGGGAAGGTCTCAGCAGACAAGAGCTGATGTAGCTGCTCTTTTGTGGGGGTGGCTGGAGGTGAGATGTCTCTGGTTAATGCTTCCTCTGTAGATCTTCAGCAGACATGATGGCCTTCAAGGTTAGCATAAATTAGAGCTGCCAGGTCAGCAGGTAGGGAAACTCATGGGTGGTTTCCAAAGGAAAAAAAAAAGGAATATGGGGCAAAGATGGTAGCAAACAGTCCTTTCTCATCACCTGGAGTCTGGGAAACCCCACCAGATGATCAAGGTAACTTAATAGCTGCTCTTTGCTTCAGTTTCCTCAAACCCAAATACCAGTTTAGCTTCCTTCCAAAACACTTCATGGTTGCCTCTTTAAAACTAATTCCCTGACAGCATACCTGTGGCTGGGCAGTGCATGGATTTCTTTGTCCCGGATGGTTCCCAGCACTCTGGTCTGTCCCTGAACAGTTGGAAGGAGGCTACTATAACAGGCTCCTGCAGAGACATGTTGCTGGAGGAGGGAATTTCTGCCCAGAGCCACTAAATTTTTCTCCAGTGGAGCATCCTGACAAGAGCAGAGCACTGTGATGCTGGCTACCTGGAAACTTTCTCCTGGGGCAGTGGCTGCAGCTCTGCAAGTCAGGTCACCTGCAGCAGGTAGCTGTGCATGTGAGAGACCTGGCTGGCTGTGTTACCTCTCCAAACCTTCCTGCCTGGCCTGGCAGCAGCTGAGGAGCTGTAGCCCTCGTGCTGAATGTAAAGTGAGATGAGGACAGGAGCACAGATGAGCCGTGTGGTTTCGGATAGTGTACAGGGTAAGTCTGCTGCGGGGAAGGTGTGATTTTACACCTCTCCCCCTACACCAGTTGGGAGTGGAGCTGTGGGTGTTCTGAGTAAAACCAAGTGCATTTCACCAAGGTTATGTGGAGGATGTGGGGGAAAACGAAAGGAGTTCACTCTCCAGGCAGGAGATGCTTCTTGGGTGCTGCTCCCAGCCAGGGTAATTTGTGCAGGTTGATGGAATGTGATCCACGGATTTACGGCACAGATTCCCCCACAGCTGTGCTCACATCCTTGCTCCACTTTTGCGATAAGCCTTTTGGTGTGGCTGGGGGCAGCTGAACCCATTGCTGAAGCACAGTGACAACTGGACCATCACAATTCCCTCTGTGGGAGATGATAGTTCTAATGCATGAATTATTCAAGTCTGTACCCAGAAACAGTTGGATGCTAAGTGAGGAACATGTTCCTATCATTTGTTAGAGTAACTCTCTTTCCACCATCCCTCCCCACTTCCCCAGCTGCTCCTCCCAGTCGCCTTCTGGAAAGCCTTAACTGCCAGTCAGTTCTGTGTTTTCCTCCTCAGTCCTGAGCTGTGTTATGGAAGCAATCGATAACTAGTTAGAGCAGAGTTTGGCTTTGCATCAGAAAAATCTGCTGGAAATCATTCCAGTTCAGTAGGTACAGGATTTCACGTGTGAAATTTAAATTAGTGGCATCTGTTGGTATCACATCCTGCCTTCCTCCCTACGGCTGGGACATGGGACATGCCACCTCTGCCCCAAGTTGCTTGTCCTGTAGGGTGAACTGGGATGCTATGCTGGCCCCAGGGTGATCCTGGGAACTGCCGGCAATAGATGGTGATGCTGTACACGTGTGTGTGTGTCTGGCCCTGCTACCACACGCTGTTATGTGGTACAGCCAGTAGTCCATGCCCACTTCTGGATGCTGTGTTGTTTTCAGCAGAAAGAGGGGAACAACACACACCTGGCAGCAAAAAGAGCGGGAAGGTGGGAAGAGTTCCCTGCAGCAGCAGGAACTAAGCAGGGAAATTCCTCCCCTGGCTTTTGAGTGCCTTGTTCTGTAAGGTCTCATTCTCCTTCTGAGGCTACGACACCTGAGCAATGTCTGTGCCTGGGGGTGTGCAGGCTGGAGCCTGCTGGTGTCTGCAAACATCCCCCGGCATGTTTGTTCACTAGAGGAGGCCCCCAGCTCCATCCCACCCTGCAGCGAGAGGGGTGCCGGTGTCCAAAAAGCAAAACAAGCAGAGCACACTGCCTGTGAGGTGCTGTGCAGCTCATTCCTGCTGTCTCCTTGCCAGCCAGCCCCTGGGAAACAAGGAGCCTCAGCAAAAGCCGAGTGAGATGGAGTTTTCCAGGCCTCATGTAATAAAGCATCTGTTTTCTGAGGGGGATGAGATCAGGGATGCATGGTGGCAGGAAGGAGGGGTGGACATAAATAAATAATTGCATAAAGCCCATCCTCAGCTGACGCAAGATGACTCACTCCTCGTAAAGGCAAGAGCGTAGAGGAGGAGGCCGATCTGAGGCGCAGGGACACGGCCTCAGCTGAGGCCGCTGGAAATGGCAGGTGCTCTGTGCCTCCGCATTCGGCCCGTTGGCTTCGGAGCCATGCTTTGTGCCCAGCTTCTGCCCTACTTTCCTTTCTTCCTGTTTACAGATTGCTTTGTTTGAACACGCGTTTACATTTTAACAAAACTTCCCCCCTCCCTTCCCTCCTAGTTGTTTCTTTAAGCCGGCTTCAAACAGAAGGAAGAGGAAGCTGCCAGGCCTCTCCCCGAGCGCCATGGGCCTCTGTCACGGAGGAGAATGGGCGCCGTGCGGCTGCTCCCACCCCACCTGGCTCTTCCCTGCCGCTCCCTTCCCCTGCGGACCAGGGTGACTTCTCAAGGGAGCAGCTTTCCTCCTCACAGCTTTCCTCCTCACAAATCACCCGGGCCGGGATTAACATCTGCTAAACTCAGGATTAAAGTGTCTGGCAGGTAACGGGAGCATGAAAGCTTGACAGCTTCATTTGCTCCAGTCCGTGAGGTCCGAGTCTCCCGGCTTGCGAGGCTTCAGCAGCTAATGAAGTTGCTGCCTTCAGTGTCTAAGGGGAATCCCCAGACAGGAGAGGCTGGGCATAATTCAGTTGTTTGCAAGGGCTTTGCTGCAGCTGGAGCTCTGGCTCCCTGCCCCACGGGAGCAAGGGGGACACTTCTGCAGCAGGGCTGCAGCCATGGCAGTGGCCCTTCAGCCGTGCCACCAGCAGCCACCTCCTGGGCCAGCTGGGATGGGTGAGCATGGCACCTTTCTCCGACCAGCACGGCACAATCGGCAGCCTCCTGGGGCTGTTGGGAGCCCCCCTGCCAGCAGCAGCTGCAGGCCCTGTGTGTGGCAGGAATTTGTGTACTGCCACCCTAAAGGGTTGCTTGAGCCCTGCAGGTGCTGACCTCGCGTGGGTGAGGTGGCATCAGCACTGCCCGAAACCTGCTGTTTTCCAGTGCATCACCCAGAGACTCCCTGTTTGCAAAAGGCACAGGACATTTCCTGCTTTCCCAGTATAAAGCAATGACTGTAGTTTTTGCCCCTGGCTGAGTAAGGCCAGTTTTTATTCCTTAACCCACCTGCTGTGACCTCTCATGCCTTGATGCTCCTGAAGCTGAAGCTGCTGTTTTCTCTGAAGCATCATCCTTGTTTTCGTGTCCCCCTATGGTACCTTAGGGCAGCTATTTCAAACTCTGCAGATCATGGCATCAGCTCTCATGTACCTCTGGGAGTGGAGAATGAATACTGGCTGACCTCAGTCCTGTCGAGATTCACAGGGGATTCCATCAGCAATTTCCCAGGATGGAAGAGAAACTCCCCCAGCACCTGTGGCACTCCCTGCATCCTCTCACCTTTTGTTCCCACTCTGGCAAGTGAGAAAGGACTCGGCCCAGTAGCTCCGTTGTGTTTTCAGAAGGCTGACCTATCCCACAGAGCAACTGAGAGCCTCCAGCAAGCAAGGAGAAACCTCCTCGTGTGAGTAAATCTGGAGTCCCTGAGTGCAGCTGGCAGCTCCCAGCCTGGCCTCCATTTTCATCTAGCACATTCCTGCTGGTTTGTTTCTACCTACTAAAGCACCAGTTGAGGCCTTTGTGTACAGCTGCAGCTTTTTCGTGCTGAGATTATTCATTCCATCAGTTGAAAAAACCGAGTGGTTTCTGCAGGGACCTCTCCTTCCTCACAGCAAACCCATCCCTTGCTGCTGTTCACCTGGCTCTGATACAGCCTGACTGTGGCCATTTGTACAGCTCTGCAGTGGGCTCCTGTTTTTGGCTGCTGACAGAAGGTAAGGGAGCAGAGTGAAGCTCCAGAAAAGCAGGCATGGGTGTCTGTGGTGACAAACAGCAGGCCTGTATAAGGCCTCGCAGACTGGATCCTGACTTGGCCCGACATAGCCCTGAGAAAGCAAACATCTCTTCATGAAAACAGAAGCCTGCAGCAGTGAAAAACAACTTATTTCCCTGCAAAAGAATTCTGCAGTTTGTTTTCCTGCTCCTGTTTCAACAATCCCAACTGTCTCAGCTTTAGGAATGAAAACAGTATCTCACAAACAACCCTTTCCTGCATGTAGACACCTTCTCCAATTACCACGGGGTAACAGCTTGTTACTGACCAACAGGAGAGAGACACAAGAGGGTTTGTAAAACTTTATATAAAGGGATGTGAAAATTAAAGCTTTTTTCACTCCTGAAAAGAGTGTCTCTCGTCTCTCTGAAATGTGGTCAACAGCGACAGGTGTCTTGCTGTATTTTCGGCATCAGTACCACTCCCTCGGCATGGAACAGTGGGATTGGGATCCTGCCCTGGCTGTGGCTGAAGAGCAAAGGCTGCATGGCCTGGCACCACCCTGCAAGTCCTAAACTGCGGTCTGGCACCTGGAGACACGTGGAGAGATGTGACACCAAGTGAGCCACACCAGGCTCAGACAAACACCCCTTCCTGAGGACCTGGCAGTGTTGGACTGGAGCAGGACTGCACTGCGTCACAGCAGGGCTTCCTTGAGGGCTGCAGCGTCATCTGCCACCAGGAAACACACACAGCTCGCACCAGCCTAATACAAGTGATGACACCTCAAGCCAGCAAGTCTTTGCCCCCAGCAGCAGGAGGTGGAAGAGCAGAAGAGCTCCTGCAGTCAGTGTGGCAGGAGGACTCCAGGGGTGCAGAATGGCTGCAGCACATCCCTGAGGCACCACTGTGATTTCCCTCGCTGCCCCTAACTGGATTTGCACGTGCTGCTGGAAGGGCCCCTCATGAGCAGTGCAGCTGTGAAAGGCCTGCCCCAGCTGTGGCAGCTCCTCTCTCTTGTCTGCAGCCAGAATTAGTTGGGGTGTCACTGTCCCATCTTGATGCAGCCAAGTGTCTGCTTGACAGGGCTTCAGCAAAGCCCGAGCACTTGCAGGCAGCTTGTTCTTTAAAAAGCTGTTTATTATCACAGTGGACGAGTGGGAAAACATGACGCAGTGTACAGAGAAGGCTTCAGCAAATTACAAACAAGTCTGAAAAAAGTTACAGTTGTCTCTAAGTAAACAAGGCTCTCCCTGCAAGCTGCAGAAGTGTTGCTCCAATGCCCCTTACAAACAGGCTGGTAAGACCAGGAACAGCCTCAGCCAGAAATGCTGTGCAGATAAACAAGGGATGTCTGGCTGCTCCCAGAGCAGCAACCAGTTTGCCCAGCATGACTCCCAGAGCTGTGATGTGCTCTGTGAAGCAGACTCCCTGCTCTGGGTTAGCTGGGAGCAGGATGCTGTGAAACCCTTTGGTTTTGTTAAACCCAGAATGAGCTGTGCTCGGATTTTCAGCCCAGTCCAAACAAGCATTTGCTGCCCAAAATCAGTGGAAGGAGTGGCTGTGACTGGCTGTGTCTCTGGCACTGTAATCTTGTTCAGTGCCAAACTCTGTCCTACATGGAGCTGGGCTCGATCCTGCCACCACTTAGCCTGAGGCTGCGTTTAGCTGCTGCAGACCCGTAAATGCTGCTGTCCCTGAAAACACCCCCTGGATGCTCAGCTTGTAACAGCCAGGTATGGAACAAGATTTGCAAGAGGGGCTGAGACTGTTGCTACAAATAATGCCAAAGGCTGCTCTAGCCCAAAAAAGGGGCAGATGTGACTGTACTGGAAAGTTTGGGGGAAGCTATTTTAGTCAATTAGTGAAACAAGGACAGGAATTGTAGTTTTAAACATATCTTCTTCCTAGTAAATGAGCAAATAATTCTGTGATTAGAGCAAAGTAGGAGCACACTTCCTCAAACACAGGCAAATTACAACTCTTGTGAAGGCCCTGCCTTGCACCAGTATCTTCTCTGTTCCATCAGAGTAGGCTGGCAAAACACACTTTGACAAGGTGCATGAGTCTCTGATTTGTTAAAGTCACTGAGAAGTCCTTAAAGGCTTTGCTTTGGCAGATGTTTTGGCAATTGAAATCCAGCTCATCTGTAACTGTGTGCCCTTTTGCTTCAGTAAACAAATGGCTCAGGTGCAGAAATCATTCAAGTTAGCTGAGTTCCCTCTGGCATGGTTGAAAAACCTCATCTGTCTCCCTGTGAAAAATCAGTGTTGATACCACAGGCATGGAGGAAAAGCCACCGAAAAATAACTAAGTTGGTTTTCTTCCCTTTTTTCCTTTGTAACTGTAGGTTTTGTGAGAAGCCTAGTCAGTATTTTAAAATGTGTTAGGGAGCTGAAGGGAGTAGACAGAATTAAGGGCTGGGAAAGGTTTGGTACCACATGGGAAATGGAGAAGCTCTGACCTACAAAGCAAGCATTTTCTTTGCTTCATGGGGCAGATCTGGGAGATGGGGAGGTGAGGGTTCATTGGTGTGACATTTTAACTGGAGATTCTTCTTCCAACCTACCAAGGTTTTGTGGGTTAGTCAGCAACTGGAGCATTGTTTCTCAAAGTTTGGGGGTGGGGGGGTAGTAACATGGGAGAAGGAAGGAAAATGGCTCACACTTTCCTATTTTAGGTTTATAAACTCAAACTCTACCCTCTACACTGTGGGGTAGAGTTTGAGTTTATAAAGCTCCCACAAAAAATAATCAAATACCCCACTCCTCTGCTAACTGATTTCTTTTAAAGACTCTAAAGTTACACTCCCTAAACAATAATCATTTGGGGGAGGAGAATGTTTTCTTGCTGGTCCTTATTATTACTACTGCCCCTTGCCTTGCTCTGTCCACTGATTCAAGCATAGACTAAAAGCTTTCCAGGCCAGTCTCAATCCTCCTGTGTGCTTGCCTGTTGCTGGGAGAAGGGATTTCTACTTGACGCAGTTGATTTTCAATCGTCCTTTCTCCCCACCGATGCTGGGCAACGTGATATTGGTGTAGTGCCACCAGCACGGAGCCCAGGCCAGGAGCCAAGGCAATGAACAGCCTGCTAATTAATTGTTCACATTTCTCTTCAGACCCCCTCCCCAGAACAAACACTGTGGAAACAGGAGGCAGCTGTTTCTATGCAGCCCTCTGGAAATTTGAAGCAGAAGTGGTTTACTGCCCGTGTTATGGTTTTACAGGGATGGCAGTAACGGCTTCTGGTTGCATGAAAGGAAAGGGACTGGCTTCGATATGGGAAAAAAAGATTACTGAAAGTAATCTGAGCCTGATGCATCCCTTCCTACCCATCCAAAAGACCCCAACAACAAAAAAAAGCACTGTCTACAATGCTGCCTGTAGTCAATGGAGAAAGAGGGACCTAATTTCTAGGCATGAAGAAGGAATTCATGTTCAAAACATGCACACCACGCAACTACTAGAGATACCGTTTCTGGTAAAGCTGTGTATATATTAATTTTCAGTTCTGAGGCAGGTAATACTCAGAGCTGGTGGAGTTTGTGCATCTTGCACCCTTTCTTGTTTATGTATACTTGTGTGTCTTTATTTACGTATATAAATAAGTTAAGAGATTATTTACATCACTGTACAGAATAGATCTAAATTCAGTTATCAAAATGCATACACCTGCCAGTGGATTTAGTCTGTTAACACTTTGCATTTCATCTTCAAAGCACCAAACAAACATTAATTATTTACCCAGGCAACTTCCCACTCAGCTAAAGGATTAAAAATAGCAGGCAGGGTAAGGGATGGAGCTGAGGGAGTGCAGTGTGTTCATAAAAAGGCAGCTTATTGTGTATCTCTCTCCTGCCACGAGCACTGTAGATTGATGCCTTTATAAACTCTGCAGTCCAAGTGTAGGAGTAGCCTTTGTTAACACCAACTTGGCAAAATGGGAAAGTCCTCATTCAAAAGCAAATGATCCGCCGTTCATTTTCAAAAGCTTTGGCCTCTTCTTGGCTTATCAGGTTCCCATTCAAGCTGGAGGAGTACAACAAAAGGGATGTGAGTGAAAGTGAGGTAGTGACCGTTTCCCATCATCTATGTGCACCATTTTTGGTGCAGAGGTTTGAAATGTCATGTGGGCTGCATGCTTCTCAGCTGGGAATGGGTGTTAGGCTGGATACAGCACTGCTGTTCCCACTGCACATCCAAGGAACAAGGCTTCTCCCTCAGAAACAAAACCTGAACGCACACCTAAGCTCCAGTAACTGAACTCGGCACTGGAAACCCAGCTGTTTGCATTTCAGCAAGTAGCACAGAATTGACAAAGGTTCTTACTATGCAGTGGGCTGGTTTAAAGATATTTTAAGTCTCCAGAGTATTTTGTGTCTTCCATGACAACATGGGAAGAAAATTCTGTGAAGTACTCAGGCATTATTAACTTGAAATGACCAATAGCAAAATTTTCAATTCTGGCTATGTAAAGATAATCTACATTGATACTGACATCCCTGAAAATGAGCAGCCTGGTTAAGTGCTGCTCTCAGATATGTTAAAATCCATTAAACCATGCAGATTTATGAAATTACTTGGGTTAATGAATGCCTCTGAACATTCAGGCCAGAATCAAAAGACAGATTTCAGTCTGAAGATTCAGAATGATCTGAGGGGGAATTGATGCCTCTTCTGTAGACAAAAGCTGACAGTGGCTTTTGGAAAAAGTACCTCTTCCACATCTCCAGGGAACACACCAGTCAGACAGTGAGTCATTGTCTTTCTAAGCAAGAATTCAGTGTCCTTTCACTAAAACAAATACATATATTTAAAAATAAATTTCATGTTCAATAATAAAGCAGCAGTGCTAAAACCAGCTCAGTTCTATTGACTCCTGAGCTCCCTGAGGTGAGGGAAGGAAGGTGGTATTTGGCTTTCTGCCTTAAATGTACACGTGTGACTATGTGATGCCCACCTAATCTAAAACAAACAAATCCTACAAAAAGTTAATCTCCTTGTAGTTTAGCACTTTCAGTATGTTTGGAGCACCACCCAAGAAAGTCCAAGCACAAATTCTGTGAATTAAATTTAATTCTGCTAATTAAAGGTGACTATCTCCTGCTTGCTTGGCATTTAGGTCCTGAAAAGCATGAACATGTTCAGAAGTTTAAAAATAAAAACAACAAGCAAAGCTGGGTGTATAAATTCAGGCTCTGATTCTGCAAATCAGTGGTACAGACATATGTGAACCAAGAAAACCGCCTGAGATTCGTAACACACACACATGGAAATGTTTCAATGACAGTGCCTTTTTACCTGTCTGAAATCCACAGTTGGAACTACAACCCCTGCCTCACATAAACTTGCTCTGAATAAGCAGTAAGGCCAGTAGGGTTTTAAAGGGAAAGGAAGTTTACAAAGTGACCCTTTTAGAAAGGGACCTTTACCAGATTTCTTGAATAGTTGTGTTCTCCTTGAGAGCTTCGCTGAGGCACTTCACACCTTTGGCTGTAATTTGATTCTGGATAAGCCTAAAAAAAAAAGCATTTCATGTCAATCTAACATGCAAACTAATTTGCAGCACAGCACATGCACAGCCTATGCTCAGCCTGACGACAAGGAGCAAAGCTGTCTGCCACAAGAAAATGACTGATTTTATCTGTGAGAATGGTACACAGTATTGGTCAAATGCTCCATGTGCACTTTCAGAAACAGAGCTCAGAGTATTAATGTTTTCCTTTTAATCTTGCATGTGGTTGCATTCTGGAGATACTGAGCAATTTTAATTACACAGCTGACAAATTTCTGCTATGAGCTGTTCACTAGTGGTATGGGACTGTGGTATTTAGACTGAGACAGACAAACCTCTCAGCTCTGCTTTCTTACTAAGAAGACTGTGAGACATTTTTAAGTGATGTACAGAAAATTCTGAGTACAGACCCTGTGTAGGCCTAGTGTTTTAGCAGTCATGATCTAGAAGCTGCCAAAAGCTCCAGTCTTACTTATCAGACCAACAAGATCTTTGAAGATAAAGCACTGATTTTGACTCTGGTATGAGCAGGTGCAAGTTCCAGTGAAGCCAACTTACCAGCTATAACTTATGTCTCATCTGAGCTTAGGGAAGGAAAAAAACATACATAAGATCCTCAAGTAGTGAAACTTATGAAGCAGTAGGTAACTTTTACTAACCACTGCAGACCATCCCACTAGCTAAAGATGAACAAAGGCCACTCATCTGCATGAATACAAAAATACTCAGCAGCCTAGCTTAATTCAATACTCACCTTTCAGTCAACCATGGTGAGCCCCACAGCTATACCATTCCATGTGACTGGCTGCATGAATCCCTCAGGATTCAGTATGAGGCTGAAAACTGAAGTGTATTGAACAATCTGGGAGGGAGGGAGGGAGGCATTCCCATTAAAGGAGTTTCTGCACTTGGAATCAAAATGCAAAGGGATCCACTAGAATCTTTCAGCTACTGGAAAGAGAATTTAACTCGGCCTCAAGTTCAACTATCTATACAGGTCACCACCTTTTGGAGGTATCCACTGGTGCAATCAACAAAGCAGGATATGAATTTGTCCACTGGAAGACACCCTTGGACAACACTGAGCCATGACAAAGACATTTATCTCAATTACTATGCCTGCTTTGGCTGGGGTAAGTTTTATTATGAATTCAACCCAAACTGCTCAGTGAATTATATCTGCAGCTGTGCACAAAGAAATCAAGCACTTCCCCCACTGTCTTTTCATTTTCAGGGTGATGGGCACCACAGCTTCTGCTGCTTTCAAAAGAGGCTACGAGTACTTGGCACCCATGACAGCCAGCATGCTTCCTAAGGGGTTGGAACTAGGATTAATACTGGGAGTGTGCTAGAGTGTGGTCAGCCAAGTCTTTGTAAAGCATACAAAGGGACTCCATGTCTGATGTTCCCTTGGATCACTTGAAATGAATGGATGGCTATTTTTTTTACAGGTCACATCTGCCCACCCCATCCATTGGCAACCTCTGGATTAGAAAAGCCAGTGCTGGGTTTTCTTAGAAGTGTAAAAAGTCTTACTGTGATTGCTAGAAATAATCCCTGGTTTCCTGGGGATTGATGCCTTGGAGATGAGTGTCTTGCATCAGTTTATTGCTAGCCCAAAAAGAAAGCATCGGGCAAATGTGACATGTATCTAAATGTCTGCCTCCTAGGTTCTTGGTTGAAGAGCTACTTTCATAGCATGATAATAAACAGAAAGAATTGTAATAACCTTATTCTATTCTAGCTGTCTGCTTGGGGTTTTGGATTTTGTTTTTTTCTGAAACTTTTGATTTTGAGGCCAGTACTGTTCCCCTAATGAGAGATGAAATCAATCATTAGTTTGAAAGTTACCAGAAACAGTTTGAACTTTTCCCTGTATGGAAGCAGGTTCCAAATGCTAGACATCAGCTTTATTAACTTCCCGTTAGAACTGTCTACAAACAGTCAGCTGCATCCAGACCATGCACAGAAGCTGTTACTGTGACCTACATAGACTTGGAAGGTGAAGCTTTAATGCAGTGACTGCCAAAGAGCCTGTGCCACTGTGGAATGTAACTCACCATAAATGCACCAGTTTCTTGTTGACCTTCAGCATCTCTGCAAAACTCATTGCTGCCTCATCATCCAGCTCATTTTTAGTCAACCTAAGTGGGAGAGAAGATGTTCACTTAGGATGTTGGCATTATTTTTCAGCCCCCTGTTTTTGCAGCTTGTCTGTGACTTAGCTTTAGACAGCCAAAGGGGGATGTGCTGTTCCTGCCCTGAGCAATTTGTAAAGGCTGGACACAAAGAGATATTGAAGAGAAGCCCTGGAGGTAAAAGAGACAAGAGTATCAGATCTTTATTTCTCTGAGCAATGTTCTAGCGATACTTTCTCATGATGCTTTAGTGTCTAAAAGGTGAATGAGGTGTAGTGGGAAAAGGTACAGACAACACTGAAGAGGTGCAAAAACTGAGGACAAAGAACTTGACTTCAGATGATGGAAAGAAGATGGGAAAGCAAGATGGAGGGAGCAGAGTGAGGCATGACACTGGTCACTGGAATGTATCCCAAAGGACACGTGCTGCTGATCCATTACTCATGCCCACATTCTTCCAAAGGAATATATTATAGCTTGCTGATAGGGAAAGCAGAGGGGATGAGGGCAGGGAGAGAAGGAGGAGAGTAGGAAGGGTGATGGGATTGGAGGAAATAAACCAGCATTTTGCTCTGGAAAAGGAAGCAGAGGAGAAAGAGACCACACTGTCAATTACCAGAATATCCTCACGGAGTTGTTGTGCTGCATGGCTTCAGCAATACTTTTGCCTCCCTCTGTCGTGATGCCATTGAATGCGAGACTGTGAAGTAAGGATACAAATGTATGAGAAGCAGCACCACTTGGCTCTCCAACTGCCAAATACAAGGGAATATCCTGGATGATCTGCTTCCCAGATGTACAGCTCAGCATTTGTGTGTTTCAAAGACTCACATACTTCACAAACCACTGAGCCCTTTACAACTTTTACAAGTGAGAGCAGTTCACAGTCTGCAGCCTGAGTGCAGGTCTATCAAACAGTTCCAAAGGTCTGCTGTCAGTGAGTTGTGCTCTTGGGACCAACAGCAGAGTTACACTCCGTAATTTTGAGAGTTGAGGCTCTTAACAAGGACAAAGAGCTGCACTTAGCAGTACACAGGTTTTTGCATGTGTTTGTCATCCATGTACCAATTGGGCACTTTGTCCTTTAAGTCCTTCAGGCATCCAAATACTTCATTCTTCCTCCAAATACAACACTTTCTGTTGTGTATGGAGAGATGAGCTTGTAAATGCTTTCCATTACAAACCACAAATATTTCTTAGTCTGCCCTTCATTTTTTGAATAGACATTGGCAAAATCATCCAGTCAAAGTTATGCTCTGGACTTTCAGAGTTCAAAAAGCATCTCCCCTCTCAAAATAATGCAAGGCCTCAAAAAAGGTAGAAAGGGGAACCACGCAGAGCAACAGCACAAGTAGTTATTGGCATGAGTCCCTCCTAGCTTCAGCTTAAACTGGATATTCTCAGTCCATCATGACTGGGCCTAAAAATGGCAAATAAAGTAAACTGATGTAGTAGGGATTTTCTTCCCTTGGTCTTCATATAAAGCTACCACAGGTGCTTACTATGAATTCTAATCATGGAGCAAGATTAGCCAGTGGGAGATAAGAAAAGAAGCCAAGAGCAAGTACACTGCAGAGCAGAGGATTCACCTCGCACAAGTGCCAGCAAACCCAAGCTCGAGACAGCACAGTTACTCCTCTTTATTTCTGCAAACAAACACATTCATCAGCATATATGCTCTCGTCTGAGAATCCCTGAGCTCTGATTCAAGTTCAAAATGAAAGTGATGCCTCTGGATGGATTGTGCAATTATGGGAAGATGGCTTTTCAGATGGCTTTTAAGTTTAAATATATCTAGGTCACTGCACCTGTTCAGCTTTTAATTTTTAAGCTTGACTACCCACTTGCAGGAAAGAGGACAAGGCACCAGCTCTGAAATCCCTGGATCTGAAGTGGCAGCAATAAACTCTCCAGAGATCCCCAAACTCCCAGAGTATTTCTGAAGAAACTAGTGCCATGTGCCACCTTGTGGGGAAACTAAGGAGCCTTGCCTGCTCCCCTCACCGTGGAGGCCAGTGGAACTGGGAGACATATAGAAAGGGTCACCATGAACTCAGTGCTCCAGCTGTGTGGAGGGACTCCAAAACATATTTAAATCCTTAAATCCCCAGCCAGCATTTGAAAGCTTAGCAGGGAATGGGCTGTTTAAAACACTGGTTTCTGCTGTGCTTCCAACCTCACCTGTGTTATGGCTTCCAGAAGGCTGGTTTGAGACCCATCCCTGAACTCCAGTGAGGATGACACTTCACTAGCACTGAATGTGTGGTGGGGTAGCTCCACTGGAGCACAGGATGAGCCCAAATGTAAGAATGTCCCAGCCCCTCATATTATGGCCTAAAAAATACTTTGGTAAGAGCCTCTGCACTTTCTCAAAAGACACTGTTAATACTGAACTCACTGGGAACCTGATTCTGCAACAGCTGGTGCCTCCTCCTGCTAATGCTCCCAGATCAAAATGGCACCCACTGACCATGTGCCTTCACAAATGCCTGAACTCTGTGCAGCATGAGGGGAGGAGGTGCACACAGAGGAAAGGTGCCAGTCATGTGGTATTTTTAACTTGCCTAAAGGCTGCACAGGGCTTTTTGACAGAGTCTGGCCTTTCACTTGCACCAGGGACCTCTTGGCTGCACAGCAAAGGCTGCCATACCAGATGGCATTCCAAGCCAACCCTTGGTGGGAAGAGTCATTGCTTCACAGCAGGATGGAAAAGCCAGCACTGCACCGAGCTGCCTGGCTCTGCCAGTGTTTTACCTCACGTTTGTTAACGTGGGGTGGTTCCTCAGGGCCTCTGCAAATGCCTTTGCTCCTTCATCTCCAACTTGATTACCCCACATCCTAGTGAAGAGAGAACATGAGATATCAGTTGTGCTGCCCTCCTGACTCTTGGCAATTAATTCTCCCTGTTTCTCTCCCCTCCCCTCCTTTCTGATTACTTCACAGTCTTTCAGGCTTGTGAGGAACCTGGCAGGTACCCTCCCCACTGAGGCAGGGATGTTCCACTGCCTGCACATGGCACCAGTAACCTCTGCTGACTCACCAGCACCCTCAGGCCACAGCACAGAGGCAGCTCTAGGAGACAGCCTGCTGCACCAGGAGTGCTTTCACCTTGCTGCACACTGGTAAGAAATAGTATTTCCAAAGGCAAAACAATCCTTGATTACACAAAGGGTTATTTTGTGAGAGAGGGTAACATGGTACAAGCTGGAGAGATTTGATCAGAAACTAGGGGTACCTGGTCAAATCCTTTCTATGCAGAGTAACCACTTTGAAAATTCACCCTGTATTACGAGGTTTGGAAACACCTCTGCTGATGTCTACGTTGTTGGGTTTTTACAGGGATCCTGGCTTCATGACTCAGAGCCACACTCAGCTTATGGATAATTAATTGGCAGCTCTTTTAAAATCAATTGAACTCTGTGGTATCTAAACATATGGACTTCCAGTAAGTTCCCCAGAATTTCCTTGTCCTTCAGAGCCAGTGCAGTTTGCTATTTCAAAATTTCTGTCAAAGCTAGCTTAAGTCCATTTGGAGTGATCATTTCCTCCACAGGAGAAAACAGGAGTCCTTCACAGAAATTACAGCAAGTACAGCACAGCAGACCCAGCTATATGGAAGTGTGCAGGTTGCTCACTGTATTTGTGAAATGTCGTAGAACAACAAAATTAAAGGCCAAAAATCTGATTGTACAAATACAACTTCCATGTTTCATGGCTACTGTGATTTTCACAATGGCCAAGCAGAGGTTTTTAATTCCATGTATTCAAGTACTAAATTTTAAGAAATGTGTTCTCCTGTAGAGTGAAAAGAGAAACTGGGATTTGCCAGAAGGGATAAAAATAAATAAAATGAATGAAACCTAGCACCTTTCCTGAGAAACAGAGCAGTAACTAAAGGTTTGCAGTACATTCAGACCTCTCTTCAATAATAGCATTTTGCAGTTAGAGACGGCCTAAAAGAAAAGGACAATGTGAACACCCTTTTATTCTCCCAGCTCACAACTTTATCAGCATGTGATGCAGAAAGTTTGACAGGTGTAACAATGACACTCAATAACTGGATGTAGTGCCAATTGTCATAAAACCACATAGACTTAAAAATAACCAAGTATCTCTAGAGGAGTTGTGCTACCATAAAGAAAGTAGCTAGCTGTATATACAGTCCTCTTGTTTGCTTGTTTCTCCTTTAAGGTTCTGTCAGAACAGTGAAAAAGAAAAAAAACAGATGCCAAAACCCAAACCAAACATTGTGTGAACTGAAGAACAACAAAGCAGCCCTCCTTTTCCATGGAAAATGTGCCTATGCTTCTACACTCGTTTGCTCTAATGCTGTTGTTGAGGAAGGAAGGAATAGAAGGAGGAGAGAAGGTAAGCATGAAAAAAAGGAATCCTAAGGGATTTACAGGTGCCTGGCCAAGATCAAGCTCTAACTTCTGCTCTTTTGCACCGAACTTACCCAATTTCAAACATTGTCTGGCTCTTCTGGATGGCCTGGGCAAGGCACTTCCCTCCTTCGCTCGTTATTTTGTTTGCTCCTATTCTGCACAAAGTACAGAAATTGATGAGGTGCATCACTTACAACTGTGCAGCTATCAGAACACCAGTTCAGAAAGCCACACAAGTATTTAAGGCTAATTAACTCTGCAGGTTACCTGCAGTTATCAAAGATTAACCCAGAGTGAAAAATACTGCAGGCACTTGACCTTTGGCTAAAAGACATAATTTTATGTTGTCTTTTGCATATTTTGCATGTCAGCCCTCCAAATCAGAAGTATTGCAGTAGAGTCCTGGGTTTGGTGCTCAGTATGTTAGAAATGAGCTTTAGGAACTGATCTTCAGGGCAAGGACCCCAGCCTTGTTTTTAATATAATTCATACTCTCAGCAATTGCTACAGAGCTCATGAATTACACGCAGCATGTTTCAGGATGCCACAGGGAACAGAGTATTTCTTGACTGTGTGTTTCCAGAGGAGACTGCAGCTGACAGACACAGACTGCAATAATTTCAAGTCTTTCTGTTGTAAGCACAGGCTCTAGGCAGTGGCATAGGTCAGTGCAGCAGTCAGTCTCTGGCTGGAATTTTACACAAGGCCTCTTCTATTTTTGGCCTACATGGATATCAAATGGCTGGAGTTCAAGGGAGAGATAATTGCATATAGATTGATTTAAAGAACAGACCAAACCCCCAACCCTACCCCGCAACCCCCAAGCCACTGCATTTACATAAAACTGTCTTGTTTGGCTGACTTTGGACACATGAATGTGCACTCTATCTCAAAATAGTCTCTAGGGTTACTATGTAGCCTGAAAGCAACCATCTTTCAACAGGCTTTTTTTGTGAAAGCTACACTGAATAAGCAAAGCACTGTTGAAGCACGGAAAGAATTAAGTGCTCCTGGGTTTCAAAATTCTGCAAAAACTTCAAGCAGGAAGGATATGGCCAGAGTGGGGTTTCAGACCAAGTCAGTGGTAGAACATGGACTAGAACCCACGAGTCCCTGGCTGCCTGTTCCTACATTCCCTCCAAAAGCTGACATTGCTGCAGTTACCTCTGGTTTCTGCTATGGTCACAATTAAACCATTGGTTAATGATCTACCTTTATGTCCAACCAGTGTGCATGGCCAGACACTCTTATCTAGGGAAGTTCCAGGAATTAAAGGGAACAACTCACCAAATGAATTTGGGGAATTCCAGAGTTGAGGTAGGACACCAGCACAGCCTGACCCCAGTGGCCCATAAAAGCTCAGACACTAAAAAGCTCAGTACTAAATCCAAGGGAATTTGCCTGCTGGAAGCAGCAGCAAGGTCCATGCACAGCTTAAGCCTCACTCAGGTGCTCAGACTGGATTTAGATAAAGAACAGATCTCATGCACTCCTTTAACTCACTACTGTATTCCAGAAAAGACATGGATTCAAGAGTTTCACCTGCTGCCATCCACTGCTAGACAACTGCAAAACAAATATACAACTGCAACCTAAATTATATTTTATTTCAAATGCAATTTTTGTCTTTTTTTTTCTACTCTTTCTCCCCTTTCAAGTTGCTTAACCTTAATTAGGATAGTGTAGAAAGGAAAAACAATCCAACATACTTAACATATTCCAGGCTTGAACACTCTTCAATTAATTTTGCAACATATTTGGCTCCAACATCAGTGATTTGGTTGCTGTATAAGCTTAAAGAAAAATCACATTGGTAAAAATAGGTTATTACTGCTGTTAAATATTTACAACCTGAATGTTTTATGATGCACACATAGAATCTATCTTTTCTGTGCGGCTTTGTACATATTCACAGTTGCTTGTATTTCTATTTTGATATATAATTCATATTGTGATGGGCTAGATATAAAATATAAGGAGACCAGACTGCAAATCATGAATATTTATATAATTTTTAAAATAAATGGTCTCCACAAGCAAACAAAGCTTCCCTTTTTTCCTGTGCTAGTACAGAAATAATATTGCCAGAAGATAAGGCACAAGACAAAACACCATAATGTACTTTTGGTCTTTTAAAAGACATAAAATCCCCTTGCAAATATTACTGAAGAGCAGATACCTGAGCAGTTGTACTTACATTAGGGCACTGGAGGAAAAAAGCTATTCTTGGTATTCAGGTTCACCTTTCAAAAAGTCATTTTCATGTAGCTACTTAACCAAGAGTAGGAAGTCAGAGCTAATGTGCCTTCCAGCTTCAACTTCATTAACAACTAATTAAGCTCTTGAAAGAAATTAGTATCACGAACATGACACTTGAAACTGCATGTTCCTGACAGCAGTCTCTACCAAGCTGCATCTGCTTTGCATAGTTGAAATAAATCAGTTTACAGTGGAGAAAACAGCAGGCTATAACTACACATGCTCTCTTGCTTGCAGTCTATCCCTTCCACAGAAGAAGGGTTTCGGTATAAAAATTAGCATGCTCACACAGCTCAGTAACCTGACAGTGGTCCACACTGTGCCAAAGAAGGGTTTGATGCCAGCAGGAGGCCGTGAGGGAGTGTGATGGGAAACTGTGGTCCTTGTCCCAGTGAACTGTCACAGAATCATTTCTGACACAAAAAGCTGCTTTGCTTAAACTGTAGTTCCCACTCCACCTCTGCTGTGTCAGTACTGACAGCATTAGAGTTTTATTTTCTAGTATCACTGCTATGTTTTGCTCCCAGCTGGGTACATACCCCAAAAAAGACACAATTTGGTACTTGGAGAGTTCTTCATACAAGATCCTCACGCCGTGATCTGTGACCTGATTTACACTGAGCCTGGAAAGCAGGGAATGAAAAGTCTGAATCAATACATACTAGAAATGTTCATAACCTGTAACTTAACAAATGACTGGAGGCCTATACATTTTCCTCTGATATTTTAACAGGTCCTTATGCCACATAATAAAAGGTGTTAAAGGAAATGTGAGCTCACGTTCATGTGGCTCATTCCAAAACTGATAAAAATCAGAAAGCCCCAGATCTCCTAGGTAATGCTCTGGCAGCTGTCCATAGAACTGAGAACAATAAAATGTAGGAAGTCAAGACTCCAGATAAACATCTCACCCTCCTCCTGTGCTTACTGTGATTGCAGGAAGAAAATCTGCTTAACACCCTAGCAAAAGCAAGCTGTCCAAACTACTAGTCTTGCAATCTTCTCTGCAAGTACATAGTGAAAGTCAGGCATCTTGAAAGTTACAACACATTCAGGCTTCACCAAATAAAGATTGTGAAAAGCCCTGGCCAGAAAACAGAACTGCACTCCCATGGGTCTGCTAGATGTTTCTAATTTTATTGTCCCAGCCAGACACAAAACAAATCAATGTCAGTCATTCACAGAATAAAAATGCTTCTTCTCACAGTTGTTTGGGGTGGGGTTTTTGTTGTTGTTGTTGTTTTAGGGCTTTTTTTTTTTTGTAACTTCTCAAGCCATTTCACCTCATGGACAGGTTCAAGTGAAGCATTCCAATTGCCATGAATCACATTTTCTGGGTAAAGCTGTCCCTATGAAAACATTTTGACCACATTTAGTTTGCAGACAAACTCAGTAGCTGAAAATTTCCTGCTGAGAGTCCCTTATCACCAACAGCCTCCCCAGCCTTTGCTAGTTATCAACGTGGTCCCTTTGGAATGTACCAGCACACAGGAGAGATCAGCCAATTTCTACACATCAGGACAGCCTGCTTCTTTGAAAGGGATAGTCAAGTCATTGGAAACAACATTTCCTGACCTGCAGAAATTGCTCATTAGAAATAAAAGTTCCAACATCTGAAGATCCATAAAGGGATCCTAAAAGGGCAACCTAAAAGACTGTTTGGTGCTGGGGATGATGTTAGGATCAATCAATCACACTGTGTATGGCATGATCACATGATAGGCATGAAGAATGAAAGGCTGGCCTTTTCTTCTTTGTTTTGTCTTACGTACTTATGCATTTTTCCCAGGAGTTTCCTTATTGCTTTCTCCTGGGAGATCAGTCAATTTGCAAACAACTGGGAAAAAAAAAAAACAAGTCACTGTCTTTGATTTATTCCTAGAGGAAAACAAGGCAAGGCACAGCCAAACAGGAGGAATAAATCCAATTGCTAAAAAAAAAAATTCTTATGAGGCTGAAGGAGTTTTAAAATATATATATATACGAAGTTCCTGATTTTCTGCACGGAAATGTTTGGACAAGTAAGATATAGCTACATGGTACAAGCTCAAAGGGCTGGAGGTGAAACAATCTGGCCTGTGATGTCAGAGGTAGAGTCAGTTCTCCCTGTTCACACAAAGCCATGTCCTCCCTTCACAGCACCTCAGGGGAAACACCGTATCTGAAGGCGTCAACTACATTCTTTCATGGATGTACATGATAGTTTTTGTCCGATGAAAGACAGACGTTTTGACGGGATGCAAAAGCAAGAAATTCAGAGCTTCTGATCAAGGGTTATTGTGAATTGGGGAACCTCCCTTACCCCCTATGACCAAGGGCAGAGATGGCCTGAGGCAATCTTCAGATAATGGAGGATGTCCTTATGTTTCCTTTTTCCCTTAAGCACCTTCTGTCATAAAAATCCTCTTCTGAGACAAAACATTTTGAGATGGAGCTAAACCTACAGGTTTGATCAGTCTGTGCTTCTAAGGATGACTTTCCACCCTTTCCACTTTGGTTTCCAAATTCACAGCTTATCTCTGCTCCTGTGAACAAAGATTTCAGAAGATCTGAAACATTCATTTCCAGCAGCACTAATCCTCACCTTTCTCCACTTGTGATATCAATTCCTTCAGCCCACCAGTTTGTGGAATAAATGAACAATATGCAAGGACCTGCTTACAGAGACCCCTACCTGATCACTGCCAGCTTGCTGAAACAAGGCTGCAGCTGCTTTATTCCATAGTCATTGATGTTGTTGTTGTCCAAATCCAGAGCCAGGTGCTTTTGGAAGTGGTGCAGAACAAAGGAAATGGCGCTGCAGTCGGCAGAGCAGGCATTGCAGTAGGCCAGCTTGATGTAGTTGGCGTGCATGCGGCGGGCTGCCATCCTCCCCACCTTCTCACTCTGCGTCTCGTACAGGCACCTCAGCATCCACACAAAGTTGGGCTGCACCTGCACCTGATTGTAGCTTTTAAGCCTGGACCGAGTGTAGCCTTTCAGGCGGGATTTCATGTTCTCCCCAAGGTATGTGATGAGTGTTTTTCTCTTCCTCTTAATGACCGCAGGCGAAACTAAATGTCTGAAGAGCTTCTGCCTGGATCCAGAAAGCAGGCCACAAAGAAACATGTTGGTAAAATTAAAGTGCTCTTTATTTTGGAAAGGATCCTCCCCTGCTAGCTGTTTCTTCAACCAGGGGATATGAAGGCAAGTAGTCTGAGCAGTCTCCATGGAAGAACATTCATTGAAAAACTCAAGTAACTCCTTGGTACCCACCTTCTCCTCCATAACCAAAAACAAAGCTGTGAAAAAAGACTGAAGGGTTAAGTGCAAGAACTCATAAGTGGCCTGACTGTCACAGCCACTGTAACCTTTAACTGTCCTGAGAAAGCCCAATTGCAAATCTTCTTCAGAGATGTTTGCCGATGAGACTTCCTCCTGCTCAAAGATAAAGGAAGAGTTCTCCATCCCTTTGTATGCCATTTTACCCAAAGCTAGAAGACTTTCCTTTCTTGATTTGAACATCTCTGCTTGGCTCCTGATATTGCTCTTCAGCAAACTTGTTTTCACAGATCGGTTCAGGTGGACTTCAATCATGAGCAAAAATACATCTGTTAATGTAACAGAACTGTCTGGAAGCTCATGGCTGTCAAACATGGAATGGAAGTGCTCAAAGCATTTAAAGATAATCCAGCAAAATAAAGGCACTGAACACAAACTGCAGAGATTTGGGTTAGCTTCCAACTGGTTTGATACCAGTGCTCGTTGCTGCTCATCTTTGAAAAACATAGCTGTGTATTCCTTCAGGTTATTCCTGGAGAAACCGCGGAGCAACACTTTCTTCCTAATGATGTTTTTTTGGATTTCAGTTCCTGTCCTGGCAGTAAGAATTTTCTTGGATCCCTTAAGAAGCTTTCCTCTGAGAAGGCTTACGAGCAGTGCCAGGGGGTGGATGGGTTCATTGGGTGAGCATACCTCAGGTACACTGCTGAGATCAAAGTTGGAATAGATCTCATCAAAGCCATCAAAAGTGAAAAGAACTGTATGAGGGAACTGCAAGATGTGATGGAACACTTCTGCAGGGTCCTGGTCTGGGTAGCAATTATATTTGAAGAGCAGATCTTTCAAACATATGGCTTCATCTTCCTTGAAGCAGCTAAACATCCTACACCGAAAACGGAAGAAAAACTTGGCCCCTATGTCCAATTCCTTCCTGGCCCAAAGGCTTTGTATCTTTTGCAGCAAGATGGATTTTCCAATTCCTGCATCCCCGTAGACATAAATAGTCTCTCCATCTTCATTAATTAGCCCAACTGCATCATCAAAAAGGGCTTCTAATTGACCCACCTGGCCAAGACTCTCATTGGTAAAACTGACCAGCTCCATAATACTGTTGGAGTAGATTTCTTCAAGCAGCACCTCCTCCTTCTGAGCGTACAACATAAAAAACTTGGAGTCCCGTCCCAGGTCATGTCTGAGTTTCTGGCAATACCTGCTAACTAAAAAGACAGTGAACTACTATTAAAGAGACTATTATTTAAAAACCTATGTATACAATGACCCACTTCTTTGGGAACTCAAATGGGGTAATAAACTAAAGTAATTCTAATGTGGAAAGGATTCTTTGGCAGATTAATTCTATTTGTGCTGCCATCATCACCCCCTTGGGAAATTCAGGTGTTAAAGAAAGGTCACATGTAAGCCACCACTTTCTGAAAGCCAGTACTGATGCTGCATTGGTTTAAGGGGTTGCTATCCTCCAGCTGAGACTCAAAGCCAAGTCCCTGACCCTTTGTCAAAGGCTGCTTAACTCTCTGCCAAGGCTTGTTGGACTTGTTGGTCACTGATTTCACTGTACTTGTATTCTAACTGCAGTTCTATCAGGTAGGTGGTTATTCTTTCCTAACTTCTTTAGTCATTTATATTATTGCATACAGAAGCCATGCATTTTAGAAACCTAGTACCAGGCACCTCAAAAGATTTTTTAAGAGGACAAAAAAAACCACAAGAGAATCTCAGTTATTGCACAACGTTGGCTTGTGGTTTTCAACAGAAACTTTGCTTCAGATGGGGACAAAGTAATTCTCATATTTATGTAGTATGGAAAAACCTCTCCAGAGGAAATAATTTCGGCAATACTTAAATTCTGATTTTTATGGTTGCTAAAAATCATCATTTAGGATGACAATAATTCTGGTCGGAAGGGACTTCAGAAGGTCTAGTCCTACCTCCTGCTGAGAACAGGATCATTTCTGACATCAGATGAGCTTACTCAGGGCTTTGTCTAGTTAGATTTTGAAAACCCCCATGGAGACTGCACAGCCTCCCTGGGCAACCCTCCTCGTTGCTTGACTGTTCTCATCATGAAATACTGGCTAGTCCATGGCCAAAACATCACAGTGTTGCTAATAAATTGTAGTAGAGGCCTAGAAAATACCACAGCTGGCACAAGGTGGTTCTGCCCTTGTGTTACATACCCACAACCAAATGCAGAAAGAGCCTGAGTTTAACAAAACAGGATGTCATTTATCAACATCACCCTTGTGTTATACAGTGTGCCTTATAATATGGCTAATTAATTTTGCCTTTTAATTTTCCCTGGCTGTGCCTGCCTAAACTCTTACTCTCTTGTCACTTGGTTGGAGCTTCCTACATAGCAGAGCAGTTCAGGGAAGGGATAGAGATGCATGACCTTACCTGGATCTGTATTTACCACAGGTTTGCTACAAATATTCTCTGAAGGCTTGTAACCTATTTCATCCAGCCAAGGCTGAAGCTCATAGTAAGCATCAGTGACTTTCTGCAGAACATAGACGAAATATTCCGAAACTTCTTCTCCCTTGCTTTGAACCAAGTCTAGAATTTTGCGAACCTGAAGAAACACCACGGGAAAGATCATTGATACACAGCATTTTATCACAGTAATCCTTGTCAACTGCTTTAGGATTCTTTCTGGAGTGGAGCAGGGGGCCAGAATCAAAACTGGTGCTTCAAAAGGGTGAAATCAAAATCCCTCTCTGAACTGGAACCACCACAAAACCCAACTGCCGTTTGTGTTTGAATGCTGTGAGAGAGTTGGTTCTGCAAGTTAAGGTCTGAACTTGTAGCTCAATCACACTAACCAGAAACAAAATGGATAAATACCACTCCTCAACAGGGAACCCAAAGGATTTCCTCAGCTTGGCTACATAATGTATTTTAAATCCTGTGCTGTTCAAAATGAAAATAGAGGTGGTTTCTCAGTGCCCTAAATTCACCCTCTGTTTTGTAAATATTCTAGTCACATTTGGATTTACCTCAGGATCCATCAGGTCCACATCAGGATAGGCTGAATCCCTCCCTGGATCTTGATGCTGAGCCAAAACCCTACAACTTTTCCTTCCAACAGAGCAAATCAATTCTCCAGGCTCTCTCTGTACAATGGCCCCTCTGCCTGCAGTCATTACCAAAACCAATGGCTACCAGGCAGTGGCTGGAGCAGTTCAGCACAAAGTGTCACCTCCACAGGCAAGGCAGAGGGTGATCTCTGTGCACCAGTACAAGGCAGTGCTAGTATAAAACCCTCTGCAAGACAGAGCAGTCATCTGGAGGCACACTTTGAATGTCAGGATCCCCTTGCTAGAAATGAATGAAGAATGCAGTTCTACACCAGACAAAGGATTTCCAGAGACTGTGGTCTCTTGTGAACTTAAATCAGGGTGATGTACAGGCAGCACAGCAAATATGGAGCATTTTCTGACAATTTGTATGCTCTAAAAAGCAGTTTTATGCCTTCCAGAGAAGCTCCCACAGAGTCTACTTCACTTACACTACTGTGGCCTGCTCTCTGTCTCTGCACAGACTCCTGATGCATGGCCTCCCCCTCAGCTTTGGCACAACAACCATGCATATTATGGTGAACAATAAGAAACTGAGATAATCATACAGTGTGCATTTATTCAGCTTTGACCCTACATACAGCGTGAGCACTGTGTTACCATTTCAACATGCCAGCAAGAATGATTATTTTATGAAAATGTGTACTGTTGGTGAAGTCCAAGGTCTTTGAATTTTTTACGGTTTGCCTGCCCCTAACTGTGACAGGGCTCTGAAGCTGCCTGATTGGTTGGTCTGGGAAACAATCTCCTCAGCTGTTTCAAGCTACAATGCAAAGACCGACTGTGTAAACTGTAATTTTCTCCTAATGAAAGGAAATAATTCTTACTACTGATGTCCAAAGATGAATTAAAACCCCAAATACGCCAGGATACATCAATCTTCCACAGAAACATTTACAACGTACATAGGTCTTTAAAGAGAAAGGAAGGTGTTTATACAGACAACAAACAATCACTGACTTCTAAAACAACATTCCATTTCTGCCTCTCCTAAAGCAGGATGATCTATCCCACAGCATCCTAAGCAGATTTTCCTTGCTATACTCTAACAACTATGTGGCCACATCTTTATCAGAGGACAAAGCCGCAGCTGGGAGGGACAGAACAGCAATTATCACCCTGCTAAATTCTTACAGCTGCCAACGGGCATAACCAGCAGTGCCAGCTGAGCTGGAAAGGGATGTGCTGGAGACACTCATCCAGGAAGAACGGGGTGGGAAAACTCCAGAACAACAAAGATTAGAAAACACACTAGATGTAAAATTGTCGGATGAACCCTTAAAATCTGGTGATAAACTGAAAGTAACCAAAAGCTTCACTGGCTAGAGAAAAAACAATTATACCTTATCTGCTTGAGTAGGAAACTGGACAACAATCTCTGCATCCTCAGTGGAGAAGTAGTCGTTCTTAATCAAGTTATCAATCAAGCACTGCGTGTTTCGGATCCTACCGACCAGAAGCTCTCGGTGAACCTTCAGCAAAGCAATGAAGGACTGAGGGCTTGCTCCTGGAGGTTTGCTTACAGAAATGTCCACATTAGCACAAAGTTGGCCTTCCATAGTTGAGATACCAAGAAGCTGCTCCACCAAGCCTCATCTTTGAAAAACTGTCCATTTGTAGTGACAGGTCAGGTCGGATTTAACTTCAGGCAAACGGGAAATCTGTCCTTCACATCACCGAGCCTGCAAAAAGTAATTGTACAGAACCTCAGTTTAAACCTTATTCTGTGCACATACATCCTTCACTTAGACATCACAGAATACTCCCAAACTCTGTGAAGTACCATGGCCAACTTCTTAATAACATTTCTTCCTTAGGTATTTTCATTTATTTGTTCAAGTTTTGAAAAATAAAATATTTACAACAGGCAGTCTCCCTCCTGTACCAGTATTTTACTCTAGCTTGCCTCAAACACCAGCACTGACATATGCTTTATTAACTGCCTGTTCCTAATGCATAATTTAATTTTTTTTATTAGTTTTTCATGTTTCAGTAGACAAAGCAGGGCATCTGTCCAAACACAATCTGGACAAGGAAATAAACAGAATAAAATTATACTTCACAGCAATTAATTTTGTAGGAGGAATTAATTTACAGTAGCAATTCACTCTGCTTTTTCATTGTTACAAAAAGAGACTGTAAGAAGTGCTGCAAATATAATACCTGTTCCTGAAAGCAAGGCCTTGTGAACTCTGAGGCAGTTTTAGCTAAACTAGGAAAAAGAGTTTAGCTTCTAAGGATACAAGGTTCATGAACATCAGGAGGGAGGTTATTCTGAAACCATACTCTTTAGCACAAATGTTCTCTCCTTGTTGGCAAATATATACACAGTGTATGCCCTTGTTCTCCAAACCACCTCTTGGGAGTTCTTTTTAGATGTTCATTTATTCCTCTTTTTCTCCACAAGGCATAAAGCAAGAGGAATCAGGGTCAGACTGCTCTCCATTGTATTACTAAAGCAGGGCTTCTTGTAATTTTAGTTAATTTGCCCACCATACAGTAGGCATGAAGTTATATTGTAGCTACAATTCAACAGTAAGTTCATTTAGGTACTGTTTAGGTACAAACTTGCACATATGATTTCCCATGCAAGAAGCTAATGTTTTGCCAAGATCACAACTGAATCACCTCCACACAGACAGTGAGAATCTGCATGATCAACACAAATGACTGACAACGCCCTGCAACAGTTAAAACATACTGTTGTTTCAGCAGGTCAAGGGATATCTGGAAGAATGTTCTTAAGATTCTGATTACAGTCTTATTAACAAAACCAAAAGACAAAACCCTTCAACAATTCTGTAGATGTGCCAACTCTGTTGCTACAAAATTCTCACAATTTCCCAAGACATTTGCAGTGACGGCAAACTTTCTCAAATGCTCCCCAGCACTCCACTGTCAAGCTATTACTGAGCCCTGCCAGCTCACAGATTATTCTAAGTGACCTGCTACTGGAACAATCTCACTTCTGTGGGTTTTCTATATCAGAAGCTGCTGTCTGCATCAGTGAAGCTTCTCCTGCTTGATGCTGGAGAAGGACACAGTTTATGGCACTGCATTTTAGTGATACTATCTACACTCAAACCAGCAGGGCAAACCAGCTTAGCCCCTCAGATTTCCCAGTAGGTCCCAATTTACGGTTGCTGATCTGCATGGATGCAGATAACTGCATTAAGAGCTGGGCTCTCCAAGGGCTGAAACCTGATAAATCCCCAGCACAACTGTGCCGGGTCACAGCCAACTCCCAAAACGGCAAAACTGTTTCCAACAAACGGAATGTAACCAAGTGATCTGAATTTCTTACCACACCAGTAAGTGACTGCATCTACCCAAGACAAATCAAGCTTTCATTACCCCATTCAGATGACCCACCCGAGGAAGTGGCTGATTTCTGAGTCACTCAGCTTTCCAGAAGCCACACTGGCACATCTCTTTGTTCAAGAAAGCTCATTCCGTGAATGAAGACCAAGCATGCTGAAAACATAATTTAGCCTCAAGTATTTGTAGGCTTTAGTTAAAGAGATAGCATCATCTTAAAACATGCAATTAAAATATTAAACCTATTCTTTCAAGATACTGCATCCACCCAACATTCCTTGCTTGCTTTGGTTATTCCAGGACCACATTATTCTAATGCATTTTCTTTCTTCCTAATTTGTAAGAAGAACTGAGACAAATATTCAGAAAACCATAAGAATAAACCAACATGCTGTAAAGTGTACAAAGCAAATAGAAGTATTTTCTTTACTACTTCATTTCCATCTACAAAGAGCATAAGAAAAGAAAGAAGAAATACAGCAGCAGGATAGAACATGATATGGAATGACCAGAAGGTCTCAAAGATGTCTGCCCTGCACCTGACCACGTCCAAGTCAGTACAAACCATGGCTGCTCCTGGAAGGGGTGTGCATACAAATGCTGCAGGACAGAGCAGGTTCCTTTTCACACAGGGTGATCCTCAGGAGAATGGAGAAACAAGAAACCAAGCAAAAAGGAATATAAAGAGAGGTGAAACATCAGGGAGGAAAGGAGAAAGAACAAAAATGCCAAGCAGGAAAGTCAGGACTGGCAATATGAAATCTGTGCATGATAATGTATTCAGTGATATTTTCAATGAAAATACTAAATTTAATGCAAAACCCCACAACATCCAGTACTGGAGTACTTAGTATTTTTCATCAGTCCTTTTTAGTAAAAAAAAATGGAAATTTCCACCATTCACAGACTAAGAAAATCCATACCAGATGAAGAGCTGAACACTTTAAATGGTGCTGGAACAGAAAGACTTCCTGCTACATCTATGCATAGCAAAATGTATCAGCTGTATGAAGAAACTTGACATATATGATTCTGTTTCACTAGGGCTTTCTTTGTGTTGTTGGGGTTTTTTTTGCAGTTGGGGTGATTTTGGTGGTGTTTTTAAAAACATGAGGCCAGTATGTGACAACATGAGGTCTCCAGCTTATCTGCAAGCCCATCACCTCTCTTTCTGCAGAGTCCCAGCTTCCATAGTGCTTCAATGTGAGTTTTTCAGTGAGGGAACACAAGGTTGCAAAGTCTCTTGTGGAAGGTTCTGTCAGTTTTACAATGCTAGGTTACACACCTGGTATGTTTAAAGGTAAATGCTTATGCAGCTTACAAACAGGCATTGAAAGGACTAGAGTGCATACAGTGTTCTGTGCCTTATCTTGGGCCCTCCAGATGCTGGATTCAATTCCAGTGCAATTTGTGTGACTGACATTGCATCAGTCATGGGGATGCTGGTAGAAAAGACTGAGGCACACATTAATGTGAGACACCTCAGTGTACTGCCTTCCACTTCTGAAAGGGAAAAAGTGAATAAAATAATTTTTCTGAAAGACACCTTAAGGCTCTTACGAGTTACGGTCAAAACAGATCACCTGTTCTAACAGCAACAGCTTGTGAACACATCTGTTTGGAGAAATGAGCAAGAAAAAGGGAAAGACTTGCAAGCTTGACAGAATAGCTGAAACAGCAGAACACCTGAGGAGGAATGGAGACAGACAAGACAGATACCTGAATGAAGCAGGAGTCTGGTACGGGGAAACAACAGGAGAAAGACTTATGGGGAAAAGATTTCTATCTGGGAACAGAATGGACTTCTTGTTCCTAAGAGGAAAAATTTAAAAAACCCCAATTACTTACTGAAGAGGCTGCCAATGATGTTGAAGAGGAAATGTAGTTAGCCATTTTGAGGACAGCAAAGTCCATCAGCTGAAGAAGGCAGGAAACAGACTAGAAGGAATTAAAAAGAACCCAGAATACCTACCCATCAGCTGTAAAAGCCAAGAAGAAAGGGAAGACAGGGTCTTGGCCAAATGAAATGTTGATGGGGATTGAAGTGATATGAGAAGCAACAGCAAGTGTGGCAATCAATGCAATCATAAACCTGTGCCACTGAGAATAAAAAGAGGAAGCAAGATGGGGATCAGGCCAGGAATAAGGAGGGAAATGAAACAGGGAAATGAAATTTGTCATAGTAAGAGGTACAGTAAAAGCATCGTACTTCCAGCAAGGTTTTGTACAACCCATGTCAATAAACTGCAGTGGCACCGATGCCTTCTGCACGAAGGCACTGGCACTTCTATCTCGTGTTTCCTCTGAGCTCCCTCTACTCTCAGCGTTGTGCATTGTCATTTCTACTTTCCCTGGCCCTGGCCTCCACACATCCTCTTTTTACTGAGATCCCCTAGCTCTTTCTTCTAACAAAACTGTGATGCCTGTTCCACTTCCAGTGCTGCAAGACCCCTGACAGCAAAGAATGTGCTGGTTTATTGCAACAATGTCTTATGTTGTAGATAAAGTGGCTGAAGGATCTTACAGAACAGCTAAAACACATTTCAACTTCTGGGTCAGCTAGGGAATTGAGTCCTTATTGAGCTGGCTGCTCCCAAGGAGACTGTGTAGAATGATGCAGTAAAGACAATACAAGGAGCAAATTAATTAACAACTGTCCCTTAAAGCAACTAATTAGAGACCAACCTAGAATATTTCTGAAGAGCTGAAAACTCAGTCAATACTACTTCTTCTGCAGTCTTGCTATCCTGACAAGAACTGTTCCTCTAAATTGCCTGTGAAATAAAGTCCTCTGCTGTTACCTAGTTACCTGCAGCCAGCAGCTGGATTATCTTCAGGATTTACACAGGCCTAGTGGCCAGTTGTGGCAGGATCACAGTGAAGCACACAAACCTGAGTGCCAGCCCAGGGCTAGTGGAGTCCCCATTAGCACAGCCGTCTGTCCGTAGCATTCAAAACACGATCACTCTTCCAGAGGTGGCTGTATGAAAACATTTCACATGAAATGGAGCCTACGCCCTTTGTGACTCCAAGTCAGATTTGTTTCCTGAGAAAAGCTATTTTACAGTGCCAGTTACTCACTACAGAGTCATAACAGCAAGAGAACTGCAAATTTTGGTATACTTGTTAATCTGGACCCTGTCAAGCCAGCATAAATTCAACTTTTTGCTATCATTGGGAGAGACAGAAAAGGGATTGATTTTCCACAGCTTATGTGATGCATGCAACAGCAGTCAGTCTTTTGTCGCCCTGTTCTTCTAAGCCTTCTAATGTTTACATTTTTGTAATGGAGTTTCTCACACGCTTTTCCTGTAAATAATGACTGTTTTGCATTCCTTTCTGGAGGAGGAGAGAATTGATGGACTGTTGGTTTGACCAGTGTGGTTGGAGAAGTGGCAATTTTATCCTCCAATCCATGGTCACTTTTATAACTCTATAAATATCAAAGTCCAGAAATAAATGAGCCTTTTTTGCTTTGGATATCTCAGCATGTGAGTGTCATTCATTTCATGTTGTATTGCAGCAGTCTTTGACTATAATAAGTGAATAAAACACCTATTTCTACACAGCAGCTCTCACACTTAAAAGAACTTCAGCTATTTTACTTAGTTCAAGAACAGTAAAAAACATGCAGAGATCACAGGCAAACAGGCACATGTGCTACACAAAAAGTCTGCATGTTTGATGAGAAGCAATGCAATGTATTCCCAAAGGTACTAAAAAATAGCCTTTTATTATTATAGCAAAAATGGTGCATTGTACAGAGTCCCTGTGCAGATCTTAAATTATTCTGTTTGTGTGAATTAAAGCATACTCATCACGCCCCACTTCACAATGTCTAACTATCATCAGTGATGCTACACATGTCAATAAATGCCCAGGGAGCCATATGTTAACATCACGTTCCTGCAAATCCATTACAACTCATGCTCTTGCATCCCTCTGGGCTCCTAGAGATCAGCATCTTTCAGTGGTTTTCCCTCCCTCCCCTCTCTCCCTCTCTTCTGACTGTATCATAAGCTTTTGTAAGCATCCCTAGTTATTTGAAGAGCAACAGATATAAAAGAACACAGAAGAAATTATTTCTGCCTCCATCTGGTAAAATGACAAGCTTTTCTTTAAAAGGCAGAGGCTTTGACAGAAATATTCACATCCCTCACAGGTTTTGTTCCTACATATCACAACAGATTCCTCTGTATAGAAATATAACTTTATATATAGTGTTTGGACGTATTAAGAAGCCCCTGTCAGGAAGACTTTATGTGGCTTCCTTGTAACCAGCTCCCGGTAGGAAAAGATCAATAAATAATAAGGAGCCACTAGTAGAAAGCAAAGAAACTTCCTCCAATCAGAGAAATCTTGGGGATTTTTTTTTTTAAGAGACAGAGGAGGAGGGGGCAATTTACTGTCGTCTATAAACATGGAACTGCTTTTCTACTGTCATTTACTATTTTCACATTGAACCAGCAGTGAATCCTACACGAAAAGTGCAGCGGATGGAATCACGGAACTGATGGAATCACGGCCAGGCCACGGGGCACCATCCTGCCCTGCGAACCGCTCCCGCCTCCTTCCCTTCCAGCTTCTTTCGCCTTAGGTGGGCAAAGCACCGGGGCCTAAGCGAGTGCCCCGTGACTCCGCGCCGGGATTGGGATCTCCGCTGCGGCTTTCGGGGAAGCAAATGGCTCACGGCCGCTCACGGGGCAGCGAGGTGGCCGCCAGGGCGGGATGCATCCCTCCCACCTCCTCCGTCCCTGGGACGTCGCCACCCGTCCCCAACAGCCCTCAGGAACACCACGTCCTCGCCAGCATCCGGAGCACCATTTACGCCGGGCAGCGCTGCTGTGTTTCGCACGAAGGCGCTGTCCCCACGCCGCGGAGATGCGGGCGCTGCTGCCCGTCCCCGCTCGCCGCTTCCCGCTCCCCGCCAGACGGCGCCGGCCGGGCGGGAGAGACCCTGCTGAGGAAACACCAAGGAGCCCCGAAGTTTCCAGCTCGGGAGCGGCGCATCCCTTCCCCTCCCACCTTGCAAGCTTTTCAGGCGGCACCACAGAAACTTTGCTTTACAGAAAGCAGACACTGGAACCCGGCAGCCCTCCCCCCCGGCAGCCCGCCTGCCCCCCGGCCCTTCCCCGGCACTCACCGCGGCCGCGAAGGGACGGAGGCCAGGGGAGGAGCCCACGGGCGCTTCCCTCACCCCCTCCCGCCCCACACACGGACCCTCCTCCCCAGCGGGAAGCGGCTCCTCCCCGCGCAGGAATGGCCCCAGGCTTCCCCTTCACCAGCATCGCATTCCCCTGCGCACCCGCCCCTCCTCCGCCGAGAGGTGCCAGGGTGTCCCTCGGCAGTGATCATTGCCCTCGGTCAGGCTCCCCCCGCGCAAGGATACTGCAGAGTATTATTTCTGTTTTCTTCACCCATTTAAAGGTTGAAAAGCCCAAGGTGCAATTTAAGAGTAAGGCAAAAGAAGTGGTGCTGATGCAGAGGAGTGCTTCACGCATATTTTTGTACTCCCTACTGACTTTACATCCATTAAAAAACACAAATAGCCAATGGAGGCTTCAGCTGCATTCCCACATCACCAGTTTTTATTTATATCAGCAACGCATTCTGCACAGGGAGGTTGTGGAGTTTTCCCCTCCAGAGACATTCCAAACCCACCTGGACATGTTCCTGTGTCATCTGTTTGAAGTGACCCTGCCTTGACAGGGTGTTGGACTGGATGAGCTCCAGAGGTCCCTTCCAACATTAACAGTCTGTGGTTCTGTGATATTCTCGAGGGGTGCACACTGAACAGGCATGGCAGAGGTTTGGTAATCACAATTTTATTTACTCAAACTAGGCAGTGCTAATATGGAAAGTACCATGTTTTACAGCAGTCACCGTGCCCAACTCTGGAAATAAGCATATTATATCAGGACAGCAGCTACACATACCTGGCAGAAGTTTATAGAAAATATTTTATACAGAGAAGACATGGTCAGTCTGTTATTTTATAATTTGTTTATCTAAGCAGTCACACAGTGACATCAGTTATATCTTACACCTCTCTGTACATCAAGAGAAAAAAATACACTATAGAGAGGATAAGCCAAATCTCAGTGATTTGACATCTTCCAGGTTGTCAATTTTTTCTCATCCCCCATGGACACTGCAGGGGTTGCAAAGTACCATGAAAACAAATACTCCATATATTACAGAAGCTTCCAGTTTTGCATTGGACTGTCAAACTGTGGGGAGGAAAAAAACCAAAACAAACAAACAAACCCCAAGAGGCCAAGTCTGTTCATTTAGGGTTTAAGCGACAAAAAACCCCCACAGAATAAATGTGCTAGGGCTTAAAGGAGACTTTCTGATTTCACTGGACCAAGGCCTAGATAGGCAAACAAGCCAGTCAAAAAGGTAATTAAATATCAAACTAAAATGAATTCTTTAAAAATGCCTTGGTTATAGATAACCAGTTCACCTATGACTTTCACGAGACATGGAAAGGAAGGAAGCTATGATAGTTTGAATGAGATGCTTTGCTGAATATTGTCTTCAGGCTCAGGCTGCCTTTTGGACTTAGCTTTAAAACATGGAAGGAGTTTTAAAAATGCTAGTTTTTTATTAACTATAAAACAGGAACAGGAACTTCATAGCATCAGATAGGTTGGGCTTTAAACCATTAAGAGAAGTAGCAGAGAAAAATGTTTAGGCTTAGAGGTTTGAGTTTGTAGTTATGTATACATAAAACTTTAACAAACACATGACTTTATCCTGCAGCCCTTTTTCCTCAGAAGGCAACAGGTGCCAAAACTCATGAAGATGGCCTTTTCTTTTAAAAAGGTCAGTAAACTGGACATGAAGCACAAATTTACATGCAGCACTGCATGACAGTTACAGAAAGATAATTTCTAAATCTGCAATGTACTTACAGCATGTACTTCAGCATGTAGTCAAGATATACATACAAAAAGAAGTTACCAATGTCAATGTGTCTTCAGACTGCAAGTTATGTCTAATGGTTTACTGTAGATGCACAGCAAACTCATCTTTTCTTGATGAATAAAGCAACTGTTGATCAGCACAGTGAGGAGAGGTATCTAAATCAAGGTGAATGGCCAAGCAAATGCAGAGGCATTCTATGCAGAATTTATTTTGTCTGCTTTAATAGCAGCTTCAATCTCTTCCATGATTGGCACCGGTCCTGCATAGTTATTAGTTTCAATAGCTTCTAATTTCTCCTGATAATCAGCTGGCAAACCATTCTGTTTTGCACCCATGCAGATAACCTATAATTAAAACGGAAAAAAAAAAAAGCCTTCAGTAATAGAAAGGGCAGACTCCTCCAAACAATCACTTGAGTAGGAGGAACCATTTAAGTTACCCAGAGAATTTATTTCAAATAGTGCTATTTGTACCTAAGGTTAGCCAAAGGCTTCTGGGAGACCAGAACAGCATGAACAAAATTACTCTGAAAAGGCTTTTAACTACCCCTGAGATTCTGATGTGGTGCTGAAGTACACAAGACTCTCTAATTAAGCTGTTATTCAGTTATTCCATTCTTTCTTCCAAACAAGATGATAATTTCAGTAATATATGCTGCTTCTCACTCAGGTGTGACACTAAAGTTGGCTGAAAATTTAAAAAGTAGTTATTTTTAAAACTAAGCTGTCCAAAGGACAACAATGAGCACCTAGACAGAGTACAGGAAAAACAGAAACAGACAACTCAGTGAAAAAGCACAGATTCCTTAGTTTGTTACTGCAGCTTTCCTTCCATACATAAAATAAACTGAAGTATTGGTGCAGAAGAAAAGATGTGAGATGTGAGTAAGAGGAGAAGAGGAAGTTGTAGTAACGCAGCTTGAAGGAGACACCAGCAAGGTTGCATATAGAAATGAATATTCTAAATATGCTTCCATGCATTTAACAGCATGCATTTCAAGGATGAGGTGTCTAGAGAGAATGAATTTTGCCACAAAAAGTACATCACAGTAGATGGATGTAGTTCAATCACTATGTGATTATGTCTTTTAAGTTTTTAGCTCTTCTGCCTGGTTAACTTAAACAAAACAAAACAAAACAAAACAAAAACAAAAGAAAACCACCCAAAAAAACCCTGGGGGCACAGGAGAAGAACAGAACTAACAACTGCTCCTGACAGGACCAGGAAGGAATGATAAAGTTGCCAACAGTGGAGGTCTGCACTTTCAGCATACCAATGAGAGCTGACACACAGCAGCAGACTATGTATTAATTCCCTGAAAACCCCTGAAGATCTGTCTTGCCACGAGGTGGGTTGGAAGGGAAGAGGTTTGTGGAAAAGCAGAGCCTTTCTAAGCAAGGCCTCTCTTCAGCAGTCCCACAGGAGTTGGCCTTAGCTGTGCTCCTGGAAGTCAACTCATAGGAGTGAGTTCCTCAGTTTGGAGAAGGTGGCACACTTGGGATTTAACAGGCTCACTCTGGTTTCTGCACTCCAGGTAGGAAAAGGCAGCTGCAGTGATGTCTGTGTAGCAGCACTAAAGCTGCAGCACTCAGACACAGCCACACCACCCCAGCCTGGGCCTGCCCAGATCTCACAGGCTAAGCAGGTCAGGCCTGCTGCGTGGCTGGATCATGTGTCTCTGCAGAGTCAGTGTTGCAGAAGGGTGTTGAAACGCTTCTGCCTCACCAGCCATCAAGGGGGAACCTGCAGTGCTCTGCAATGCTGCTGCAGCCCTGTGGTGTACCGGTGATGTGTCTGGTAAAAGGCGACAGCTGCATCCTGTCCTGATAGCAAGTACTTCCCGAGACAGTAAGGATAATCCACATCCTGGAAACTACAAACCAGGTGCTGTATTTTCCCCACAGAAGCTTCCCTCTGTCTTTTCAGTGGAGTACATTAATTTTTCAAACAGAGAATTGCCACATATATGTGAACAGCATCCTCCAGAAATCCTTGTGCCAATCACAGCTAATTCTCAAGTTAAATAGGGGTTTTCTGTAAGGTATAACTACACCAAAAACCCCAAGCTGATTTAATAGGCCTGTAAGAGCTAGCAATCTCCTGTGATCATCATTACAGCACAGTACATTGCACAAGGACTGTTATACCTTTACAGTAGTCATGCCTTCCATCCACTGTAATTAAAGTACTTATTAAATAGCACAGAAGTACTGCATTATAAACTTCTGTACACTCTTCCAAAATTAAAGTGCTGCAACACCTACCTTTTTATACTGTGGAGAAGGGGGACCAGAGACATAGTCCTTCATCTGGTAGCTTCGACAGGTCAGTACCTTTCCTGCTTGTGTGTGGACATTAACTTCTATTGGGACATAAATGCCATCCTCAACTCCCTCTTGCCTGTAATAGACATATATTCCTTTCATGTCAATTAACCAATCCATCTTTCAAACCAACCATGCAATTAAAAATATGGGTTTATTATAACAGAATTCAAGGCAGGCCACTGGTCTATGCTTTAATGTACTCAAAAGAAAAACAAATGAAGCAAAACATGTTTCAGTGCTTTTTGTGCCAACTTGTTTCATATAAGAAAATAGCTTTTTAGAGAAGAGGCAGCATGCACTTTTATCATTTCAGCTCTGTAAGAAATGATGACTTGTGATTAACCTGCAAAGTCAGAAAGAGAATACTCCTAAACTAATTATTGTGGAAGACAGGTAGTCTGAAAGAGAAACACAAGCAAGATTATCAGAATTAATGAGCCAGACACATGTTCCTTAGCTGCCACTCAGATAAAGAAGCAATTGCAAAGTTTTATCTTGTCCATTGTGTTACATTTTAATAAGGGGAAACTTGCACAACTTGTGCAATGCACTTTCCAATGAATAATCCAAGACACCTTTTAACTTGCACAAGACATACAGAGCAGTAATGAGCTAGGTTGGTGAAAAAAACTATTTGGGTTTTTTTTTTTTGTATTAGCAAAATTATGCTTCAAAAAACAAAGACTCAAAACCAAGGCTACTTATTGTCCTCAACCACTGGCATTTAGCCACCAATAAAAATCTGAGGAAACAATAAGAAGTAAACAAGAAGCTTAAGCAATACAAGAGACTGTATAGCACAATTAATTTTAGATGTACTTTAGCTACAAGTCATAACATGGTTTTAACGCTGCTTGTCCAATATAAATTTGACAACTCACCTTTTTCTCAAAGACTTGCTACCATTTCAAGTTATTTAATGTACAGGATGTGGGCCATGCTAGGCAAGTAACTAGGTTAAGTGCAAGTACAGACTGGAAGCTAACTGCAGATTCAAGGCCAGCAGACTACAAAATAAGTCACATGGTTGTGTGAGAGCAAGAAAACTGTTTAGTAACATCCATCGCTAGACTCTATGAGGCAAAGTCATGATTTAATCTGTAACTTACAGATTTGTAAAGTACAGAGAACAAAAGCCTCCATAGAAGTGACTGAGATAGCAAAACCCATGAATTTGAAGCCAAAGAGTTCTGCCATCTAAGTAAAAGGTTCCCCTCCTATATTTGTTTCCTATATATTACATTGTTTTGTTAGTATTTCAACTAATTACATGCAGCCTTCATTACACATTCCCTCCTCTGCTTCTGGATAACAAAGCAAAGACTACCCAGATTAGGAGGGGTAAAAAAAAACGAAGGTGGGCATTTTATTTTTGGATACATGGTAATTTCAGGAAATAACTTGGTGGAGAACATCAGCTTGCACACAGCCAAAGGATCCCAAGACCTTCAGTAGGAGCACCTGCAAGCTCATCTGAGTGGGTTAGGAATGCTTCTTAGAAGAGTGCTGTTGACTATGACTATAAAAGCCAAGAACACATCCCATTTCCAGTTTGCCTCCCTGGCATCAATGAGGCAACTGGGAAAAAGTAATTTAGTGTCCATGCTGCAGATTTTGGTGGTGTTACAGCACTTGAGTCTCTAGTACCTTATCAAGCATTGAAATTTATCCCCTGCCACACAAATACCAGGGATGTGGAATCCTACAGTATGCCAGCTGTAAACACTGTGTAAACACTTACGGAAGTCAAAGTACAAAATACTGTCCCCATGGAGGGGAAACACAAAAGCAGATGCTGTCAGACAGGATCATCGTACTTGGGAAGTTTATGCTTCAGGAAAGCATGGTCAATCAGGAGTTTTAAGTAAAGGTCAGCAGAAGGGGGACAGGATGTTTAAGTGCTACTGTAAGCAAGAGCAGAGGAACTCAGGAGATAATAAAGCAGGGACATGTGAAGCAGCCCCCAAGCACAAGTATGCCAAGTAGATGCCCATGCCCTCTTGCTCCTCGCTCCCAGCCAGGACAAGAGTGCTCAAGAGTGGCCATTACCATAAGGTGCTAACAGAACTTGGGTGACACTTTGTTGTATTTCATCTTCACCATAGGCAGCAAAAAGCACATTGGAACCAAGTTTCACTGCCAGGATTTTAAGGCTATGTTTGTACACTGGAATTGCAGCAGTATCAGAGGCAAGAGAACAGTACTGAAGTAGTGCTTTCACTGGGCTTATTATGCCCTGCTCCCTTGTTTTCACTAGCCCAGATTTCTACTGAAATTGTCAGTGATGAACTGCTCTGAACAAACAATCCTTGTGCACCAGAAGCACCGTGCTGTGCAGGCACATCTCAAAAGCTGCAACAAGCACATGGCAGCAGGCAAAGTTGTGGAGATTCCATTCCAAGCTCTGTCTTAGACCCTGCAAGAAGTCATGCTATTCCTTGCTTTGTTTAACCAGGTGGTCTTTTAGACTTCAGCCTGGGAGCAACTTGCTCAGGGTTCCTTCAACGGCTCTTAATTACCAGGCACAGGTAGAACATTCTACACCATGCATTGTAAAGGTGCAGGCAGGCTCTCCCATTCAAAGGGGGAAACTATAACCCCAGCTCCCTGCTTGGGTGTTCCCCAAGCTCACAGAAGCGTACATCCTTAGAAGAGAAGACATGTCAAATAACTTCCTCAAAAGGTCCCTTTGCCTGTATTAAAGATCTCTCTTCTGCTGTCTTGTCCATATTGCTTCCTTTTCTGCTACAACTGGAGTCTACAGATGTATACAGACAGACATTGATGTCAGTCTCAAAGGAAATTATCCCTAAGGTAATGGGAAAAATACTACAGGACAAATACAGATTTTAGAATCTTAAGAGAGACAGAAAACTGGGAAGACAGGTTATAAATAATGGGAAAAACACCACAGGACAAACACAGATTTTAGAATCTTAAGAGAGACAGAAAACTGGGAAGACAGGTTATAAAAAATAAAATAAGCATGACCTATCGACTTCAAATCAAGGTCCACAGATTGTTAAAATACCAGAGAGACAGAAAATTGGGAAGACAGGTTATAAAAAAATAAAAGAAGCATGACCTATTGACTTCAAATCAAGGTCCACAGATTGTTAAAATACCTCAAAAGTAGCTTTAGCTTGAAAACAAAGCTGTTTTAATCACAGAAGTGTCAGAAGTCAATACACACACACTGTGAAATAGAATTCACAGATTAAAATCGAAAGCATCTTCTTGATTCCAACACCATAGCTTCGACACAGCTCTTTACCAAAAATTAGCTAATTTTCAGTAGCTCTCTAAAGTAGCAGAAGACAGCAGAAGTTAAGTCACCTACTTATCCAGCGAACTTAGATTGCAAGTGTTCATTTTCCACACTATTCCCCACACTTCGTCTCCAGGGCTCTGAGCAATGGTAGCTGTACCTCCATGCCAGACAGAACTTGTCCTGCCTTGATGATGGCCAAACTCGAGCTTAAAATCCTGCAAATGAAAGCAATGCAGAGAATCAATTTCCACTTGAAATAAGGGCCATTGGCTATTCTTGACATGAAAGGAGCAGCCAAAGGATAGTAGTACAAGTAGCCAGTTGGAGACACAGAAGGAAGAACAGACAGGTGCCACCTGGTGCCACCTACCTCGTGCCAAATCCTTTGCAGGTTTTTGTCATAAGACTTAAATGCTACTGTGGCAGGATCCAGGAAAATAGTAAAGGTATTTAAGTAAGAAGTCTGCAAAATGGTGAGCTTTGGGTCCTGTCCTCATGCACTAATAAGAATACCCAATTATAAAATACCATCCCTTGTATTTTACAATGTTTTGTGCCATCTCATCACTCATCTGGAACATTCTTGGGTATTTTTAAGTCAAGGCATATGTCTCCTTCAGTGAGCTTATTCAGGTTTTTGCAAGTAGAATCATTCTTTTAGAAAACAAGTATCACTTTTTCTTACAAGCAATATCATTATATGGAAAAGAGAACAATGGGTTATTGAATGGTATCAATGTAACTTCTCACATGACTCAATACACTCAGTATCCTCTCCTACTTATTAACCAGTTTGTGGATCCTTTCCTAGCAGTACAGAAGGGAACCACCCCCCCAGTCCAAACCAAGCTTTAAGGAAGACTACCTGCTTAACAACAACAAAAACAGAACTCAAACCTATGCAGCCCCACAGTTTTGTATATTTCTTACAACCACCCTCTTGAACCTATGATTTTGGTTTGAAACATACACATGTACACATTAATATCCCCTCTGAGACACATCACTCACTTGTAATATGTCCTAACAGATACAGGAAAAAGGTTGAAAAAAAATAAAGCAGTTGGAGGCATACACAGAGAACACCTATCAATTTTTGTGTGTGTGCATAAATGAGAGAAGTCTGGCAAAGCCACGCTGTTTACTCTAGCAAAAGTCATCTTCCTGCCCCATAAAACGTCCCTTATTTAACCAATTTCACTAGAAAAGGTTTACTTAGACGCACCGAGTTATTTGCACAAAAGTCCAGTCAAGTCACAGACTGAAGTTACAGATGAGGACAATTAATTGCAGGGCAGCCCCAAGGAAATACCTGGATAGAATCAACAACTCTCACTGCAGTCTCATTTGAAAAAAAAAAAAGAGAAGGGGAAAAAAACCCCACCAATTTTTACTTTATTCCTCCAGTTATATTTTCTTGGACCTGACCTGCACTGGATAGCTGCAAGGAGCTGCAAAAAATCATCAGGCATCACCCCAAAACAGCAACAGAGATCACACAGAAACAGCACAGCTCGCTCTGGTTCTGGGAGCAGGAAACTCTAAGTTACACCATGTGCATCATGTTAAGTCACGTCTAAGTTACGCCCAGCTGCATCAGGCACTGCTGGGAAGATGGGAAAAAACACAGTAGATACTTTTTTGGGTCAAGAAATTGGTCTTTGGTCCTTCTAAGTACCAGTGTAATACCCTTTCTGTTACACATCCCATTTCTTAATAGCTTTTGGCTGAAGATTAACAAAGCTTTAAAAATTAAAATTAGAGGGAAGTTTAGCTAAAGTTAAACTGAAGTTTTTATTTTTTAGGATCCCAAGCACTCGGTTTACACTGTTTCTCCTTTTTTTTAAGCCCAAGTGTAACTAACATAGAGCAATTAACAGGAATCAGCTCCAACCTTCTTGAAGTCCCTCACTTCCTAGCATCAGTGATTTTCCAGCTGGAAGCAAGGGAGGTGTCGGCAGGGAACACAGCAATCGGTCAAAGGCCAGCTAGAGAAGGCAGCCAGCCTGCAGTGGGGCAAGACAAGCTTACTGGCTAACCTGGAAATCGATCTCAAGAAGCCTGCTTTTATTCAAAGAAAGGCACTAGTAGTGTGTGCTTTTCTCCCTGCCTTCCACATCTGATCCTGCAAGGCACTGGGCTCTCAGCATGTTCAGTGGAGGGGTAGCTGAAAGTTCCTCACGCTTTACAGCAGCAGGCCTCAGCTGCCAGGTTGATAGTCCCAAGAGACACCAAGTATCTGATTATGGGGAGTTTATTAATGACAAGTTTTTGGAACTTCTTCATACACTCTAACATAGATAATTTCCTGCCAGTTACACCACGAGAACCTTCAAGTCATCTTTAAGTGGTGTCAGTTGATGCTCTGCTCCTCCAAGCATCCTTCCAGTTGCCTAGATCTGTACATCAACAGCTTTAATAACCACAGGCGTGTGTTTCCAAGCCTACACTAAAGCCAAGGTGATACAATGGCATTTAATAACCCCGGCAGGGAGAGAACTGCCCTGCAGGGTGTATGAAGGTGTCAGCTGCAGGTGTGCAGAGCTGGGTGAAAGCTCCCATCTGCCCGTCACACAGCACAGGCAGAGCTCCTCGCCTGTACCAGGGACGCCTCCCACTAGACTGGTTTGCTCAAAGCCCCATCCAGCCTGGTCTTGATCATTACCTAGGATGGGGCTTCCACAGCTTCTCTGGGCAACCTGTTCCAATGCCTCACCACCCTCACAGTAAAGAATACTTCCTGCTACTTCATATTTCAAAGTGTAAAGTCCGTAGTGCTTTACACACGGGCCGTGGGTCATGGCTGGCAGCCTGGAAGGTTAAGTCCTGTCAAATGACTCCGCAGCAGTGGGACTACCACAAACATTCCTTCTGCTGTGTGCAGCCCCGGCAGCAGGCCCTGGATCAAGAAGTACAGGATAGCCAGGGTTGGAAGGGACCTCCCTCCCGAGATCATCTGTCCAACCCCTCCTGTCAAGACAGGGTCACCTCGAGCAGGTGACACAGGAACGTGCCCAGGAGGGTATGGAATGTCTCCAGAGAGGGAGATTCCACAAGCTCCCTGGGCAGCCTGTTCACTACTCTGCCTCCCTCGACGCAAAGAAGTTACTCCTCATGCAGAGGTGAAACTTCCGTTTTAGTTTACGTCCATCGCTCCTTATCCTGTCACTGGGCACCACGGTACAGAACCTGGCACCATCACCTCGACGAGGACCCCCCGCCTCATCCGGGCTGGGGTCGCCCCAGTGGGAGGGACGGACGGGCTGCAGCACCGCACCGCACCGCAGGCAGCCGCGGCGACACTCGGGCTCCCTGCAGGAATGCCGGGCTCCCTCAGCCCCCCGCGGCCCCGCCAGCCGCCCCCTCACGCACCTGCAGGCGCGCCAGGGCGCAGAGCGCGGCCGAGGGGTTGCGCAGCAGCAGCCGCTCCCGCAGCAGGTTGCTGCCGTACGCGTAGTACAGGAACCAGCAGCAGCTCTCGCCGCCCGGCTCCATCAGCCCGGCCCGGTACGGTACGGCACGGCCCGGCCCGGCCCCGCCGCCGCTTTAACTCCGCCCTCCCGCCTCGCCTTCCCCGCTGCTTCCGCCGCCGCCCGGGAGCCGGCGCGGAGCGGGGCCGTGACGCAGAGCGGCGGCAGCAGAGCCCGGGCAAGGCCGCAGGCGGGCTCCCGGCGGGGCCGTGACGCGGGCAGCAGCGCTCCGCCCCTCCATCCGTCCGTCCGTCCGTCCATCCATCCATCCAATTTGGGTATTTTTGTGTAGAATATCGAAGGTTCCAATAATTTAAAAAGTGTTACGGAAAGCTGGTTGGCTCTCTTTCAGAAGAATGCCATTTTGATACAAAAGAGTATCACTAAATTGCTACGTGCTTCATTATAATCCCCACGTAAGATTTTTCTGTGTAGAAGGAAACGTCCACCTCAGCTTGCAAGGAGCAGCTCAGAGAAAGCCGGATCAGGTGGCACAGCAGGCAGTAAAGCCTGGAAAACCTGCCTGTTCCAGCATCTCAGCTGCCTCCTGAGGGGCATCCTCGGTGGGGAGGAATGGGCTGTCAGCGAGCAGGGCCTGCAGCCCCTGGAACCGCAAAGAGCATCCTGGCCACCTCTGAGATACAGTGATGATCTGTGAATACATTCCATGAGAAGCAAAGTAGAGCAGCTTTCCCAGCTGGGAGCGCTCAGAGCAGAGTGTGATGGGAATGCGTAAAGGTAAAAGGTGAGAAGATGCTGGTGTGTGGGCAGGCAGAGCTGCACACCCATGCATGGAGGCACCTCCTCTCCTTCCCTGACAAAAGCAGTGCTGGAATGGGACAGGAGGAGCCCTTTTCTGCTGGCTGCTGAAGCAATATATAGATATGTATAACACAGCCGTGGAAAGCTGTAATTAGCAATAGTGTAACCATTAATGGTGAGATACCACTCATTAATGCAGGTAAAATAGCCCTCAGAGCAAGCTGGCTTCCTGAGCAGAGGCAGCTGCTGCAGGATTTAGCACAGGATCCCTGGCATCACAGTGCGTGGCCTCTCTGGGCACATCCCCATCCTGCAATATAGAAGGAAAGCAGCTCCTTCCTTCAGTTATGTGTTCAGTACTCCATTCAAGTCCGTGCTTTAGTTTTCCCAACACAGGCATTGGGAAAGACAGATTCATCATGAAGCACGTAAAGTGACAAAAGTGATTCTGATCCTTCCTGACTAGTGCCTTTCTATTTTTAAGGATTATTTTTCTTGTGTAGGAATCAAGTATTGTAAAGTGAGAGGGATTACACAGGTCACAGGAATAGAAAGCAAAACTCCCTCACTCTCACTCTTTTCAATAACCAGTAGCTGAGCCTGTCTTTTGAAAACCTGCTTCTGGTATATGCTTTTAGTCCCTTTTCCCTAAGGACATGCAAACTCCATGAGAATTGTCTCTCTCTCATCTTCCATCAGCTTCTGGACTGTTACCTAGTTTCAACCAGAAAGCAAGGGGTTTCAAAGATATCTAAGTTTCTGCTGATCTCAAGGAAAGAGTCAAGAGGACGGCTGTGAGACAGCAGGGATCTCACGAGGGAAGCTTCCAGAGGAGCTTGTAAATCCCAAGGTACTAAGCTTGCTGGTGAACAGGTTTTCCAGCCTAGGTTCTTGCTGCACTACACATTTGGGCTTTACATGAGCTGTCCCTTGTGAGCTGAGGTGGACATTTCTTTCTAAGCAGAAAAAAACTTACATAGGAGTTGCAGTGAAGCATGTAACAATTGTTACTCTTTAATCTCAAAATGACTTTCTAAAAAAACCCCAACCATCCTTTTGTAACACTTTTAAAGTTACTGAAACTTTTGACATTCTGCTCAGAAAAAGCCATTCTTTTTATCAACACTCAGAGTTTCAACAATTGTGATGATTTTTCGTTCAAAAAGCATGTAGATTTTGAACAAGGTGAAGCTTTTCACCTAGTGCTTTTGTTCTTTTCCATGATGTTCAAATCAAGACTTCAGTGTTATGAGCTAAGGCAGATGATTGACAAATGAGCCCTGATCTCATGGCTGGGTTTGTATACTGGAAAACCTCTGTTAGCAAAGGCAGCTAGAAAAATTACCCTGACATTTGTGGAAAGATAATCAGTGTAAAATACTGCCACTTGCAATTCCAAGTATTCCATCCTTCAAAAAGGCCTTTTCAAATTAAAATCTTTTGAGGTTTCCATTTTCTGCAGTCTGTACTGAATACCAAGCTTATTCTCTTACCAAGAAACATGAGCCAATATTTCCAGGAGCGTGGTTTTGGTATGCATGGTGTCTAGACATAACATGATACTAACTCAGGTGCTATTTGAACTACCTAGGTAAACTTTAGATCTATGGTGATTATTTTTTTGAAACAGATTCAATCAATTTGCACTTCTGAAATCCATTTCTTCCCAGCTGGCCAGTCTGATGGCAAGACAGCATGGGAGGGAAGTGAATTTGCTCTGGAGTGAAAGCTTTGCAAATCTTTCTGTTGATGTACGTCCAAATCATGACCAAATGGCTGTATGTGCATAGGGAAATACTTGGGCACTATGTGCAGACCTTGCTTGGAAACCAAAATGTCCAAATCATGACCAAATGGCTGTATAGGGAAATACTTGGGCACTATGTGCAGACCTTGCTTGGAAACCAAAAAACAGGGAGGAGGACCTTTCCTGTAGGAATTTGAGTAGAAACCTGACAGGCTTTGGTGGTATTATCAGATTTCACACTTCTGCTGCTTCGTGATCTTTTCAGGTGAAAATTAACTCAATTAACTCTCTGAGAGAGGAGTCTGTTAAATGAAATCCTGGGCTTTTTTTGGTTTTTTTGGTTTTTTTTAAGTCAGTTCTAGGTGATCTCCAGAGCAGCTGACATGAGACCTGTGTTGACCTGTTTGAAGCCCCAAACAATTTGGAAGCATTGTTTCCCCTTGCATGTTGCTACAAAACCTGCGCAGAGTAAGCAGTCAGGAGTACGCCTCCTGTTCGGGACCTTCCCAAACATGGGCGAAAGCTCTGGATATCCACAGCTATTTGTGCATTGTCTGTGGAGAAGATCAACAGGGTTGTTTATGCAAAGAAAGCAGGAATTTGTTTCCATCAGGTCTTTCACCTAGATGCAATATATTCCTGAGCATATCCTGTGTTTTAGGGGAGAGAAAAAGGAAATTAGGAAAAAATAAGGAATTAGGGAAAAAAATGGGATGCAGTAGGGTAAGTTAAACCTCCTGAAATGTCTGCCAGTCACTCAACATGCCTCCCCATCACTCCCTTTACACCCCATGGTTGTCACAGCATGAACTATAATTGATATTGAAGAAAGAAAAGAGAACCTGGAGGAATAATAAGGACAACTGATGCAAATGAGCTGCGTGTGCAGTCCTCCCCACAGCTTTTCACTCCTCTCTGAGGAGCCCTAGTAGGATGTGCTCTGCAATTAGTATTTCATCGAAATGATAGCTTTTTGCTGCGAGATGGTTACAGCTGGTGGTAACTTCTTAATAGTGTGCAAGGTCTGGGGGGTCTACAGAGATTTCATGTTCATGCAAATGAATGCAAATGATTTTACAAGGTGTCATGATGTTGCTGTGCTTGTTCCTTCCCTGCAATATGGGGACCATGCTGTCCTGAAGGAACTCAGCCTCTTTCCCTTCCCTGCTTGACAAAATAGCCACTAACCCAAGGCACTTGTGGCTTGGTCCCACTGCCAACCAGGAGGAATATCCATCATTCATTTTGCAATTCTGTTCTCATGTGTTTCCACAAATAGTGCAGACATTTAGGAGAGGAATCATTAAAATGGCACTGGGTCTGTGCACGTATCCGCCTGCATCATATCCGCCTGCATTTTTTTTTTTCTTTTTTTTTTTTCTTTTTTTTTCTCCTTCTGCCCAATGCCACTGTGAGTTTTGGGCCCATCCTGGGGCAGCCCTGAGCTCTCCCTGGCTGCTGCACACTCAGTGTGGTTCTGAGGTGTCACTGTGTGGTCAGTGCTATCTGAGGTCTACAGGAGTAGACTGTAGCAACTGGTGCATCTGTGACTTCAGCAACTGGTTAATAAATCTTTCCAAATACATCTTGTTTCAAAGGAAAAATGCTGCGTTGTACTGCAGAGACTGTACCTGGCATGCAGTGTTTTTATCTTGCGTATGAATGTACAGTATGAACAACTTGAAAGTGGGAAAAAGAAAAATCCCTGTGTGTCAGAAAAAGAGGTTGACCCTGATCACCTTTGTGGATGTACATTCCAAATCTGTCTTTTTTTCCTAGGACCTAGTGTTTAACTTCCTTCATTGTAAAGCTCTACTGAATGATAGCAGTTCTCTACTGATACAATACAAATGGTTACAGGAGATTTTCTCAATCTCTTGATGATGAAATCTCTTCGTTTGCTGTGTCAAGAGGATTTGTCAGTGTGATGTTTCTGTGTCCTGTTGTCTCAGGATGCATTATCTTCTCCCACCACAGAAGTGATTACTCCTTCCAGAGGAGCAGTTCACATTGCCATCTGCTTCTGGCAGGGACTTGTTTCTCACCAAATGCCAAACAGGTTTTCTCTGAAGTCTGTCAAGTACTTGAGCCTCTTCTCCCATGAAAGTTATGACTATCAAATTCAGACCAACAGATGAAAAGGCTGTATCCTGCTGTCTTTTGGCAGCTTTGCTATTTAGTGTTATTTTTACAATGTGCTTCTGGTTTGGTTTTTAAAAATTATCTTTAATACTTAGTATTATTTATAAGTTGATGTTTATTTCCTTTATTCCCATCCTTTTACCTTCTGTAGATTGAGGGCACTCTTGTTTATTTCTCCTTTTATTCTCTTCCAACACAGAAAAATTATCAAATAAAGCCAGTTCCAGATGGTGTTTTCCAGTTCTGCATTAACCCTATGGCTTTACAGTCAAATCCTGAAGTGTATTTCACACAAATACTTCTGCTTTTGTACTGCCATGTCTGCAACCATTTCTGTGCTGCAAACCTTCAGCCTGCAGAAGACATCACATGGCTCCAGCCCTGATGCGGGAATGTGTCTCATAGCCACATCCTTTCCCAGAAGCAACATCACTGGACTTCTTGAACTCTGAGGGCAGCTATGAGATGTAGGGATGGAGAAAGGCAGTAGTATTTCCCTGATTGTAAGAACAGTGCTAGAAGAGTTGCAGGAGCATGTGACATGGATGTTAAAACAGGCCCTGGTTGTACTGTTCCTCCCAGTTTTGCACAAAACACAGTACAGATCCCCACTGAGTGATTCTGGGCAGAAATGTAACAATTACTGGTAAATCCAATTCAGTCCTTCTCCTGGGCTGGTGGCCTGTGTGGATGCTTTTGTTGTGGAATAAAGGAGCACTGTTTTTTCATTTGTTTTAAACTCATTTTAGCATGACATAAGCTAAACCAGAAAAATCTCTGTGTGTCAGAAAAAGAGGTTGACCCTGAGCATTGCATTGGTGGGACAACAGCAGTTTGAGCTCACTCTGTGGCTTGCCATTGCTCTGCTCCTCTGTGTAAGCAGATCTTTGAACAGTGACAAGACCTGGTCCTGCTCAGATGCACAGAACTTGACTGAGGCAAGGGGGTTGGCTGTATTTTCCTCCCTTCCTCACTTGTTGGAGAAAGTCCAGAGAAGGACCACTAAGATGATTAGAGGAACAGAGCACCTCTTGTATGAGAAAATGCTAAAAGAATTGGGATTGTTCAGCCTGGAGATGAGAACAGTCTGGGGTGACCTTATTGTGGTCTTCCAGTACCTGAAGAGAGTTGACAAGAAAGATGGAGAGAAACTTTTACCAAGGCCGTGTAGTGACAGGACAAGGGGGATTTGGGTTAGAATTAGGTTTAGATTAGAAATTCGTAAGAAATTCTTTACCGCCAGGGCGGTGAAGCACTGGAACAGGTTGCTTAGAGAAGTTGTGGATGCCTCATCCCTTGGATTGTTCAATGCCAGATTGGATGGGGCTTGGAGCAACCTGGGGTAGAGGAAGGTGTCTCTACTCGTAGCAGGGGATTGGAACTAGAGGATCTTTTAAGTCTTGTCCAACCCAAACCATTCTATGATTTGTTGATGATGATGATGATACAATGCAAAACCAAGAGGGGAAGAGAGCAGCAAGCTCTGTATCTCTGAAGACGTTGGGGCAAGAATATCAATGCTTCTCTGCCATCCAAGGGCACATCTCAAGGAGAAACAAGAAAGAGTAAATCCTTTATCTCTCAAAGCTGTTTTTCTTTTCATCGTGCACTTCTACACTGTTGCCTTTTAATGACTGTGTTCTTAGCACTTGTTCCCAGTAATGGAGCACTTTGCCTACCACCTCTCTCCTCTAATTTTGCTCTTTCTTCCACAGCCTGTGCCGTTGCATCAGGGATGCAACCCCTGGAGTAGAACAGGAGAAAAAAACTTGCTGGTGGGAAGGGTGATGGCACTTTGTTGTTTTCTTCAACAGAAGAACCTTCTAGGATACATCCAAGATACATCATGTACCATTTCTGTTACCTTGAGTGTTTTTCATGTTACCATCCTCAGGCTGTACCTGTAGGTCCCACTTTTCATTAAAATGGATAGCAGTGTTCACATAAAGTCACCTTTTCTCTGGTTGCTGCCTGTGCTGGAGCAGTGCCAGACAGGTGGACATCCCTGTCTGAGTGTAGTTATGGTGCTTGGGAAGGTGACCCTGGCACAAAGGAAAGCCAGCCCTGGCAGCTTCCATGCTGTGGCAGTTGCTGTATAATTGCCTCATCTTTGCTGTTGTAATTCCTTTGCAGAACAACAGCTATGGAGAGATGGATTTTGTTTCGTGCAGTCCCAGGCCTTGTAGTCTGTTTTCCTAAGGAAATGCAACTCATGCTGTCACAATGTGTGTCCTCACCAGTGTGTGCACCCTTCACTGCCCATCCTGGTGACTGCTGAACACATGGGCAACTCCTACCAAGCCTGCAGACCAGTACCAATCTCTGAGACCATGTGTTCCTGTGAATTCTAGGAAAGGTGCAGCTGGGGAAAAAAATAAGTCTCAAGCAGGGAGAGGCAGCAGTTTGAGTAAGCTGCTCTTACTTTGTCTTAGGAAAGATACTGCCCAGGAGAGAAAGAGAGGCGCAGCTACATAAAACTTCCAGCAGGAGTTTGTTTATCAGAAGTAAAGAGACAGACAATCCATCTGAATCTGATTTCTAATGAAGCACTCACCCTTCAGTCATGCAAAAATCACTCAGCCACAAGATCTGAATTCAATGTAAACCGGTTGTCTTAGGTTCAGTGCTTTGTATGGGCTTGTTTTTCTGTTAATCTCTCAGAAAGAGCTCTTCTGCACCAAAAATTCCGCTTGCCAGACAAGTTAAGGATGTCAGGAGCAGCCTTGGCAGAAGTTCTGCCTCAGAGCACATCTATTATTCACAGGGTTTGCAGAGTGCAGGGATATACAGAAGTCATGTCCTGCCGAGGCACAGAATGTCTCAATGACAGACAGAAGGAGAATAACAATATTTTCTTCCAAGGCACATGTGGCCCTGAGCATCTCCAGGGATGTGCATTTGGTAGCTGATTGGAAACAGACTTATTTTATTTCTGCCTGCATAGAAAGCTCTGATTTATTTTTTTTTAAGCCAGAAAAAAAGGAGAAAAAGATGTTTTCAGCAAGCTAGGACATGTCCTCATTCCTTCCTTTCCACTCACAGGAGCATTATGAATGGGCAGGGAGGCTTGTGCAGTGGGTGTGTTGCAAAAACTGTTGTGAATTGGCACTACTTGAATGACAAGGGGCGTTGGAAAATAATGAGTTACAGGACTAATTGCAGCCAGCGGTTATCACTGATCTAGTTAATCACGACTGCTTTATACCAAGTGCTTCTCTGTCATTTTAACTCTACCAAGCACTCAAAAAAAAAAAAAAAAAAAAATTAAAAATCCGTCTGGCTAGTGCGAGGGCGATGTGACCACCAGGTGCCACTCTCGCTCCACGGGGAATACGAGGAGGCTGTGAGGCTGGGCACCGTTGGCAGGAAAAGCCAAGTCGGACAGCCATCACTCAGTGTGTCCGCCTCTGGATTTTCCTACCGGCTGTACGTAGCTAGGACAGCAGCTTCTCCTCATCCTCCAGTAAGGAGGATGCTGAAAAACCGTGAGTACCACTAAACCTGGTCTACATTTGTTTGCCAGCAGCGCTTTTGCACAAGGAGGCAGGGATGTAGATAGAAAGCTGAAAAGCTGCTGCTTGAGAAGACTGCAGCCTCTTTGACCATCTCCTCATTTTGCCTTACATGGGAGAAGTTGGTGCTTCCTCCAGCCCACACCCTGATGAACACCCTGTGGTGTTATTTAGCACTGAGTAAAAGATTTGTAGTTGCTTGGAGTAGAAGAGCTGCCCCTTCAGTTTTGGCCATGGGTTTCAAGCCTGAGACCATGTAGACTTCCTGGTTTTGCTCGTCTTGTGGGCACAATTTTCTGTGTCCTAGGGAACAGGGTCCTGGCATTTCCTGGTCCTCATGTTCACTCCTGAATGAAATCTATCCCTCCTGGAGCCACAGCCACTGCCAGTCTCTTGGGCCCCAAGTACACTGGTTTTCATGGAGAGAAGCAGATTTTCCTACTTGCTTGTCACCATGAGAGTTGTTCCAAAGGCTAGCTGGTGTTCCAGTGCCTTCAGGGGACAGCCTGTGATGGTGTGCCATAAGCAGCAACATTTTTCAAGAGGAAGGGGTGGGAAAAAACAGTTTGCACTTTCACTCTTGATTTTTCTGTTTTGGTGATCAGGGCAGATGTTTGAGTGCAGCAATGTTTGAGAAGCAAAGGACTTCTAGAACTCTTAGGGTCAGATGGGCACCAAGTGTACTTCTGATGTAACACCAGTTCATTTCAATAAGTTCTGTTTTGCATTCTGCTTGTCTTGCTTCTATCTTTCTGTAGGTCTCCATTCTGTCCTGCCCTTAAATGACTCATTAGACTTGTTTTCTGAGTAGCCTGTAACATCCCAATTCACTTCCCTAATCAGATCTCTTTCCATTTGAGTGCCCCATGGGCTAAACAAGCCTGACATTGCCCTTCTTGTCTACTGGTTTATCCTTTATGTGTTTACCTTTTCTCTTCCTAGTTCATGAATAAAGATGTTAAATACAAGGTCATTGGGGGCTGCTGATTTCCAAACCAGGAGCTAGTGATATTTCAAGATCAATTCCATTATGTGATTATGTTTCCCTTACCGAGTTTTCTCAGGGAAATCATTTGTCACAGAACAGCAGGCTCCAGCTTCCTGTAACCCTCTTAAATCAATCCCATCATATCACAGAAACCTTATTTTAATAGCTTCCATTGTAATTGTTTAATTGTTTACTTGAAGGAGCCTTCCTGGTGTATTTAGTAGCAATCAGGTTTTTAAAATAGATTACTATTTTTAAACAAAGGAGCTAAAAATGCCACCCCCCATTAGCAAAGAAACATTCAAACAAATCCAGGTTTTCTGGGAAAATGATGAACTGGAAAATCTGTTGAAAACTGTCAGTCTCATGTTGAAGCTGGCCAGCTCTTTAGGGTCCTTCAGGTAGTGAGTCAGGTACCTCATTTAGGGTTAATAGGAACAGGATGAAAAGTGGGGAATGCAATGCCCTTATTTCAATCTAGTGTGGTTATCCCCATGGAGACTTTTGCAAGCATATTTTCATGTTCTTGTTCTGATGTGCTTCCTGGAGAAAACTGGATCAACTGATCTGCAGAAGCCTTAAAAAACATTTTAATCTGCTGTCTTATGTTTTACACACGTGTCCTGCAGAATCTATGCTTCTGTTAGGACAGGGTGATGTGTTTGTTGAACTCAAAGTGGTATTTCATAGGGAAAAAAAGAATCATAGTCTCAAGAAATCCAAGTCATTGGCTTGAGATCCTGCATCATATCTGATGTGAAGGATTTATGTCAGGGTGGGGAAAAAGCAAGTATGCTGCTGCCTTTTCAACAAAGTCCAACTGCAGCTGTGCAAGGAGGAGAAGTTTCTGCTGTTTCTAAAATAGTGTTTTTCTATTGGGGTTGGAGGCCACTGTTATCTGCACATCTGTGCCAGTGATAAGGACTCTATCCTGGCTGTGGCAGTTTTTGGTTAGCTGGAACATTTCACTCTACAGTGAGCACTTTCTTTTTAGTATCTAGCATCAAAATCCTTCTACAAGCCAGACTACTGGCATGTTTTAGTGTAGAGAACACTTATCTATAAATTTGTCTGCACCTGCAGACAGACCTACCTGTTCTGCAGAACAAGTTCTTCCTGCAGTAATAAACATGCTGGGGAGTTTAAAATGCAAAGCTATTGCTCGAATAATCACAATGGCTGATCAAAATTTGCACTTTGTTTTCCCCTCTCACCTCTGTTCCCAAGAGAAGTGTGCTTGTGCAAGCAAGAAAGCAAATACCTCTGATTGTTTTCTGCATGCCTAGTCCAGCTTGCCTCTTTGGAAAGGCTCTTTGCCCATTCTGAATCAGGAATCATCTATGGAATTAGCCCTGGATCTCCTGCTCCATCAGAGGCTTCTGATCTCATCTTCCACCCCTGCCCCCTGCTTTAAGAAGCTGGGTGAGCCCAGTATGTGCCATCAGGGTGTTGGTTTTTCACACGAGGTCCCTCAGTGAGGTGAAAGAAAGGCAGTAATGGAAAGAACTGCTCATGCCTCAGGGTTGGGGGAAATGCAGTGTGCCAGCCCAAGTGCTCTTTCTAGTTCTTGTGTCATATGAAGGCAATACAGAGTTGTCAAAAATATCTTTTTTGTCCAGGCAAAAACCTAGCTGTGATCAAATAATGGGGAAAAAAGGCCAGTGAGTGTAACTCCTGAAAGGACAAACAAGCACTGCCTGTAAAAAACAAACAAACAAACATAACAAACAAACAAACAACGAACAAAACCCCCAAAAACAAAACAAGAAAAAACCAACCAACCAAACGAACAAACAAAAGCAACCAAAAAAACCCCACCAGCCAACCCGGTGCATTTAAATGACCAGCTGTGCATCCGGTGATGCCTTTGTCTATAGGGTTGAATGCCTCTCCTAAAGCAGAGCTTTCCCTCATCTATTCTGAATTAACTTCAGCCATTGTTCTTTTCCCTCTTGAGGGCTATACCTATTCCTAGAGCTAATTCAAATTAGCTGTCCCAGTTAATTAAAGCATCTTAATTAATGGAAAAATACAGAGTCTTTTATCAGGTACTGCTTGGCTGGAACACAGCCTAAGATACCACAGCTGAGCAGAAGAGAGACATTTTCTTTTATGCTTTAAATAGCTTGCCAACATGAAAATGTGGTTATAACCAAACTCTTGTGAGGATGAAGTTGTTTTCCCACAACTGTAACCCAAATGTGGATTGTTACTCCATTTCCCCTCAAACTCCCACTGAAGGCAGGGTGGTGTTGCCCAAGGAAGAGCTGGTTTGGTGTGGGATGGCTCGCAGAGGAAATACAAGCAAAGATATAAGCAGGGGAGAGTGTGAAAACACTCTTACTCACTTCCCTGGGAGAGGAGACAGGGGGTGACCACTGGAAGTGGTTGGTATTCTTCCCCTCTGCCCTCCCAGCCCTGTGGTCATCAGCTGGGCCAAAGATGGCAAGGAGGAGGACAGGGACAAGCCATGGTCCTCCTTGCTCATGCTCCCTCCTCCAGGCACAGCCGGTGGAGCCATCCAAACACCTCACATGAGCCCTGCAGCTGCAAGGGCCAGGCAGCCGAAGGCACAAGCTGACCTTCCACCAGGACGTGCACAGCTGTCTCCTCACAGAGACAATGCTCTTCTCTTGCTGTTTCCAGATTCACCAACTCAGCAGGAGAATTTTATTTGGTCACTAACTTCCTTCAGGTTTTCTGGGAGTTTCTCCTTTCCTGACTGGTACTTGCAGCTTCTCTGCTGCCCAGGGTCATGTGGCTCCCAGCATAAATGGGTCTGAGCACCAAAGGATGCAAGTGTTGGAACCCCCAGGAATTCCCTCTGAGCAGCAGCAGAAAAAAGAGAAGCATTTTAGAAGCACTCACCAGTATGACAAATACAATGGTACTATTTTTAGAGGACACATTAAAACAAACAAGGTAATTACTATGCAGTTTAATTAGCTCAGAATTTAATCACCCTTGCAATTGAGAAAAAAGACCAGAGTCTCTCTGTTTCTAAATTAGGCAGTACAAAATTTCTCAGTACCTGTCCTGGAACATCAAATAGGTAAATCTATGTTCCTTTTATCTCTCAAGCATGTGATACAATCATCCCTTTTATTCCCCATTCCATCAGTGATTCCAGTGATCCACAGGATCCTTTAAAACAATCTACAATAAACAAGAGTGATTATGAAGCCCCCTAAGTTGCAGTTTGTGCAATACTTTTTCCAACACTAGATTTTTTCTGCCACCACAGATAAAAATGTACTTGGCTGATCAGGACAAGAGAATCCCATTTTTATTCCTGCAATGTTTGCAGGAGAATGCCCCATCCATTCCAGTTTAGAGAGGGAAAGGGATGAGAAGCATTTCCCTTGTGAACACTTTGCTGTGCAAAGGCCATGCAAGATGAATTGTTTCTGCTCTGTTACATCAACAAAGCAGATCATTTCTTCCATTCTTCTTCAAGCTGTTGTGAGCTTCTTTGTGCTTGGCTCAGACCAGATCCCTCCTTTCCAATTTACTTCATTTTTCTCTCCTGTATTGGCTTTTGCTGAGACTGGGAAACTGGCTGACAGTCAGCTGGTGCCCCACTCAGATGCATTAGGAAAAGAGAGGGAGGGTTTTTCCAAATAACTAAAGACATTGTGTTTTGCTGTATGGGATACAAATTCCTGGAAGGTAGGAACACAACTGCACTAAGGTGTTGTAGGTCCAGCTACCCTTATGGATAGTTGGGCAAGAGGAGTGCATTGAATGAACCCCAGGGACATGAGAATAGAGGTAAGTTAGAAAAGTTAGATTTGCAGTGTGTAACAGAGGTAGCTGGAGCTGCTCTCAATTAAAAAATCCACCAGCTGATGAGGGTCACTAATGTAAAGATCAGAAAGTTTTAAGTAGAAGCAAAGTGGGCTTTAGCAAAATGTTAAGAAGAATGAGTATAATGAAGGATGAAATCAAGTCAAAGATGATGCAGTCCAAGAGAGCTGCGTGCAGTACTCAGCTTGTCAGTATCTGCTTCTGAGTATTGGCCATCATTTAAGGTGTCTGTAGCTGTACTGTTAATATGTCAATATGTCCAGCCACTACAATGAAGATTTATGTGCCATGCATGGAATCAAGCACACCACTGTCCCAGGAGCCCTACTCCAAAAACACAGACGAGGATACCCGATGCACACAGGAATACATATATGTCTGTGAAGAACAGACATATATATATTTATAAAAATAAATGTGTGTGTGTATGTATGCATATATGTATGAGATGTATATGAACTATTCTCTTATATTTCCAAGAGGTGTTGAGAGTTGCCTTGTCTCAAGACCAAGTCAAACAGGCACAGCCACCCAGAACTAGTTAGCCTGTGTGAAGGAAGGAAGAAACAGCAATCTCCTTTTCCCAGGCTCTTCCCAGGAAGAGGTAATCTTATTTTCTCTCAATGAATTGTTACCATGCTGGATTATTTAAAACTTGCTCAATTTTGCAGTGGGTTCCCTGGGATTAATATTTTGAGTGCTCCCATAGTGAGCATTAACAAAATTTGGGAGAGGTGATTGCTGCCTTGTTGGATATTGATTTCTGTTGGTAAGGAACACATTTTAACTGTGTTACAAAGTGTCCTTCTCTAAGATGCTTAAAATAGGACCGAGGAACCATTATGATATAAACTAATCTGCTGGACATCAGATTCAGAGATGATCCTGAAATTGTTTAGATATTGATTCTTTGTTATCTTTTCCTGTGGAGCATATTGCTCAATTCTGTTACCATTGAACTGCTGTCAGAAGGAAATTTCAGTGAGCAACAGCAATACAAAAAAATTTAAAATTTAGCTGCTTTTTTTTTTTTCTTTTTCTACAGACGACGTTGGTCTTTTCGCTATTTTCACAGTAGGGGTGTGTAATCAGAGAAATTGCAGCTTTTATATATTTTTACTGCACCTTAGTGGAACAAGGTTATTATGGTTACTAAGCCACTTGGGCATGAGAGTGTGGACGTTTCAAATGGGTCACAGTACTACTCTCAAAACTGTAAAAAAGACCTCAAATTACAGGATATCAGGAAGTTACCTAGTCCCATAGAATTGGTCCATGCAAAAATAGGGAAAAACTGTGACCCTTCTTCCCCTTCTAAGTTCATTCCTATTTGTTTACTACTTCTGGGAGCCTAGGATGAGAGGAACAATCCACAGCATGTGGGCCTTAGCCAAAACCCATAGAAATCAATTGGAAAATATCTTTCTTGGGAGGTGGACTGAGCTTGGTATTAATCACAAGCTGCCAAAATTTAAGTAGTTGTCTCTGTGCTAATGCAATGTTGTATTGCATAACAGGCCCTACTCTGATTTAAATCTTCTCTTTCTTCCTAGAAGAGGTAGGTTTTATATTTTAAAGTGCCACTGGTATGAAGTTAACAGAAGCTTCCAAGAGCTGTGGGAAAATGTTCTGGGATCCTTTTTGTATCTGAATATGGTCTCATGAGTTTCTTAGTATTTGTGCATCTGAGAGCAGGTTTCACCAGGTGAATTAGAGCCCACCGGTGGTTCAATGCAAGACGTGGCAGATCTTTCACCTGTTGGGAATAAATAAAGAAATTTGTTTTTTTTCAAACTGATCCAAACATCTCAGTCTAAATAACACTCTAAAACCAGCAAGCAAACTACCTGGAAAAAAGCAAAATCTTTGTGCTTCTTAGCTTGGCTCACCATCCTACCTGTGTTTGTTCTTCCCCCCTTGGATGCATTAACCTTTTTTCTCCCCCCATTTCCATCCCCAGCCTGGCAGATCACCATGCAGGCAGTGTTGTGCATAGCTTGGCTGTATTCTAAGCAAGCTGGAGCTACCATTTTAAAACTCTTCTTCTGAATCATGAAATTACTGGTCCCCCAGGTGTTCACAGAGGCACAGCTCTGTCCTGGCTGCATGTAGTCTCATACTGAAGGTCTAGATATTAAGCTAATGCATTCATAAAGAGACCCTGTGAAGAAATGTTTTATTTTTTAGAAGACTGTGAAATTACTGGTCCCCCAGGTGTTCACAGAGGCACAGCTCTGTCCTGGCTGCATGTAGTCTCGTAAGATATTAAGCTAATGCATTCATAAAGAGACCCTGTGAAGAAATGTTTTATTTTTTAGAAGACAAAATCTTTTTAAAAATAGGTGTTTTTTCCTCATTGCTCAGACCATGTTCTATTGCCTTTCAGGGTGGGATTAGCTGGCAAAACCAGTCTAACCCAAGAGCCTTGACCACAAACCCTGGGAAGGAAATGAGGTTTTGCCATAGCTATTTCCTTGCTACCTGTATCCAGAGACAAGATACTGTGGTGGAACCTTTGCTGTCCTTACTCGGTCAGTGGTTAAGGGTAGAAGTCCAGACTTGGGAGAGAAAATAGGTATCTCCCACACATTTATCTCCTGATGAAGAGCACAGCCATCAGATAGTCCCTGTGGCACTCTAGATTGTGCATGGAGACTGAGAAGTGCCTCCAAACAGGCAACTCCATGACATCCTCCTCAGAAATGACAGCCACAGAAAACAGAGAAGAAATACAGAGGAGTAAGTCTTAGTTCCTGTTTGTGTCCAGGAGGGAAGAGCCTAACTTTGTGTCACTGAGAACCACCTTGTTCCACTCAGGATGGGCAGCTTGTCCTCCTTTCCCCCAAATGGGTACCAAAGTATTTTTGGGGAACTGGCAAAGGAAAATCACTCTTTGAAGCTAAGCTGGTGGCAGATGTTTTATCATTTTTGCCAAAAATAATGCCTGTTAAAAGCTCTCTTCCACGGCATGAGAGACCCAGACCCAGTTATTGTCTTTTTCAGTGAGGATTGACATAGACACTTTCCATTTCCCACAACAATGTTGGGACCAACAGGCAATTAACTATTGTGAGGGTAGGGCTGGGGAAGCACTTTCAGTCTTTCCTGTTGAACTCAGCCCATTCTTGCATTTTCACGGTTGTGTCTGTGGGCTGATTTAATGTCATTTTTGCTGTAAAGGATATTTTTTATTTGGAATGAAAATTTTGATGAAAAAATGCCAATCCTGTTGACAAATTTTCACCTCCTAGCAGCAGACTGATTTTTAAAAATACTTTTAGGTGATGAGGATTTTAAAAGTCTCTGCAGAAAGCAGAGTCAGTAGTCAGTAATGAAGTTTTGATTTTATGAAGAGACCTCAAAATCATTTTACTATGAGTGAAAAGGTGAATATATGAGACTCTTCTTTTGTGTCTCATTTCCAGCCTTAGGGAGAGAATGTATCCAGAAGCAACTTTAACTATCAGTAGAGAAAAAGAGTTATATGAATTTGTTGCATAAGCTAATTAGTTCACACTGTTACCTTCTGTGTATGAAAAAAGATAATCTGCAAAGAATGGGAGAATTTTGTCTGTGAAGTTGAGCTTTGTAAAATTTATGACTACAGAATTCAATAAAATCAGCGGAGTTGAATCAATAGAGAATTTGGCTTCAAAAGAATGAATATCCCATGGCCTCAACAGACCAGTTTGTCAGTGGGCTGTCAGTTCCTAGAAATCGACTGCATTTGCTCTGGAAAACAGGGGTAACTGTAAACAACTCTAACAGAAGCTTTAGGAAATATTACATTCTTTCATGTCAGGGTTTGCTGTTTCATTTACCCATATCTAAATGAGGCAAAATTGCTAGTGACTTGGAAAGTGTGTTGGGATGTCTTTAGGTAAAAGGGATGAGACAGGTGTTGGGAAGTGGAGTGAAAAGAGCTGAAATAACTGAGAGCAACAAATTTGCTGTGTATTTTCTGTCATTTTCATCTTATAGAAACATGAGGTTCTTAATGAGAGCTGATTCTCATAATACCATGTTTCCATGCCCTTGAAAATGGTCAGAGGTCAGATCTTCACAAAACAATTATTTGGTGATCTGTCTGATCTGCTGAGCACAAACCTGCTTTTCTTTGCCCTGGGCATGCTGTACTACTCCTATTCCCATTTGCTTCTTCAATAAACGTGCGGATTGTGTCAGCAATGGAGAGCTGCCACTGGCCTCATTTCTGCAAGCTGCCTCTGAGTCTGACTTATTGTATTTCAGTGGGAGCCTGGCAATTCAGGAAAGCACTTCTCATTTGAGCAGTCCCTTAGTTTCCAGCCTGTCACCTTTGGTGAATACTGCTATAAAAGTGGATGATCACTGCGGGCACACATGACAGCAGTAGGTGTCATGTTTCTTAATATTTCACCCTTCCCAGGTGACAGCAGCAAGCCTCTTTTCTGAAGGAGACCAGAATGGAAACATTGTGGGTTTGCTTGAATGTTTGAACTTTCACTTTATTTTTTGGTTTGTTACTAGGATGAGGTGGCACTAACAGTCTAGTTCTCTTGCTAGATTTTTCTTATAACTATTCAGGAACAGATGCAATTTCCTCATAAGATCAGGTTGTTCTAAAAGTCTGTGCAGAGTCATGCAAATGTATATAATTTAATGCAAACATGAGTCTTATGTTTCTCAGAGTGTATCGGCTGAGACTTTAACTCTTGTTGGTTGTTAAATTCTGACCCTGGGAGCTCCTAATTCACACAGTTTTCTCATGTGTTTTATTGACCAAAAGTCTCATAGAGTTATACCTCATGTGAATCAAAGTCTGCTAGAAGGAGTGGTCAGAGGGACCTGCAGGGGGGGGCATGTGGGTCACAGATCAGGCCCAGGGCAAGTGCTGACAGTCACACTCCTAAAAAGATGTGAAGTTTGAAATTCATGTTTGGGTCAGAAAGCTCTACCCAGGTATGGCTGGAAAAGTGATTCATGTAGTCAAGCTGATTATGAGACAGTTTAATACTGATGAAATCCAGCTTGTGCAGGGAGCCAGCAAAAATCCTCTGTAGCCCATCACACTCCAATTAAGCTCTTTTTGCTGCTGTATACACTCTATGAAAAGACATTTCAGGCACAGCAAAGGCCACATACACACACTGAGATTTTTTCTGTGATGCTGTTGGAGTCCAGTGTTCTCTGACCAGGTTCCTTCAGATAATCCATGATGGGGGTTTAAAGTTCAATATAAAATTATTAGTGTACAGACTTTTCTAGTCTTTCTTGGGCTTTCACAAACAAACTTAAGAATTTAAAGCACTGAAATTACAGCAATTCATGGTTTCATTTTTCATCTCTACACTAAAACTAATAACCCTATCATAAGCAGTAGGCAAACATAAATACACCCCAAAAAAGCCCCAACAGTTACACAACTGGATAAGCATCTACATTTATGAAAGAATTCAGCAAGTCTCAGATAATTTTAAAAAATAAATCTTTGGACATGTTTCTCTGTGCAAGTCTAGAGCTTACTGAGAGCCAAGCTGTTTAAACCAGATCCTTTCTGGCATTCAAGCTCCATTTGAACCTTTAAGAAAGAGACAGGCACCTTGTGGATTTGCCTGCTGCACGAGCATTTGCTCAAAAAGCCATCAAATACATTCAAAGGCGGAGAGGTCCATGAGGTGCTATTAGACCAGCTATAACATCTGGCTCAAGGAGTCTCTAAGGCCCGAGATAGCAGCAATTGAGAGGGTATTTCAGAGGATTATCCACTTGTGGTAGCCCTCTCTCAACAGCCTTTTCATCAACATCTGCTCCTACTGATGCTTAAAAAGAAGGCACGTCCACCTTCTGTCTGATCTCGAACATCTGTTGTTTCTTTTGTATTACTCTTGGAAAGTGGGGTTAAATTACTGTGTGAAGAAAGAGAAGCAAACTGAAAAATATAGTATTAAAGTATGCAGAGACACACTCCCACAATACAGCTAACCTTGCTCAGCAGATAGAAGTCAGAATGAAAATGCCTGTCCATCAGCCTCTCACATGTAAAACCTTGCATATACAGGTTTATGTAAAAAGTGTATATATAGAGTGCAAAATGAGGCTAATCTGTTCTTGGCAAATAAAATAGACTGGAAACTGTAGAGAAGTGATTTGTTTTCCTGTGGGTGATAATTGTTTGCAGTGATGTGAAGCGACCCCAGGGAGGTCAGCTTTTGTGCTCGTGGATCTTAATCAAAGACTGCTGGATTAAAGGCATGTGTGGTTTCATGGAGCCCCGTTTCAGGTTTAGGGTGATTAATGCATTTTGTCACCATTCTATCCTGTACAATGGCCAAATGAGGGCTCCACCATTCTTGGCACCATGCCTCTGCCACTTCAGAGATAATCCCTCCCTCAGAGACCTCTCTGGACAGACCATGACTAGGGGAAGATCAGAGAAAGGTGCCCTCTCTGTTGGCACAGATTATTCAGTGTATGCATATGCTTTTTTAGGTCCTGAATTTATTTAAAGGAATCTGCTACCACTGGTAGGTAGGAACACTTTGGAGAGAGGTTTACATGTGTGAGTCATTCCAGGAGGAAAACCAGAACAGCAAAACCAGTGGGAAGAGCTGAAGAAGCCTGAGCGAGGAGCAAAGCAAGACAGGTAAGACGGTGCAGGATGGCTGCCATGCAGAGGGGACAAAAAGTGTATTTGGCTTTGGAGGAAGAATGGTGGGACAGGATACCATTAGGAAACCTGACTGGGGGAGGCAAAGAAAAAAAACACCTGAGCAAACTAACACCGACTTTCAAAGCATCCATATGAAATTATCACCCTTCTTATTTTGTGCTTATAGGACTGATATGGCCAAGCAAGTAACAGTGTTTGACAGAGACAGGACTCTCATGAGGGGCTGGCCAACACAGCCGCTGCCTTTAACGTGCCTGGCTTTACTGTGCATGCACAACAAATCCTGGCAGGCAGGGCTGACGGCTCAGGACCACCATATCAGACTGGAGTTGCAGGCAGGACCTCTGCCCTGAAGATGTTAGATTGTTTCTGGCACTCACTTTCTCCCAGGCTGAGTCAAGGCACAAACCTGCCTGAGGCGCTCCCTGGAAGCATCACAAAGCCATCAGTCAATGCTAGAATGGTGTGTAGGATGTGCCCTTCTGCAGGTCGTAAACATCCAGGGCACCAGAATGGAGAGAAAAGAAATGAAAAAAAAAGGGAAATTCACAGATATACCAAAAACTGGATGCATTTTTCATGTCAGGTGCATTATTTACTATTACTACCATGAACTCGAGAGATGATATTGTACTTGTGGCTGCAAAAGTGAATGAAGATATTGAAACACAGTCAAGGTTGCAGGAACATCCCAATCAACGTGCACTTCATGCCCTCCAGCAAACCCAGCCTTGCACTCCATTTAGCAAGATGTTCTCTTCCCCCATACTGGATAGGAAAAAGCTTTTCAATCTGTTGGAATCACACCAGGCATTTAATTAAGTGTCTCTGTATTTGTTCAGCTAGTGAGCTGAACAAACAAGCTGCTTAGTGCAGGCTATTTTCGAGCAGGAACTACACAAGGGTGAGTCTGCAAATTAGGAATGGTTGTTAGAATCACTATTATAGGGATCATTCTACTTTTCTGTATGCTGCTTGTTTTCTCCCATGGGCTTCTTGTTCTGTACAACTGACTTTAATGGCTACAGTTGCATTCCTGAGCCTGTGAAGAGTCCCAGACAACTGCAGTTTAATGTTGGTGAATGGAAAGCAAAAAAATAACTTGTTATATTAGCTCAGAGTTAGGGAAACAAAGCAACAAATGAATAACAGTACTGGCAGGTGAACTTGGAAAGAGCTGTAATAGAACTTCTTTTCATCCACTGATAACCTGACCCGTATGGAGTTGCAAAGGAAAGGATTTTACGTAAGAATTTTAGAATTATTCAGCTGATTTGATCCATTCCTGGAAGAGCAAAAAAATGTGACGGAAATGTTGCTGCAAGGACTACTTCATACTTTTTGAAAACATAGGGTGAGAATCTCTTCTCCTGAACCAGCAATTTGTCAGCAATTACTTCTGAGCCATGGAAAGGGAAACGTTCATTTAGAGTTGTCAACTGCACAGAAATCTTCCACATTGAGCAGTTTTTCAAGCAACAATTTTTAAAGGATTAAATCCAAAGGAGTAGTTTCTGTAATTTATCCCCATTCACTGGATGTGGTGCATGTCTTTGAGTCCAGTAGTGAATTTCTTGCAAGAGAATGGTGTTTCTTGGTCAGATTCCTGTGTCTGGTTTTATGACAATGGGACATATAAGTCGGGACATAACATATAAATTCGCAGGCATGGCTAAAAAGAAATGGGATGAGTTTGCTGAAAAGCTCCATGAGCTTGGCTTGCAGCTGAGGGGCAGGGAGGAAAGGCATGGGAGCAGCCACTGTTACTCCTGGAAAGCACCAATCCTTTCAGCAGCAGCACAGCAGGGCTGGCACACACCCTCTCAGCTCGTTTGGCTTGCTGAAACTCGGGCATAGCAAAACAGACAAAAGGGCTGTCTTTTTCTGCTGCCCCAGCAATCTGCTGCCCTAATTACATGCCTACAACTTGTGCTGGCTCATAACCATGTGATGAAGCCTGTTCCTGAGGGTTTTTGATTGATTGAAGCAGCTCTTGATTCTTAGGACAAGAGAGGCAAGGGTATAAAGCTATAAGCCCTCAGAAAGGGAAATAAATAAATTAGAAAATATTTTGCTTCAGCCTCAGAATGAAATTTTTGTTTCAAGCCTCCCAAGACGATGTGGACCAGAAAAGTGTTACTACAGTACAGAGTCATATGTATGAGGCAGAAGATTCAGAAACTAAATCTAAGATGCATCATTAGCTTTAGTGCTCCAGTAAAGGAATAAAAGCATAAACCAACAAACAGCTGTCTAAGGTATTTCAAAGAAGCCATCAGTGAAATGCTGAAAGAGACAAGGCAATGTCTGTATCCAGCCATTACTCAAAATGAGAATATCTCATGAGCAATGCATGAGAACGTAGGAGCACTACACAAACTGAATTTTTCATGCCATAGTTATGAATTTACTTTATGGGGGTCTTTATGGGGGTGTGGTGGTGGTGTTGTCTATAATGATAGAAAACTATAGGGCAGCAGATGCTTTGACTATTAAAAATCAGTTTTGTAACGGCATAAAACAAAAAAAACCTGCATTCATGGTTTCTGAAAAGAATCACATCTAACTTTTTTCTAATTGTATAGTCCACATGTGGTCTGTGACTTCTTTGCTTGAGAGCCTGGAGAGCTATCTTTCTAAATTTGACAATTCACACAGTATGCTGCTATAATCATAGAATCACTCAGGTTGGAAACACCTTTAATGTCATTGAGTCCTCCTGTTAACCCAGCACTGCCACATCCACCACTAAACCATGTCCCTAAGCACCACATCTACAGGTTTTTTAAATACCTCCAGGGATGGTGACTCAGCCACTTCCCTGTGCAGCCTGTTCCAATGCTTGACAGCCCTTTCAATGAAGGAATTTTTCCTGCTCTCATATCTAAACCTGCCCTGGCACAACTTGAGATCATTTCCTCTTGTCCTATCACTTGTTCCTTGGGAGAAGAGACCAACCCCCACCTGGCTACACCCTCCTTTCAGGTTGTTCTAGAGAGTGATAAGGTCTTGCCCTCTTTTTCTCCAGGCTAAACAACCCCAGCTCCCTCAGCTGCTCCTCACAGAACTTTTGCTCCAGACCCTTCACCAGCTTTGTTACAATGCTTTGGATGCATAATATGTAAGTAGAAGAAGTGCTTTTTGTCTTGAATAACATGTTAGTCACAAAAAAGGCCTAATTTCAATGTCCTGACTCATGCTGGCCCAGAGGGTTCCAAATTCTTTAGACAGCTCTGCCTGCATTGCCATTTGTCACAGTTGATCCTGAGGTGAAGAGGTGAACATGAAGGTAGGAAGTCTTTGGGAGCAGAAATTGTGAATGAAGGCTCTTTGTCAACATTGAGGAAAACTCCCAGGAGGAAAGTATCCAGGAAGATTGATGGAAGTGATGAGCTGAGTGGAAAGACATCACACCAACCTGCTGACAAAGGCAAATGGTGGAAAAGGCTGTGCAAAAAGAAATGCAAATGGTGCAAAAAGCACAGGATGAAGAGGAGAAGCCTTCCTTGTTTACTGGACCTTGCCAAGAATGCACAGAAATGAGGGATGGGTCTTGTTCCTATGAAGGGGCAAACTACCATGCAAGAAAGCAAACTTCTCTTCTTGCAGCCACCAATGGATTCTTGCCTCCATTTTTTACGTAAAGGTTTCTCCCCATTTCACCCTTTGCTGTCTCATCGAGGATATGTCTCATGGAGGATATTTTGAGGCCTCTTAATATTCCAGCATTACACAAGGAACAGATGCAGTTCCATGGTGTCTTGGGATGTGTAGTCATCCATCCCCTCTCCTGATGTTGCTGCTGTCACTCCATAGGGAAATGGGGCAGTATCTGTGTAAACATGATACCAAAAATGCATTGCAGAAATGTGTCTGTAACAAATACTTTATCCACATCCATAATGTTTTCATTTCTAGAGACTTGCTATTGATCATAGACACTGGTATTCATACAAGAATCTGCCAATATCTGTCATTGTACTTTTACTCCACATATTCATGCTCAATGACAGCAAAAGCAATAAATTTTTCCTTGAGACTGTTGGCAATCCAGCTCATTTGTCATTTTTAAATGGACACCTGGGGTAAATTCTGTCCAAGCAAAACAAATCAATATAGTTAGTTACACTAAGTGCATTTGAACAAGGATATTTGAAGGGGGAGAAGGAAAAGGTGCTGCAGCAAAGAAAATGATGGAGAGGAGAGATGAGTGTGCTGCAGGCTGGGGAAATGGCACCCAGCTTAATCTATGCCTTGGGAGTGAGGAAGGGATGGAGGATCAGGAGAAGAGAACTATAAAAGGGTGGACCAGGCTGAGGAAGTAACTGAAGAAAAGCCAAAGAAGAAGGCTTAGGAAAACAAAAAGATAAAGTAGTGGATCTAAGGTGGGTCCCCTGGGTTGAAGCAGAAGAACCAATGAAACACAGCCACTGGGCATGCCTGGAGGGGAATCTTGTTTCTAGTCATCTGATTTTGGAGCAGGGTCCTGGACTTTGAACCAGCTGGGGGATTTCTTAGTCCATATCACTTATGCTGCTGTTGTGATTTTGGCATGGCTATAATAGTCACAAGAAGAGCAGCTTGTGCAACAGCCCAGCTCTTGGAAATGGTGCAGAAAGAAGACAATCTTTTATGTCTGTTTTTATAGAAGTAGATGATATAGAAGGGATGGTTTGCTGTCTTTCCAAACAATAAATTTGAGTCACTGGTGTAGGACTGGTTGACATTTTACTTTCTATTTCAAAATGTTCACGTTTGATTGTATAAAAATAATGAATTTTCTGTGGGGTAAGCAATCCAGCTCACTTGTCATTTTAAATGGTCACCTGAGCAGATTCAGGTGATTTACCAATGCAGTAAGTTGGACCAAGGGCCTTAAACACATTTGGATGGGAGAAGAAAAATATGCCACATGAATGGAAGTAATACAAAAGAAATAAATTACATGCAACAGTCAGGCAATCAGGAGGGATGAAAGGCTTTGTCTTCATGTGCTAGAAATAACTGAACTGATCTCCCAAGATCATCATTAAATCAGCTTTAATAATGTGTTGTCATCAAAAAGAGAAAATTGCCTCCACTCCCAAAATGAGTAGATTATGAAAAGATGCTTACAGATGGTTCACAAGGCTGCAGCTGGTTTCTTGTTCTCCTTTATCCAAAAATCAAAGATGCTGTAGTTCTTCAAGATCTTTGTGAGAAAAAGAATCAAAGAGGTGCATTTGGGTTTTTACATTATGTGACTCTGAATCCTAGAACAATGAGCAAATGGTGGCAAAGCAGCTGAAGTGCCTCACTGTGATTCCAGAGCTCGTGTCCCTGGCAAACCCATCCTGCAGGCTGCAGGATGATCCTTGGCTGTAGTTGGTCACACAGGTTGGACAGGGCAGGATTCTGTGACGCTGCTTCTGGGAATGTGCTAAGCCCACTGAGCAGCCTAGGTTTGGCAAGAACTCCAGTAAAACTACAAAATAAGTGGCGCTTGTACGCTAAAACCCGAATGGAAAAGTAGCCCTAAGAGTGGAGGGACTGCTGATTTCTGGGGTCTGAGAAATGCCTTCCCGAGAAAGCACCTGTTCCTTTTAGAAGACGCAGGGATTCTTTCACCCACCTCCAGACAAACCCCTTTCTGCCCTCGTTTGGGGAGGGAACTGAGGAACGTGATTTAGGGGCGGCCAGCAACACCCTGCCGCACCAGCTGCCGCCGAACCCCGAGCGCCGTTTCCGGGAAGCGGGGATCCGCCGGAGGAGCGGACGGCAGGGAGGCACGGCCGTGCCACGGGGGTTTTGCGGCGGAACCTCCGTGCCCTCCCAGCCCCGCCGCATCCCCCGCCGGACACAGCCCCGCCGCATCTCCCGCTGCGTCCGCTCGCCGCAGAGCTCCTCCCTCCGCTTCAGTCAGCCCATCCGGATTTTATTTTATTTATTTATTTATTTAATTTTTAACCTGCAAGTTGGTTTTTCGGTTGTTTGTTTCCCATCTGTTTGCAAATACAGGAGCACAGGGCGGGCACCGGCCCGGTGCCTCTCCACAGATCCCCCCGGTCTCCGAGGGTGCCGCCGGCTCCCGGCGCTCCGCATCCCGAAGCGGGAGGGCAAGCCCGGCTTGCGGAGGTACCTTGGGCTGTGGTGGGGGCCGGGATGCCCGGACCGAGGCCGGGCTGAGGTGAGGAGGTGGGCGGCTGCCGCCCCGGCAACACGGCGGGGGTGTCGCTCTGCCTCTCCGAGGTTATTTTGGGGGATAGTTTGGTGTTTTCTCGCTAATCACGGTCATGGTGTACAGCTTTCTCATCCGGGACGGCAGTGAGATGAGGGAAAGCTTCACCCGCAATTTTGTGTCCATGTGCTTGTTTTTACTTAATTTCTCCTCCGAAGGGAGGCGTGTGAAACCTCCTCGCGGGTTTTCACCATGGGGTTTAAAGTGCTGTGGAGGTAGGGGTTTAGAGCTATGGGATTTGTTTTGTGGGTTTTTTTTTTGTTTGTTTCAGGGTTTTTTTTTTTTGTTTTTATTGTTGTTGTTGTTATTGTTTTTGGTTGTTTTCGTTGTTGTTGTTGTTGTTGTTGTTATTGGTTACGGTTGTTTTCGTTGTTGTTGTTTTTTTCCCCCCTACAGCACTTGAAACATTCACCTGTCGACCTCGTCTGAAATCAGTGGTAACGCGTTTGCATCTCTCAGGTTACAGCGTAAAGAAAGGTGCATGCTTACCCACCCTGTGAACAAACAGGTCTGTACCTAAAAGAAGTGGGTTGGGTGTTTCAAGTTACTTGGGAAAAGGAATTTCAGAACAGTAATTTTTACTGGGGCGCATTTAACTTAGTTAAAATGTTGGTGGCATAAAGAAATAGAGTGTGTTTTCCTTTGCAGGCAGGAATTCTTTTTGCTTGCAGGTAAGGTGAAGAAAGTGATCCTTCCTTCCAGTGTGCTCACATGTGGCCCAGTGTAATTAACTGGGTGTGGAAAATATGTATTTATGCTGTTTCTTGCTTCAGGATGATGTTGTTTCAATAATGGAAGGCAATGGGTTTTGATATTCAGTTAACACCTTTTATTTGTCTTTTTGCCAACAAGTGCACAATGATAGCAAGAGTTCCTTACCTTACAACTCTGTTTAAACTGTGGAGTGAGTGAACTCCTTTCTGGTATCTCTACAGATTTCACTGAATGGGCAAATGTGACTGCATTGCCTGGTGTGTGAGACTTAGATCTGAGTGTAGCCACAGGTAAACACAGCCCTGTGCCTCTGATCCAGTTATGTGGCAAGGCAGCAAAGGTCCCAGCTATGTGATGACTTCAAGGGGTCACAGAGTGTAAGGTGCCCTTTTGATACAGAGGCTATTGTGTAAATCAGGATTTGCAGATTATCTCTGGTGAAATTGTCCTGATTGCCGATGGGACAGGATTGAATGAGGAATGTCTCAAGTGATCTGCCCCTACCTTACATGCTCCCTCTCAAACAAGATTTTTGAAAAGAGAAAAATCACCTCTGATGAAGAGAAATCCCAGTACCAGGGAAGCACATGGGAAATTCAACAAACCAAGATTTCCCATTTTCTCCCAGAAATGGGAGCAGAAAATATTTAATCATTCAAGACTTAAGTATTAAGAGTCTAATAATCACTATTGCTTTGTTTTTTAGTAATGCTTTGATTTTTCAAAGTGTCATTTGCCCTGCACATTTTTTCTTTGATGATGACTTGTTTTTTTCCAGCACTGAACATCAGTGCCTTGATCCAGGAGTGACTGGTATATATTAAGTTGTGAGCAGATAGCTCTCTTTCAGTCACTTTATAATATTATATAGATGTATCCATGCCCAATTGAAAGCTAATGACTTTTTGTCCCCCTAAAGTATTTTATCCAGATGGTTATTCATAAATGTGTAGTTAAGAATCTGCTCTCTCCTTTCAAAAAGGAATTGATCTGTATAAATCTAATTAGTATGTCCTGACATTAAAATACTTATTAGTATGACCTGCAGGTTACAATATAGGTGTTAACATATTTTGCAATAGTAAAAGATTTCATTTTATCATTTGTGCACTGTGTACATGATGTTTCAATGTCTCAGGATAGTAAAGCAATGAAGAGAAGTAAATAGATCACCAATGTAGCTGGCAATTTTCTCTTTAAATTGACCGATTATTAAGATTCTAAAGCTATTACCAAGCTAAGAAAAAAAAGTATTGGAAGAGTAGATAGGCAGTAAACAAGGAGCCCATATGGATTTAGAAATGGGAGTTAATGGATGTAAAAAATTATGTTTTGGAAGTAAGATGTGTCAAGAGTTTCCAAAAGCCAATCTGAGGTAGTTTTCACAACAGAAAGAGCAAGAAATCGAAGGAAAGCAGTAGCCGTAGGCAAAGCTCAGTGTGAAGCTAATCCCAGAAGAAACCAAATTTCTTTCTTCTTCTTTGAATGTGAAGATGGTTGGTGCCCAGGCTGCAGAGCCCATGGGGTTTAGAAAAGGGAAGCTGTGTGAAGCATTCATTCTGCCTTCTCCCTCAGCCCTCGGGCTCTGGTTGGAGCTAAGGACAAGACCATGTGCTGCAGGTACAATGGGGCTGAGCCGGTGTGCTCTGGCCATGGACTGGAGAGCACCTTTAAGCTCCTGTCCTCAGCACAGGCTGGCACTGGTGATTGCTGAAATAGCAGGACAGTCCTGAGCAGGCACTGGTACGTTCAACAATCACTATGGAAGAATAAGGAGATGTGACTCAGGATAGATCAAGCCAGGCTACATTGATTTTTCTGTGCCAAAACCAATGGTTTCTGGAATAACAAAGGCAGGCAAGTTCTCCTTGTTGTGTTCCTCTGACACTTCTAAGCTTGCTCTATCCCTACAGTTGCCTCCTTCCTCCTCAGCCCCTGGGGAGCATAAGGATTTTGATATGTGGATTGTCAGTACTCAGAGGTCCTGAATGATCTCTTGGGGTTAAGAGATGTCTGGTCAGGGACATGGAAAAGGATGAGCGGAAGTTCCAGGAAACCTAAACCACATTTGAATTCTAGGAAACTTTTCTAGAGGATATGAACATATAAATAGCCTTATTGTTAGAATGCACGTTCCATGCCACCTTGGGGTTTGTCCAACATAACCATGTTAGATTTACTTAGATTTAGTAACTTTTCATTGCAAAATCTCTGAGTTAAAGTGTGTATTTTATATTTTATGTGCAGGGCAGAGTGATAATAATAGGAATACGCATACACACACACACACATTTCATTAGCAGTTAGTAGAAAGATACCTAATTTAATGTTCTTAAAACCTCCTTTTTTTTAATTTTTTTTTATTTTTTATTTTTTCTTGTTGAAGAAGCCTGCATCTCTTGTAGACACCGACCTTGCATCTGTGGCAGAAGCATCCAGCTGCCCTCAGTGGAGCAGCCTCGCTCAGGTGTGTGCCTGGCCATGGTTGTGTCTGTGCTGCAGGAGCCCAGGGCAGCGCTGGGCGAGCACCAGCCCCAGCCTGTGTGCCCACAGCTTGCCTTTCCTCAGGCGTGGGAGGTGGGGAGCAGGCGCCTACACGTAGGCACCATCGTGGAGAACGGGCAGGCTGAGGGTGAAATCTGGCAGCGTTAGCATGGCAATACAGACACAGCCCTTCCAGACAATAAAAAGTTAATGGTTGCAAAACAGCAGGCAGTTCTTGAGGAGGAGATGGAATTTCCACTACGTGATCCAGTTGATGAAATTAGATTTTATGAGTTTCAACCGATTCAGGGCTTCAGGCTTTAAGACAGAATCTCCAAGTCCTTTCAGATTCCCTAAGTGCTTCCCACTTTGTCATTTCAGGATGCTCACCAGAACCCCGAGTGTTGTTGCCCAAGTGTTCCTTCTTCTAAGCATAGTCCTTGTTATTGCTATTGCAGTGATTCAGATAAATCAGCAACAGATCCTCTCCCCAGGTCTTAAGGTAAGTCTTAGGCAACCTCAGGAAGGAGAACAATGTTTTGAACTGATATTTAATAATGTGCCTTTCTAAACTCGTTTTTATGGGGTGATTCAAATGAGCTTACAGCCATAAATTAATGTTTAATCATATCATCATGGGAAAGCTGAAGCTGAGAGAAAAAGAGAATTGGTCAAGGGTCAGTAGCAAAGCAGGAAAAGTATTTCTTCATTCCCTCTCTGTGGTGGCTATCGCACCATGTCTTCTTCAGGACTGAAAGGCCAAATGGAGAGAATATCTCACTCCTTTTATTTTTTCTTTTCCTTTTTTTTTTTTTTTTTTTTAAGTTTTGCCAGAGATTGGAAGTAATTTTAAAATAATTTTGAAGTGGGAAATACCCAGAGTTTAAATTCTGGCCCCAAGCACAGCTGGGAAGTTGATGTTGACATCTTTGCAAATTGCTCCTGTGTATCAAAAGCATTTGGGCTCTAAGTATGCACTTGATCCTTTACCACACGTTGGGACTTGCTGGATACTAACGGAAGCAAGCTAACTTCTTTAAGGGGGGCAGAGCAAATTGCAAAAGACAAACTGAAATACTCTGAAGATCAGGCTTTACCTTCTGCTGTGGAACATTTGTGCAGATTCTTCAATGAGAGATTGCACAACTGAGGAAAAGCTGTAGAAAATACACTTCTGAGAGGCCTGGCATGTAGAGTTCTGTTTTTTTCCCCACGATCCTTTTGTCAGATTTTTCTTTGAAGTCCCTTCTACTTTCCATCTGCATGTGTATTTAGCTGGATAGTTCACACACTGATAGGCTAATGCCTCATTGCACTTCATGGGATTATAAACACCTTTGGCTTGGTCTGAATCATTTGGTGGTGTGTGAGTCAGACAATGGGATAAAACTGAAATTCTGATACCCCTTTTCTGTGTTTGTGTGGTGTGGCAGGGGGTGTGTGCTGGGCTTGTGTATGGGGCCACAGTGCCTCAAGTATGTGCTCTGTTGAGCCCCAAATGCTGCTTGCAGCAGCCTCGCATCCCACCAATTTTCATGCAAGGCAAGACTGGACTGACATGTATCCTGGCTGAAGCCAGGACAAGGCTGAAGCCACTATCTAAAAGACAGCCTACACATCCCTTGTGTTTGCCATTAATTCAGTTTCACATCCAGAATGATAAAACTGTTTACCTTCCTCCTTGAGGAAGCATTGGAACCACCTGGACTATCTGGAGCTGGTTTAAGTGGGGAGGTTTGCTTCCTGAATCACAGCAGCTTCACAGCAGCTTCTGTAGGGAGGCTGCTCTTTCCTCTACTGGATGTGCCTTGGCTTTGGATTTGAGTTTGGGCTGTAAGCCTGCTAATGCAGGTGATATGGAGGGCCCTGAGTTTGATTCCTGAGACACTGAGTTGTCCTCAGTGAGTAATTTACATTCACAAGAAATTCACAGGTAGGAGGAGGACCTTGGTAAGCCAGTGAAGGCCTCCAGTACCTGGCTGATATGATGGAGCCTGGAAATGACAGTGTCCTGAACTTAATGGTTGATTAAAATTAATTATGGTGACAACATGATAAAAGCAGATTGATTTTTTTGTAAATGGCCTTATTCTTTTGTTACTGTTTGTGCTACCTGTGACATAACAGCTCTTTCCCAAGATGTATGTTGAGAGCATCCATTGTGGCACAAGAGATAAATTATATGCTATGCCACTGGTGTTTTAAACTGTTGTTGCAAAATCGAATATTTTGGATCCTTGATGGCTGGATTATCTGAAGACTGAGCCAGTGATTAGTGAAGGAAGGGCCTGCCCATTGCACGAGGCTGGGGCACTGAAAGGTCTCATGACTCACTGATACACACCATGAAGTGAGAAGAGTGATGAAGGAAACACAAACGTCCTCAGTGAAGTCTGCAATTGTAAATGATGATAGCACTGAATGAAACAAGCCTTTATACCAGCCAGAAAAAAAATAAAATCAAATCTGTTGGTCTATTGCTGTTTTGTGAACCCTAGAGGAAAAAACCCCACTTCATTATTGTATTTCTTTAATTTGCCTCTCGAGGTGGTACAGTTTTCAACACCTAAATTTTTCATGTCTCTTTTGGCTCTTAGGAAGTGTTTTGCATTGTTTGTGGCTGTTGTACTTGATTAAAAATTGTTCAGACCTATGCAGCTGAACTGAAGCATGCATCTAGCATAGATCTGCTTTTGTGACCTGCATCTTCCCGTGGCTGGTTTAGCTTGTTAGCATCTCTTGGCAGTTTCCAAAGTGATTAGAAGGCAGGTGATCCATCATAACTGTGCCTGATTTAAGGGTTTATGCATCTCTATGTCCTCATATAGGACTGATAGGCTGAAAAGGTGATTGATCCTGGGGCTTTTGCTTGTTTATCTATTGGGATTACTACTCCTCAGGATGTACCTACAAAGGCATATTCCCATAATAAATATTTTCCTTCAAGTCACTTTTTTCCCCCCCTTTCCTCTTTCTTTTTTCCTCTGGACTAGAAAACAGAACTCTGAAACTTTTCTGGGTTAATGTTGTCTCCCTGTCTTGTCTGACTAATCTAGTCCATTGAGTAGATGGTGCAGTTCTTGGATGTTATGGAATCACCAGGCCTTTGAGATGATGGAAATACTCAACCAGACAGTTGAAGTAAAAAGGAAAAAAGGGAGAAAAGTAGTTCTGTTCTTTAATAGCTGCTAGCCTGGGATAAGGGTTTGCCAATGCTCTCACAGTGCATTTCAAGGCAGGAAAGCATTGCTTGCCCTTAAAGGGCAGCCAAAGGTGATCCAACATGCAACGTGGACAGAAATCTGATATCCCTAGAAAATTTTAAGCTAGACAGTTTTTCTTTGGCAAACCTGCTAAGACAAGGCTTATAGAATTCACTCACCTTCTTGAGATGCAGCATCCTGTGTCATTTCTGGTTTTTTAATTAAAGATTAATCTTGGTCCTAACATGTGGCACAGTTGTCACTGGTCACCACTTTTTGAGGCTGCATGGGCCAGTTTGCACACAGGGAACTCACACAAGTCCTGAGGAGCTTCATGAGTCACCGTGAAATGGGCCCAAGAGACCTTTTCAGAAATCAGCATCTCTTTTAAGGATGTGTAGGAAACATAGAGGAGGAGGAGAAAGAGGAGAAACAAAATAAAAAAAATTGTCAGTCACACATTGATTCAGATAAGTATGCCACTACTCTTTGGGATGGGAATCTCTTACTTCCAAAAGGGACATGGGAAATGCAGGGGAAGAGGGAAGTAGCTCAAAAAGCCCACAGTTAACTGAGGTAAAAATGCTTCCATTATCTTCCAGCTCTCCTTAGGCATAGTTAGCTCTAAAAGTAGCCAAGTTAAAAGCTTATGTTTGGCACTTTAAGTTGACTGAGACTAGATTTAATTAGTAGTCCTTAAGCAGATTGACCATTACTGTGTTATCTACGTCCAGGGTCCTCATGTCTTCCTAGGAGAGGAAATACACTCAAATCATTTTTGCTAAAGTAGTTACTGAAAAAGAACCTGATGCTGTAGTGGTTTGATAGTATTTGTGGAGTCTTTAATCTTTTAGTGGATCAGGGTAAATGTTGTCTGCATAACTATAAATTAAATTTTCATTATCTAACAGTCCTTTGTGAAACAAACTAGACTGGTATTGCTGATATTTTTTGGGGGCCAGGAGTTTTTAGGATTACAGTAGAGTCTGGGAATAATCAGGTGTGGAAGCTGAATGGTTTGCCACCTGAAGCAGTGATCCTTCCCAGTCAGACTTTTTGGTCCCCCAGGGAGGCAGTGGGATGGAATTTATCAGCCTGCTACAGGGGCTCTTACTGCTTTGCAGACAGATGGAGGCTCTCATTTTTCAGTACTGTCAGGCTCCTGGGCATCCGTCTGTTTCAAAAGAAAAGAGCTGAGAGAAAAATGCACCCTTTACTGTGTGACTCCTACCAATTAGGTGACTTTGGAAGAGCTAAACATACTTGCAGGGATCATAAAGAGGATACAAAAATTGCATTTTGCTTCCCTTTATGAGATTGCCTTCCCAGTTACTACAGTTTTCTCATGCCATAAAATATGGGAAAGGGGGAAAGACTGGTCTGGTGAGCAGTGGGGTGGGATGGAGAAACCTGTGCTTCAATCCCAGAGTCCAAGGGACCTGGGGCAAGTAATTTAAATAGCTCTCATTTATTTTATAAATAATCATGGGGTAACATTGATTCTCTTTCCCTCTGTGTTGTCTCATACTCTGGCACAGCCTGTTCTCAGAGGCAAGCTCTCAGGTGGAGTAAACCACTCCAAGGGAGAGGTTTATGGGGCAATTAGGAAAGAACCAGACTTGTTACATCATCCTTACTGTCTGCTGTTAGGTACTTTACCTCTTTGCTCATAGCTTTATGGATCCCTTGTGCATCCTTGAATCTAAAGCCTGTGCTTAGATTTCAAACCCTTCTGTGTTCAGGGAATGGACTGGGATAAAGGGAAATGAACCTGCTCCAAAATCAGGCCTTAACACTGTGTTATCTATTTGTCAGTGTGGGTTTTGAACCTGATGCTGAAAGGAGATGAGCATTCTCCATCCCCACTGAATTAATTATTGAAGATATGTAGCATGTTCCTTGGTTTGCAGCCAGGTTCATTCTGTGCTTGGCTGTTGGATTCATGCCTAAGCGCCTAACACTCAAATTAATCTCTCTTGTAAATAATACACTGTGCATGCATTTTCTAAATGTCTAGTGGTGCAGTGCAGCTGCACATGGGCATTTAAGCTGTCATTGTTTGTTTCTTCATCTAATGTATTCTTTCTTAATCCCCAGTATGGAATAGTCCTTGATGCTGGATCCTCTCGGACTACAGTCTATGTCTATGAGTGGCCGGCAGAAAAAGAAAACAACACGGGAGTAGTGAGCCAAACCTTCAAGTGCAATGTGAAAGGTGAGCTCAAAGGAAGGTTCCTTAGTTGTTTTTAGCCTTGCTTGTACTGTTTATTTCCCTTCCCTTCCCTTCCCTTCCCAGTGCTGTGGAGGGAAGACTGTCAAGACTATGTCTGTATCTGTCAGCATTAGTTCTTCTCCTACTGATACAGTAAGCTGCTCTAATCATTGCACCAGAGAAAGGAAATTGTAGCAAAATTTGATTTACTCCATGGCAGTGCATGATTGGTGCAGACAGAATTCAATCTCAAGACAGGACCTGTAAATGTTCAGTGCTTGCGTTTCTTTCAGAATAAAAGTCATATATATTTTAAAATAGCTTGGAATAAAAAGAGTTTTGGAAGAATAGCTTTTGTTGGATGTTAGTTGTTAATTAAGCTTCTCCACACCACAAAACTAGGAAGTAGTAATAAAACTATTGAGTCAAATAGCTAAATTGGCAGAACTATTTCTGCCAGGATGTCATTGTTTTATCAAATATGTAGCTGTGGCCTCTGTCTCAGGAAGACCTCTGTCTGTGCACAGCTAGAAGATGTCCCACAGGTACCACTGGCTACTTGCCCTGTCTTTTGTCTGAGGTTTTGAATTTATTCCTCACAGACAGACAGACAGACTAGGCTGACTTCTGATCACACTCCGGTATGGTTAGGGGGTTGTGGATTCCTTCATAGGAATCTTAGTCAACTTCAGGGACATCTGACTCAGCTTTCAAAGTTATGGAAATGCCATGCATTTTGTGAAGACAGATGGCCAGGTAGGGGAGGGAAATCAGGTTTTCTGTTCTCTGATAATAACTGCAGTGTTCAAAGAGAATCTTTTCCTTCTGTCTCAGTCATGATCTTGCAAAGTCTTACATCCCTCTTTGTGTCTGGAAATAGATGCTGGAGATGTAGCCACAGAGGCCCATGAGTAACAGGGAGCAGAAGGCAATGGTTTCTTAACAGCACCAGCATTTCTATCTTCAGTGTTAAACATATGTGTGGACATTCTCAGCAATTCTAGAGTAAGGAAAGGAAAGCAAGTGTAACATGAACAGAAGTAATGCACTGTCATGTCTCTAATGATGAAATGTCCTTACAAACTGCTGGAATGGTGGCCAGCCTGCCGAGGGGAGGGGTACTCTGCTAACTCATGTCTTGACTCATTAAGAATGTTTGCCTTTAGGAATTCTGATTTGGGAAAAATGCACAGAGAAACTGCATTATTCTTCTTCTCAAAAAAACCCCAAAACAAAACGGCAGTGCCTTGTGAATCCTCTTGAATTGGTTTAGATTTTGTTTTACCTCTGGGGAACACAAATAAATTACAAAACAGAGAAGTCCAACTTGCTGTGAACTCTCTAGGTTTGTGGCCTTAGCCATGACCAGCCAAGTACTCCCACATCCCTGAGTGTACAAACTCTCCAGGGCTCAGTCTTCTAGTCTTGGATAACTGCACTGGAGGAGACAGAGGGCTGGTTCATGGGAGATGTCCCCAGCTAAGCTGTGGGTGACAGTGGTGAACACATCTGTCAGTGTTTCTTTAGTGACCCTTTAACCATAGTCTTAAGCATTTAAACTGGGGGATAGCTCTGGGCACAATAAAAGGCAGATTTTCACATACCTACTGAACTTGAAGGTCAAGTGATCAACTACTCTGTGAGTTTTGTGGTGGTTTTATGACTTAATTTCTGCCTTTGTTAAGTACCTCTGCCCTTGTGTATAGGAACCAGCCCCAAATCAAAATCCTCACTTTATAGTGCAGTTAATCTGTCCTGGTAAGGCTCTAAGCATTAGCAAAGCAGCCAGTTGTCCAGAAGGACATGGTCATTGCCTTGTGACCTGCTCTGTCTGAGCACTGGCAGATGGGAAGTTGCAGCCACCAAAGGAGTGTGAGGCAATGGCAGCTGCTGAAGATGTTGCTGCTCTGTTTTCCTTTGGGAGCAGCTTTCCTTCCAGTTTCAGACCTGTTTGAGCTAGACTTAAGACTTTCAGAAAGTCTTATTTCAAAACCAGGGCTGTGAACATCTAATGGTGACATGGTAATGTTTAGGTTGAAATTCACACAGTCAAAACAGGAGTTTTGGAGCGTGGAGTCTGTAAACGCTTACATATTTTTTTGTTCTCTTTCTGTCAATGCAATGTGACTGAACATAAATGGTTTCTCTTTCAATTAAGAAATTAAATTAAGAATTAAGAAAGGTGGCTAAGAGCCACCTTTTGCTTAGCTTGGGACCAGGTTGTGCAAGACATGGCTGTTACAGAGGCAGATGGAGTTCTGGCTATTGTTGTCCATGCCACTTCCTCAGCTAGGGAATTTCAGTAAGGAATGTTTTATTTACACCCAACTTGAGCCTGAACAAGTCAAGATCCTGATGGTCCTCAGAGTGTTGAGCAAGGCAGGACTTTGATTTTAATAGTTCAAATAGCTATGCCTTATGCAGCATGATGTAACTCCCATTCCTGCTCTTTGAAGGCTTTGGAAATTTGGAAAGCTGTTTCCTGGTTCATGCACCAGAGCAGACTTGTACCGCAATGAATTCAAGAGCCATTTCTGTGCATCTTGAAATGCACAGGCACCACATTGTTCATTCCATAAGCACTCCTGGTTTTCAGCCATCCTACCCTTGTTTGCAGTTACAGTGGGGGCAAGGGGAAAATGTTTTTCTCTTAACACCTGTTTACTAATTGGGCTAATTTGTAGTTGGCAAAGCAGGATGAAATCTATCTCCTTGTTCTCTTTTAGGCCCTGGTATATCCAGCTATGAGAGTAGCCCTGGAGCTCTTGCCAAGCCTCTTGATGACTGTCTGAATAAAGTGAAGGAGAGAATACCAGTTCATCTGCATAAAAACACTTCTGTTTATCTGGGGGCTACAGCTGGCATGAGACTGCTGAGGTATGGCAGAAACTTGAACTACTCCATATGCATACTAGCAGAGCAGTCTGTGAAAACAGAACATGAAAAATGTACTGGATGCATTTTTACCCAAATGGAAATTGGCCATCTCAAAAGGAAATGGAGCCCAGCCAATTTAATTTAATAAACTTTTCTGAGAGGGAAAGCGTGTCTGCATAAAACCACTCTGTTATGCTGTATTAAAAAGAAACTTGCTTTATTTTGGAGAAGGCAAGACTTTAATTTTCTCTTTCACATCTGTCATAAAATACAGTGTTGTGTAAACAGATGATGTTTGTGCACATCCATGGGCAGCAAAGGCAGATGGAAGCTAGACACTGCATTCTGAGTGTGGATGTGATCTGATGTGGTACAGCTTTTGGGGTCTGTCTGTGGCTTTAGCCCTGGCACAAACTGGCTTTATTATATTTGTTCTGTGGCTAAACAGAGCTGGAAGAGAGATTCCAGGACTGTTTTAACCAGAAGCTGTCATATAAACACTCAGTTTACAAAAAATAAAGGTGAATATATAAGGAGAAAAAAACCCCACCCATGAACTTGCATGATGTAGAGTGAAGTTGGTACATACTGCGGGAGTTGCTTGCTGAAACAATGCTGGATACTGGCTGCTCCCTCTCATAAGCTTCCCCTTTAGGGAAATAATGTCTATTTCATTTATTAGGTGATTGTAGAAGTTTTCTTGAATTGCTAGTCAGTGAACAATAAACATGAAATTGCCTTTCCAGATGCTCAGTGTCTCATGTTTTGTGAATCGCTTAGGTTGCAAAATGAATCGGCAGCCAATGAAGTCCTTGCAAGCATTCAAAGCTACTTCAGAGCACAACCTTTTGAATTTAGGGGTGCGCAGATCATAACTGGGCCAGAGGAAGGGGTGTATGGATGGATAACGGCCAACTATTTAATGGGCAATTTCTTAGAGGTGTGTGGAAAAACCTGCATGATTTTCTTTTCACTGTTTCCCTCTTATAAATGAGAAGTTTGAGAGGACATGCCTGTTAAAGTGTCATAGTTGCAACCCCTGTTTCCCCCTGAAGTCTCTAACAGGGTCTTTTTGTGGCAGTCATAGGGCAAACATAAATCAAAGAATATGTTGTTATGGGAATGGGATATGGCAAAAGTAAAATGGTTGGTCCACAAAAAAGAGCTCTTCTCTAAATGACATTGGGTGTCTTACCTAAAATCAAAAGGTTAGATCACTCTTAAATGCATTGGTATGTTTAATGTGACAGATGCTGATTGTCTTGACAGTGGTGCCAACTAAAGATCTTTTCTTCTGCTTATTTGCTGTCCCTGCTGCCCTGCTGGTGAAGGACCTGCCTGGCTTAGGGGTCTCCAAATTGTTTGGCAGTGTTGGCTCACTTGTCTTAAGCAGACAAGACTGTTTGAAGCACGGAAGGTGGTCAGATATGCCTCAACTGAGCCAGCAATCATTCATACACGGCTCCTTCCAAGACTGCTGAAAAGCTGCAGGCTACGAGCAGTGGGCTGCGACACCAACTGTCCCCTGCAGACCAAGTGATACCAGTATAAACACACTCATGCTGTTCTCAAACTTGGAATAGGGCCAGGCAGGAGCCTCAGAGCAGAGAGGGAGTCAGATGTGTTGGAAGATCCCTTTTTAGGTACAGGTATTTGGTGTGATTTCATTCAGAGTAAAAGCTGTACCACGACAATCCGCAATCATTCGTGGCAGGAGTGTGCTGCCCTCAGCACCAACAGCACTTCTGCCAGATTGTCTCACCAGAAAGGAAATTAATTTCAACCAGTACTGCTGAGTACTGCTAGCTGTCCTGACTGAATGGTTCCTATCAGATCATGGCCATTAAATACCACTTGTTGGTGCTGTGATAGCTCCTGGTGTATGCGCTGTTGACTTGCAACACTAAGAAAACAAGTATTGGAATCACACATTCTGTAGGAGTTTTTCTTGTTGTGTGCATTTCGTGTAACAAAAATGACATCATGAAGTTCAAGGCAGTGTTAGTGTTCTACCACATGAATTTTAATCATCCAAATACCAAATTCCATATGGAAAATTAATGAAAATGCACTGCAAGATGCTGTGAAACCAGTCTAGTCTAAAGAATTCTGTGAAGAAATACATGTGGAATATCACTAGTAAAAGAGAGAAATTCTGACCTTTCTTGTGACAACAGGCTGAGAGTCAAATTCTGTGAGGGATTGTTTATGGGAATTTTTCACTGTATAATTTTATTGTGAGTGTATTAGCTAGCCCATAAACCACATAGTTTATCTTCTTGTGTATGCATTCATCTCATCATGCTCATTGGGTAAATATTGACATAGATAATAATGGAAAATCTATATATAGCACTGTGGCTATGTAGATCAAACACAGAATTTGGGGAATATTTTGGGTAGTAGGGAAAAATGCCATCTGAATGGATCAGACTGCAGTTTCAGTGGAGGAAATGTGCAGATTAAGGCTCCTTGTTCTTTTGCCTTTGATGGAGCTTTCATCTGACTAGTTTGCATTTTTCACTCTATTTTCACTCTCTTTTCACTCTCTGTCTCTGTGATCTCTTAGTGTTCGACTCCTTTAATATTTCTTCTTGCCTTGAAATAAGCAAATCTTGATACCATTTCCATCCAGATTAGTTCAAGTTCTCCTGGGTATCTGAACCTCAGTTCCCTACATTCTAGGATAGACACTGCTCTGGCTACTGCTATGCTTTGGTCATTGTGTTGTCCTGTTGAGTGGAACACTATGGGGCATTCCTTCTCCTCTCTTTCAAGATCATTTCACTCTCTGAAGGTACATCCCTCTTACGTAAAAACATCTGCACCTTTTCCTCATAGTTACTTTTTTTTTTTTTTTTTTTTTTTTTTTTTTTTTTTTTTTTAAAATCTAATGCTGGAAAGAGTGCAGGACAAAGAAGGGGGGGAAGTTTCAAGAAGTAAAGAGTAGAAAAGCTTGAGGGGAGAACAAGCAGATGATATTTCTAATTTGCCTTGTTTTTAATTTTACATGTAGAGAAACCTTTGGAGGACATGGGTCCATCCTTATGGAAAAGAGACTGTGGGTGCACTGGACCTTGGAGGAGCTTCCACTCAAATTTCATTTATCCCTGAGGACCCTGAGGAGCACCTCAATAGCACCTTGCAAGTGAAGTTGTATGGTTACAACTACAATGTCTACACTCACAGCTACCAGTGCTATGGCAGAGATGAAGCTGAGAAAAGGCTTTTAGCATTGCTGCTCCAGGTCTGTTTAAGACCCTTTGCTATGTTGCCCTTGCAAGTGTTCAGTAATTGTCTGAGCAGGTTCTTAGGTTTGTGATCTCTTCCCTTTGCTGGAGCCTGGAGACGCCAGTAAGAGCTCAGCTGTGCTTTGTTGTGGCCAAACACACTTAGATTTCATACAAAGAGCTTCATATTTGTTAAAAATTAGCGAGAGTTCTGTGCCATTTGACAAAAAGGCCTGTAAATATTTTGCTGATCTTGCCAACGACTTCTGGAGAAAGGAGTTTCTATGAATTATACTGTTGTGTTGACCAGTCATGTCAGTGAACAAAAATATACATATCTGCAGTTTAAAAAGAGTGCTGTAGCTCATGCCAAATTAGGTCTTTCTTGCTTTTGACTAGTATTTATTTTTTGGGTTTTCTTGTTTGTTTTTGTTTGATTTTTTTCCCCCAGAAATCAAACACTAGTGCCAATGTGGATAATCCCTGTTACCCTCAAAACTATAACACAGCATTAACAATGAAGGACTTCTTTGGCAGCCTTTGTACACAGTCTCTGAGACCAGCAAATTACTACCCAAACCAGCTTGTGAATTTCCATGGAACAGGAGACCCAGGTCTGTGCCAGAAGATGGTTTCTTTATTGTTTAACTTCACTGCTTGCAGAGACAGAGAGGACTGCCCATTTAATGGAATACATCAGCCAAAACCTAAAGGGAATTTTGTGGTAGGTTTGCAAACAGTGTCCTTCTTTCTGAGCTTGCTTGCTCTTGATTTCTGTAGTTCTGAAAGTAACCTGTCATCCACTGCTTTTCTGCAGGCTTTCTCTGGATTCTACTATACAATTAATGCCTTGAATTTATCTGGGCAATTTTCCCTAGATGACTTCAATTCAAGTATGTGGTTTTTCTGTTCACAGAGCTGGGCACAGGTAAGTGGGTTGGTTGGTTGGTTTTTGGTGTTGTTGGGATTTTTCTTTTCCATTTTAGACCTCTGAAAAAGTGATATAAAAATAATATGGACCAGCTATGTGTTCAGAACCTTTTAGAAGGTCTGTATCAACCCAGCATTTGTTTTTCCTTTGTGTTTCAAACTACATAGTATTTCTGTCATGCTTAACACTTGGAATAGGTTTCAAAATTTCATTTCAAGTTCTAACCACACTGTAGAGATGACATGGAAATTTTAGAAACCATAACATCATCAATCTTCAATGTGCAGTTTTACATTTATTTTCATTGTTTACCACATAAGCTATGTCACTTTTAGAGTCTTTCTGAATCCCTGTATCTAGTTGTCTACACCTTTACTTGGTATTTCTGAAAAATGTTACTAACTTCTAATTAAAATGCAAATATTCTCTAGTTACAAAACCCAAAGCATTTGCTTTTTTCCATAATTAACTTGTTTTTTTTTATAAAACCCTTTTTTCAGCTTCATTTTATGCTGCCTAAATTTGAAGAAATATATGCTAGATCCTACTGTTTCTCAGCCAATTTCATTTATTACTTGCTTGTACATGGTTACAACTTCAATGCAGAAACTTGGCCACAGATACATTTTCAAAAGGAGGTGAGTAATAATAATTTTCTGTTACTGTCATTTTAATCCAATGAGCTTGAGGAGGAGACAGAGGATGCAGCAGCCTGCAAAAACAGAATGGTTGTAAACAGCCTTGGTAAATGACTGTCAAATGTTTGGCATAAGACAAAGCCACTTTTCAAATCTCAGGAGCAATCTCAGCCTGTTTTCAAGGGTCTCAGCATTACTTGGAGATGCTACAAAAATTCTTTAAAGAGCTTTAAGAAAAGATCAAACACTTGTGTTTTAAACATATCCGCAGTATTTTGCTCCAGGCAGTGATCTGCCTAAAACACCTCACCAGTCAAGGTCAGTTTGAGGTAACCCTGCTGAGCTGGAGAGCAGAACTCAGCTTTGCTGTCTCCTGGCAGAGCCTTGGAGGAACTGGCAAAGCAATTTGGAGTCACTGAGTGGTGATGAAGCAACGAGGACAGTTTTCATCCTCACCCAGCTCATCCATCTGTGCCATAATCTGGCTCTCTGGAATAAGAATGTATTTTGATGGGGTATTGCCTTTCAGTTGACAGAGAGAGAAGGCTCATAATATCTGTGTCATTGATGCATTTATTTTCCTCTTTGCTACTGCACAGAGCCTCACTCTAAAATCCTATCCCAGACTGTCTCCTAATGTCCATATAGTTTGGAAATGCTTCAGCCCTTGCATGCAAAGCCAACAAAAGAATAGGTTGTAGATCTTCATGGTGTATTCTTAAATCCCCTTAGATGCAGGGCAGGCTGGCAGGCTCTGAATGAGAAATCAAAAGCAATGTTTTCTGAACAGTTGTATCTATTACTCGTGCACTAAGGAATCAAGTGGCATTTTCTTGCCTTATTTTGACCTCTGGTGGACAATCATTAGCAGCTCTGGGGAAGTGTCCAAAGTTGAGCTGTTCCACCAGGAAAACAGCATAGAGTTTACTTTGAGATCTTAATCTCCACTGGGCAGGGGGATGTCATGGGAATAGGACTCTTCTTTTGAAATGTCTTCATTTCAGGTTGGTAACAGCAGCATAGCGTGGTCACTCGGTTACATGCTAAGCCTCACAAACATGATTCCAGCAGAAGGGAAGCTGATCCAGCTGCCTCTGAAACCTTCTCTGTTTGCTGGGCTCCTCGTGTTCCTCACAGCTACGGCGCTGCTGTGTCTCCTCTTCCTCATCTACTTGTGCGTCGTGTCGCACCATCGGAAGGACGTTCCTCGCGTTGAACACGTATTTATTCCAGAATGAATGAGCTTGGCTGGACACAAAACAAAAATGTTACAGTGCAACTAAGCAGAAATATATATTGTATTGTCTCCAGCAGATAGGAGCAGCCAGAAACAGCAACAGTTTCTTGTATTTAGCCAAGACTATAAAAATACTGAGGAAAACAAAACCTCAGAAGGCTTATTTGAAATTAATACTTTTGTTGCCTAGATTTTACACTAGGGTAATCATGAAACTCCAAAAGGCAAAACTACATCCTCTTCATTAGATCTGCCCCTACTAAAATAGTAAGATCTAATGTTGGCTGATCAGCTAAGCTACCCTAGAGATAACAGCACAATCTTACTATGACTGGAGGGTGGGTTTTTTGCTAGGAGTGTATATTTCCTTTTAATTACTGAACACAACCCATGAAAGGAACCTTGGCCTAATGCTAACTTCTGGGTGAGATCCAGAGCTAGATGATTTGCAAAAATTGTAAGTTTTAAACCTCATGATGAGAGGAAGACAGAGGACATTTTACCTTTTGGTCCTGTCCTTATCAAGTGCCAGGACGATGATTTAATGAAAAGAACAGTAGAAAACTGGTAAACTCTGTTGGTCAAACTAGAAGTGGGGAAAGACAGCAAAACAGGAGGACCATGGAGCAAACACAAACATACTTCCTTGGCTGTTATTTCATCCATTTTGAAGTAGCTTTTAATTTATGTTTATTTTTTAAACGGAAGAGCCTAGTTTTGGTTCATTTGCAGGCACAAAAACAAACATGGAACAAAAGATGATAAATAGAGTTCCTGCTTTGGGAACTTTATCCTCACTTCCTCTTTGTCCATGTTGGTGAGACTCCTGGTGGGTTTTTTTTGTTTGCTTGAACTCAAATGACATCCTGGGATTTGGCGAAGGTGAGGGGCTAATTTTAGGAATTGGCATAGTAGTCATGGGGTTTTTTATTTGTTTGTTTAAAATGTGTTTTTTGCACAGAAAATTGCATAACTGGCTGCCTGCATATACACCACACATCTCTGCACCCCTCCAATACCTGTGTCTTACTTCTTTAGCCCAGTGAACAATTTTATTACCATCGTCTGGAGCTGCAGAAAAAGAGTAATTTAAAATGGTTCTGTATCTTCTTTGTATATTCCACTAAAGGTTTCTCCATGCTAATTTAAAGGACAGTTGCCATTAACAGCAGTTGAGCTCTTGGAGTCTGTTCTCTTTGAGTGAAAATTCCATGGGAATAGGACTCTTCTTCGTTGCTCGCGTTGAACACGTATTTATTCCAGAATGAATGAGCTCGGCTGGACACAAAACAAAAATGTTACAGTGCAACTAAGCAGAACTTTATTTTGCCCCCCCCCATTTTTCAAAAATAAAGACAGCAAAAATGACTTCTGGACCAGAAGCATAAATAGAGAAGAGTCACAAAGGGATCTGTGATATGGTGAACTGGAGTGCTTTTGAAATATTTTGGTAATTGTTTCTGTAAATCTAGTTTGTCCAGTGTGCAGCAGAGAAAACATGGGCATATATGTCACTTTGCTTTATAAGGGATTACTTGCATTTTCCTGACAGGTATGTATTATTTTTTTTGTTCATTAACTCTGTGCTAACTGTTGAGCTCAGGTAGTGATGGATTTGATCACAGTGGCAGATGTTTAAGACAAAATTAAACAAGCCAGTAGCAACTCTGGGAGGTGGGAACATGGCAGCTATCCTTGTGTGCAGTGCTGACACTAAAAGCCCTGAAGTAGTCTAATTTCTGAAACTGGAGCAAGCACTGGATAATGACAAGAATTGAAAGGAAGAGCTGTGATATAATTGTTTTTATTGCAGTTCCAAATGGATTGATCCCCATCACAAGGAGGTGTAATAAACTGTCAACACCTCTCAGGACTTTTGAGCCTGTCTCTAAACAGAGCTATATCTTTTGGTACCATAGAGACCCAAAAACACCTCTGCTCTGGTACGTAAGACTTGCTTTGGAGGTGGAACAAAATGCTTTCACACTTTAGTAACTGAACCTAAATTTAAGTATCTCATAGTTGCCGTCAGAAGACACCAGAGTTTTCAGTGTCCTTTTCTAACTTTCACAGAAATGCTTTTTGTAGTTTTTCACACTGAAACCCTGACCTGCATACCCACATATTGTTGGTCTCAGGCAGTGCCAGTCTGTACTGACTTGATACATATGTATTATTTCAGCTGTCTGGACAGAGTCTCAGATCTGAACAATCCATTACCATGTTAAGCCCTTCTTTCAAGGCCAAGAGGAACAGGAGCCAGTCTCCAGGCCAGCAAAACACCTTTTCTGTGTGGGTTCAGGAACGTACTGCTGGAGCTGCAGTCACGGGTGCCTTGGTCAGCCTCTGCACTGTCCTTCAGCAGCATTGGGATCCACCTGGCAGATGCTTCTGTTAAACATTCTGATCCAGAGCTCTCCTGAAAGTGCAGCAAACAGCTGGCTTCCTTTGAAAGCCCCCCCATTGTCCACCAAACCTCACACTCCCTTAAATCATAGGACTCTCTCAGCTTCATCTATTCCCAGCATTGATTAGGGGATGGATAGGAGAAGAGTGGCCAGTATTTTTACCCATAAATAATGTTTTTAATTTCAGTCTTTTGTTTCTGTATCACCTTCTTACTTATGTTTGGTTGTGGGGTTGGGGTTTTGTTTTCTTTTGTGCTTTTTTTAGTAGGCTGACAGATGATTTGAAGCGAGCTAAATATCTTTATAAATGAAAAAAAAAGAAAAAAGTGATTTTTCAAGCAGATCAATAGGGCTTTGTTCCTTCTCTATTGATATACTGCTAAGTCTTGTCAGTCTCACTGGAGTAGCAATAAGGTAAAAGGTATTATAAGATGATGAAGAGCTCTGTGGCATCAAAGTATATCTGATAAAGTGTAAAATTTACTTCAGAGTGCATGGACATTACAGAGGCTGGCAAGATATATTTTGTGTGATGAATCTGTAACTGCAGTTATGGGTGGAAAAAAAACCCAGACAGCTGGATAAGAGCATTAAAATGTTTTCTTTAGTTGCCAAATTTCAGTGGAAAATTGTATTTTGGAATATTTACTTGCCCTACAAAACATTTGCTTTTGAGTGGCAGGGCCATTCAGATGTGGTTTTACACAAATGGAACACACTTGGAAGTTAGTCTCTGTAGAGCTGGCAGCTAAAGAACAAATAAATTTGTTCAAGAACCACTTGGACTTCCAGATGTACTTGGATAGGCCCAGTATCTGTTCAAAGAACCAAATTCCCCTGGTGAATCACCTGTTTTGTTTTTTCAGTACTTCCCTCTTGTCCTTATGTATTCAGTCTCCCTTGGTGTCACCAGGATACCCACCTGCTCCATTGTAGCTCTCTGGCAGTTTCAGATGGGAAAGCTGAGGGTGTTGAACTTCCAGCCAAGCAGCTTCAACAACCACAGCCAACTCCTCCCCCAGGTGTGAGCTGGAGCCAGACCCACTGGCCAGATCCCTGTCCTGCTGTCTAGAACTGAGAGGATCGCTGGGAGAGACAGGGAAGTTGACAACACTTGGGAATGTGTACAAACCAGAGGTTATTTATCCTTGTACACTCTTCAGTGCCTGCTTATGAAGATTAATAAAATTGTGAAAAGTTAAGCCAAGTGTACTTTTTATTTTTAGCATGTCTTAGAGGGTAGCACTCACTCTTATCAGAATTTTCATACTGGTAGAAAAACTACTGTTAATAGGGAGGGAAAAAATGCTGTTCTAGGTGCTGGAAATTTGCAAGCTGCAAAACTGATCCAGGTGCTGAAGTGGACAGGACTCATTATCTCCTGAATGCCATATTCTCGGCATGAAAAATCCTGATGGTTAAAAGAAAGACACTTATTTTTACACACACACACACACACACACACACACACACACACACACATATAAATATATATATATATATTAAAAAGCTGCCTGTTTCACTGGTGAGGTCTCCTTTCCTGCTGATTAGGCTTGAAAGTTGTGGTCATTTCACCCCAGCCAGCAACCAAGCCCCAGGCAGCCACTCGCTCGTTCCTCCACCAGCAGGATTAGGGTGAGAATGGAACGCTAAGAGCTGGAAAACTCATGAGCTGAGATAAAGACAGTTTAATAAAGTAAAAACCACACGCACAAATAAATAAAAACAAATAATTAATTCATTGTTCCTCATGGGCAAGCTGTTGTCCAGCCACCTCCAGGAGAGCAGGGCTCCAAATATATATATATATATTAAAAAGCTGCCTGTTTCACTGGTGAGGTCTCCTTTCCTGCTGATTAGGCTTGAAAGTTGTGGACATTTCACCCCAGCCAGCAACCAAGCCCCAGGCAGCCACTCGCTCGTTCCTCCACCAGCAGGATTAGGGTGAGAATGGAACGCTAAGAGCTGGAAAACTCATGAGCTGAGATAAAGACAATTTAATAAAGTAAAAACCACACGCACAAATAAATAAAAACAAATAATTAATTCATTGTTCCTCATGGGCAAGCTGTTGTCCAGCCACCTCCAGGAGAGCAGGGCTCCATCATACATGGTGGTGACTTGGGGACACAAACGCCATCACTCCAAACCTCTCCCGCTTACTCCTTCTTCCCCTGCTTTATAAACTGAGTGTGATAGATGAGTAATGCCATGATTGACTCTCACAATTAATGGACAAATATCACGTATATAGGTTAAGAGATGTTTTATAGATTCACGGGACAGCTGGAGTTGGCACATTTGGGAGAGCTGACTTGTCACTATGGCGACATCTGACCTCCAATCAGGATTTGAGGAAGAGATCTCCACCACTGGACAGTGAAGGGGTGGACGGTTGTGGTCATTTCACCCCAGCCAGCAACCAAGCCCCAGGCAGCCACTCGCTCGTTCCTCCACCAGCAGGATTAGGGTGAGAATGGAACGCTAAGAGCTGGAAAACTCATGAGCTGAGATAAAGACAGTTTAATAAAGTAAAAACCACACGCACAAATAAATAAAAACAAATAATTAATTCATTGTTCCTCATGGGCAAGCTGTTGTCCAGCCACCTCCAGGAGAGCAGGGCTCCATCATACATGGTGGTGACTTGGGGACACAAACGCCATCACTCCAAACCTCTCCCGCTTACTCCTTCTTCCCCTGCTTTATAAACTGAGTGTGATAGATGAGTAATGCCATGATTGACTCTCACAATTAATGGACAAATATCACGTATATAGGTTAAGAGAAGTTTTATAGATTCACGGGACAGCTGGAGTTGGCACATTTGGGAGAGCTGACTTGTCACTATGGCGACATCTGACCTCCAATCAGGATTTGAGGAAGAGATCTCCACCACTGGACAGTGAAGGGGTGGACGGACAGAACTTTGGGAGGGGTAAAGGGTTAAAAAGGGAAAAACCTCCATTGTGAGGGGGCTGAGCGCATGGAGGGGAAAATATTTTGCTCCCAGCGCCGTAACCTTTTTTCTTGATTCAGTCTTCTGTTGTATTTTTGATAAGGTCTAATAAACCTTCCTAAACTATGAAAAGCAAGTAGCTATTTCCTAAGCTCCGGAATATCCCTTTGGTCAGCCTGGGTCACCCGTCCCAGCTGTGTCTCCTCTCAACTTCCCACGCACTCCCAAATTCCCAGCCAGCATGGCAGTACAGAAAGCAGAAAAGGCCTTGGCTCTGTGCGAGCCCTGCTCAGCAACAACAAACTCCGTACTGTCAACCGTGTGTTCAGCACAAATCCAAAACACAGCTCCGTACAGGCCACGAAAGCGGCACGAAGTGTGCCACCCTTTACACCGAAGCGCATTCTGACTGAGGCAGCCTCGGGTTCCCCACACTGCGCAGCACAGCCTGCGCTCATGCTGGGCGGCGGAGGCCCCCGGAGAGGCACAGTTTAATGCAGCGCCTGTGGAGGAGGGCGGGAAATGCAGGAGGTCAGAGAAGGACGGATTCTGCTGGAAGCACCTCGGGCCATCGTGCAGTCCCACACTGGGCACAGGGACCTGCGCCACCAACGGGAAGCGACGGGCGCTACAGCGCATGCGCGCGCGGAGGACGGCTACGGAGCCGCGGCCGCCCCGCCCCGCGCACGCGCAGCGGCGGCGCAGAGGCGGCTTCCGGGCGCCGGCGAGGCCGCCCCGCCCTCTCTGCTGCCGCCGCCATCATGGTATGTGCGGCCATGCCGCGCTCCGCCGGCCCCGCCGCACCCCGACCCGCCCGCACCCCGGCTGCCGCCCCAGCGCTCTCGCCCGCGCCTCCCTGCGCCGACACCCGCGGCGGCGGCGGGGAGCCCGCGGCCGCCTCACCCGCGCTGGGCCGGGGCCGCGGCGTTGTGTGCGGTGGGGCAGGGCCGGGCTCGGACCGCGGCCGCTTTGCTCAAGCGCGGGGGTTTCGTGCAGTTCGAAAGCTTTCCAGGAGCTGGAGGGAACTTAGAGGAAGGATGGGGTAGGACTGCTTACAGGAGCGTGTGGTGATGGGGCTTCAAACCGAAAGAGAGTAGGTTTAGATCAGATAGTAGGAGAAAATTCTTTGCTGTGGGGGTGTTGAAGCACTGGAACAGGTTGTCCAGAGAAATTGTGGATGCCCCATCCCTGGAAGTTTTAAAGACGTGGTTGGATGGAGCTCTGAGCAACCTGGGGAAGTGGAAGATGTCCCTGCCCACGGCAGGGGGATGGGACTAGGTGATCTTTAAGGTCTTTGTCCGACCCAAACCATTCTGTGATTTCTTTGTACAGGCAAGATTTAACAATCTCCACATCTGTCTACATAATATGTGTTCCAATTTTGGATGAATGTTGTCAAGATACTGTTCATACATTATTAGGAAGCAGCTGTCTAAATCAAAAGCAGTGAGAAATCTGCTGCAAACTGCCCACATTTGTTTCCCTTTTTCAGGCACTGGTGGATGGCCCCTGCAGTGGTGTCAGGAGGCAGGCCATGCCCTTCAAGTGCATGCAGCTGACTGACTTTGTCCTGAAGTTCCCACACAGGTGAGTTGGTATCTTTCTTCACCTGTGTAAAAAAAACCTCCATGCTGTCACGTGATGCCTGTTCCTTGCTAAGTCTAGAAGGTTCAAATAGTAAAAATTTGGCAGACTGTGATATCATAGTTGAATATATTTAGGTTTTCATTGCCAGTGTTGGCTGATAGCTGCTGTTTGGGAGCAAAGGAAGTCTCACAGCAGTCGAGGCATCTCACAGGTAGTTCTGTGGTGGATGATGTGGGGGAAAGCAATGTGTAAATGCTGCAGCTTTGCTTTTGCTACTGCTTAAGTCACCTTCAGGCATTAAATAGGCTCCATGCCTACAGAACTACACTGGAATTGCAGGAGGCTGAACTCATTATGTTCTTTTAGCTCAGTTAATGTATGAATGTGTATAATTTAGAATCAAAAAAGGCTGCTTCTGATCCTGAAGCAGTGCTAGGAGCAGCTGCTCACTGAAACAGTGAGGTGGATTGGGAGCAGATCCCAGAGGTCCGTGGTGAGTGGCACAGGGTCTGGTTGATGGCCTGTCACCTGTGGTGTCCCCCAAGGTTCAATATTGGGCCCACTATTGTTTAACTTACTCGTCAGTGACTTGGATGAAGGGGCAGATGCCTCCTCAGCAAGTTCACTGATGACACAAAGCTGGGAGGAGTGGCTGATATCCCAGAGTGCTGTGCTGCCATTCAAAAGGATCTCAACAGGTTGGAGAGACAGGCAGAGAGGAAACTTTGGAAGTTCAACAAGGGCAGGTACAGGATCCTGCAGCTGGGGAACAATAATCCCGAGCACCTGTACAGGCTTGAGGCTGACTTGCTGGAAATCCGCTCTGCAGAGAAGGACCTGAGGATCCTGGTGGACAACAAGCTGTCCCTGAGCCAGCAGTGTCCTTGTGGCCAAGAGGGCCAATGGTGTCCTGGGTCATTAGGAAGAGTGCAGCCAGCAGGGTGAGGGAGGTGATCCTGCTCTGGTGAGGCCACACCTGGAATGCTGTGTCCAGTTCTGGGCTCCTCAGGACAAGAGAGATGTGGATGTCCTGGAGCTCAGGTGGCTGAGCACTGGAACAGGGTTCCCAGAGAGGTGGTTGAGTCTCCCTCACTGGAGATACTCAGGAACCCCCTGGACACAGTCCTGTGCCATGTGCTCTGGGATGGCCGTGCTTGAGCAGGGAGGTTGAACCAGCTGACCCACTGTGGTTCCTTCCAGCCTGACCCATTCTGTGATTCTGTCAGTTCTAGCACAGCACTTACTCAACAGAACATTAATGCACACGGAGATGCATGTGACCTTGACTTGAAATAAGGTGTCTGAAGTAATGTCTGAAGTGTAGTGCAGTCATCTTCCCTTGAATGAAATTTGGGAGGCCAGCATCAGGGAGAACCTTTCTTTAATAGAGACTGTGAATAATATGATTTTGTGACTGTTCCAATGCAGCGCTCGTCAGAAGTGTGTGCGACTTGCCTGGGAGAAGGAAAATATAAATGAAAAATGGTCAGCAACAAGATGGGCAAAGAAGATTGAGGCCCGAGAAAAGGTAACAGTGTTTCACTGGATGGGGAGTACATGTACTGCTTCTGCTTTGTAGGTACAGTCTAAAGGCTGCACGTTTTCAATAGCAAGCTAGGATTAAAGTTAGACAAGGCATAGGTTTTTAAATGACCAGCTTAAACTTCTTGTATTTTAACAGTGCACGTGGTTTTGTTCAGTTACTTCTATAGCAGCCTCTTTTCCTGCATCCTGGGATATGGTGCAAAGGCCTTAAATTGTGAGCTAGTTCCAGAAGTGCAGCTAAACCTCATTTGGAGATGATCAGTTACTTTAGGAATGCTTTGGAATGCTGAGTTGTACTGCTTGCATCTATCAGAGTTTTGTGACCGATTCTTTTCACACAGAAAGCCAAAATGACTGACTTTGATCGCTACAAGGTGATGAAAGCGAAGAAAATGGTAAGTGTTTGAGTGCTGCTTCTTCATGGGGTTAATGCTTGTAGCTTTCACTTCAGAGTCACAGCTGGCTTGGGTTATGGGATGGCACCGTGGGTGTGAATGCCTTGAATTTTCCATGCTTTTTTTTATGTCACTACTTTCTCTTCTGTAGTTGGTCAGACTTGAACTTGTATAATCCATGTGTCAGTCCTCTCAAGTGACAGCTGAGGAAGGAATTGCCTGCTGATAAAATAAAATATTCTATCTAGATGGGTTGCTGTTAGTATTTCACCCTCTAATGAAAATCATTACACATGAAATATTGAGATGCCTGAGCTACCAGCCAGAATGATAATGTCCACTTGGTAAATTGGGACAGTTTTAGGTGGAATTTGACATTTCAGATACAATGCGTGGTAAAAGGTGATAATGAAAAGAGGTAGAATCTGAAAGCTTAGAATTTGAATTAAGGCAGGTTATTTGAACTCTTGCTCTTTTCATGCTGATGAAGTGTAAACATTTTCTTGTTTTTTTTAACAGAGAAACAGAATCATCAAGCATGAAATGAAGAAGCTCCAGAGGTTGGCTGCCAAAAAAGGCAAGAAACCTGGGAAGCCAGGGAAGCCAGAGAAGGCAGCAAAGGGCAAAAAGCCAGAGAAGGCACCCAAGGCTAAGAAGCCAGAGAAGGCACCAGCACCGAAGGCACAGAAGGCACAGAAATAAAATTAACTTCTCATTATGTATAATTCTGTGTCCTTGTTCTAATTTTAAAATTACAAACATTTGATTTCAATTTTAAACGTACATTGGTTTTTATTTCTGACCAAGAGTGGTTGTCTGTCTCATTTTTTAATGTCCAAGTGTTGGATTCTAGTATTCCCCAGGAGCATGCAGAAATGCTTTTGCCATGCTGTGCCCAGTACTCTGTACGCAGTGACAGTTGAAATAATTGCATTTCCAGTTATTTGCAGTAGGTCAGATCCTGACATTTAAAAGCAGGCTGATGTGGGAATTGGTTGGGAATGTACAATATTGCTTGCAAAGTCTTAAGTGTAGAATACATGAAAAATCACGCTAATAGTTCTGTATAAATTCAGGCATATGCTGAAAGGATGTGTTCTGCTTAGAACACACAAATGTCAGGGTTTGAAAGACTTGATGAACTGCTGTTCAAACACTGAATTATTTTCTAAAAAACTTCCACAAATTTTAAGCAGTGACCTGGAATACTTTGATGCCAACACCATAGTTGCCCTGTAAGCACAGTTACAGCAATTTGTGATGTAGTAACAAGACAGAAATTGTCGGCATGTATTTCAGTATGCTTGCTTTTTGGAATGTTTAAGGGTAAGATTTTGTGTCAAGACCAGAGATTAACTCCAGTTCCATAAACTATGCAGTATATAATTTCCACTATTTAATCAAAACTGTCAGGTAAAAGGGAGCATGACCTAAAAATTAGTTCATCTGAAACACTGAACTGCTCAATTTAGTCTTTGCATTGGAAAATAATTACAAATCTCAACGTCAGCATCCATGTAATTTCCTGTGTTTCCTCCTGTAGTTTCTTGGCAGGAGATATATTTTCTTCACATTGATTGGAGAAATCCTGTAAAATCTGAGGTATCTGGTAATTTAAAAGCAAATTACTTTTTCAGTCAAATATAAATTGAAGGAGGAAGTATCTATTTTAAACAATGAAGGTTGTGAGACCTTTATATTGTCATATACATACTCAAATACGTGTTGTCAAGTACACTGATACTCATATATTGCTAAAAACGTGTGCTTTAACTGTTTACATGGTTAGTGCTGCATTATTTCAGCCAGCATTGGGCATACCCAAACATTTGGAAGTATACAGTATTGTCTTGAGCTGTTTATGTACCCTTGGAGATAGAGTTCACTTGGTTGATAGGAAGGGATATAAATGCTAAGGGAAAAAAAATCAGAAATTATGCAAATTGGGACTAAAAGCCATGTTCAAGTGTCTGGAGACCTTGATTTTAAATTGGATTTTGAAGTGATTAAATCCACCTACTCTGAAACTCTTAACTTGAAAATACCTTCAAAGTTCTATCAACCTGGAAGTCCTTTAAGGTGAAAGATTTGTCCCTTAGGGTTCTTGATTTTTTTTATGTACTACTGTTAAGCTTGGTTATATAAGACTGAGGGGAAAAAATGGTAAAAGTGCCTTTACAGAAAATAGATGTGCCTTCAATCATGAGGAGCTCAGAAATGCTTTTTCTACAGCATTTACTCGTTTTTAAAGGTATTGTCTTCCCCAGAACATCTTTGCCTATGATTGCAATTTATCCAGTGTTTTCATTCCTACCACTTGGCAGCTGCTGAGGCAACAGAAACGTTTCCAGGATATAAGGTGTGCAGTAATCCTTGGGAGCTGGGATTGTCCTGGAGAGCAACCTGGTCGTGGTATAAAACACATGTATAGGGTTGAGTCTGCCCTAGCGCTTTGCAGCGAGAGTGGAGCATTAAAGATTTAGGCACTGCTGGGGGGAGAGAGCATTCTGTGCCTTAAAGCTGGGCTCTGTAACGCCACACCTAACAAGCAGCATTTCTGTCAAACTGCTGTTTTTTTACAATTTGGCCAAAAGGGGGAAAGAGCAATAGGAATACATCAGGTTTTGGTACCTGCACTGTGCATTTCTGGCTGGGTGTTCTGTGTGAGCAGCATCTGGTGCTCCTTTCAGCAACTCATGAAACCTCTCTGAAATCTATATTGTGGGCAAGCCACCCTCCTTTCAGTCCACGGGCATCATCCATTGTTCTTTTTGTGAAGCTAAGGGGGAGAAGAAGAGCTACAGGGAGTGCAGTTTATTTCTGAAGGTTACCACACGATGGCAACGTTAGCTCTTCATAAAGTTGTTCTAAGGCCAGGCAATTGTGCTGCCTTCCCGTGCAAGGAATGGTGCCAAAAACACCGGATGGCACAAACACTTGAGAGCACTGGGCGTGCTTAGCCAATTCATTTTGCCTTTATAGTTGACTAAGGTGTACTTTGCTGGACTGTGGATATGCTTATTTTACCCAGTGGAGCTGAGCATAGAGAAATGGCATCTGCTGTTTAGAAAGAGCTTGAAGGAAAGTCCCTCTGTTTGTTTTCTTGTATCACTTAATGCAGAATGTGTAGTGGGCTTGCTGGGGGCAGAGCTGGGCATCTACCCCATCCCTGAGATCAGCAGGTAATTGCTGCATTTCCTGAACCAATACCAGTGCTTGGCAAACCTAGTTCTAATCTCTGTGCTGCAAAGTCTGGGAGACGTGAGCAATTCCTGGAGTAGGATTGGACCCCTTGGCATGATCTGTAGTTAAAAGGTGTAAAATCTGTCATTACCGTGAACCAGCCACAGTTCTGTCCCAACTGATGTTTGCTGGTGATGCATATTTCTCCTTGAAAAATGCTGTATTTGCATGCTTTTGTTTCTTGACTAGCATGTCTGTTACTGTGTTTGGCATCTGAATGTGTTTCAATTTTTTTCATTGAGATGTAATAGACCTGAAAGAGAAATCTCTGCATTTACTGATTGACTTGTGACAAATCTGGTCTAATTTACAGCTCTATTTATTTTGCCTTGCTTCAATTATAGTGCCCCTTAAATGTTTCCAGCCCTGTAACGTTTCTTTGCTTTTCTCCTGTGCACACTGCTAAAGCGTCTCTGAAAGCTCCACGTGTCTGCCTTTTATCACCATGAAGGGGTGCTAATTTCTATTCACAGCATTATTGGTATATGAGTAAATACAGCTTGCAAGGAAGTGGTAAGTGGAGCAAATTACAGGGATGACTGTGTGGTCTACTCATTCCAGGTCTTCAGCTTTTTGTTATTCCATTCTATAATTCTGGGAGGATGGAGGGGGGCTGGGTTGGTTTGTTTGGGGGTTTAATTTGGGAATTTTTAATGTTGTTTTGAGTTTGAACTATTATCACACTCAGGTACTTTTGAGTTTGTACTGGGATTTCCTGCACTGAAGCAGAAAGATCAGCTTTTACCAGTTTAAACATGACACCCCTTGTTGTCCTGCAGTCCATGTCCCTACCTTGACACAGGCCCTGTGGTTCTGGTGATGTACCCACTCCATTTTTCCTGCACAAGCTTCATTCCTGGGGGCTGTGCAACTCTCAGTTCATGGTGTGCTTAAGTGGGAATGTGGCCCAACCTTCAATTTGTGCAGCTGTCCCTGTATTATATTCTTTAGATAAACAAAAAGTTGATCATCTTTTCCTCATCTCCCTTTCAGTGATGATAAAACTGAGTGGACTCCAGGAAAGTCTTTCTGGCAAGCTCTCCGCCTCCCCCATAAGCTTTCAGACCACTATATGCATCCAAATTAGAGAAGTCTTCCACCTGCAGTCAGCTATTTGTGCTGGTCACCAACATAAAAATTATGTCATTGCCACCAGCACAGAGGCACTTCCTCCTTCCTAAAGTGCATGACCCAGTTCTTGTTATAGGAGAAGTAGTTTATAACATTTCCCTGGTGATCCCTGGTTGGAAGGTATTTTTCAGGATTATTTAGTTCTGTAATTGTTCCTCACACATAGTGAGGAGACACCCTGACCTGCTCATCATGGCCCTCAGCAGAACTGAGCTCTTCCCTCACATCTGCTTTCGGCTGCTGGTGGAGTGCAGGTGGTGTTTCAGAGCCCTGATAAAGGTTCATGTGGCAGGATCTTACCAGGAAGCTCTGCTCTAATGAAAATGAGAGATGCTTCACAAAAGTAGTGGTGTGCATATTTAAATAGCATGAAAGAATATTATCTTTGAGATCTGCTGGAGCTTTACCTAAGGACACACTGTGGGAGAGCAAAACATCTGATTATTTTTCACAGTAACTCACCAGCCAAGACTTCTTATTGCCACTGTTTGAGCCTTCTATTTACAAAAGAAGAGGCCATCGCTAGCTGTGTTAGGGTCACAGTCAGGTGCTATGTAAAAATGTTCTAAAGAAGGGATGGAAAATAGGCTTGAGGGCTTTTTCCTTTTTCCTTCTCTTCCTCCCTGGAATTCCTGAATAATTTTACAGGGAGGGGTTTCTTCCTTGTTTATCTTTTATTTCTACTGCTTGTCTCATTCACATTGCACATGTGAGTCTTAGCTCATCCTAGAAGTCTCTGTGGATAATGCAAAAAAAAATCAGAGTTCACGGCATAATGAAATAAATGAAGTCTGACTAGCTGAAAGTGGCATCATTTTTGCTCTGGTTGCTTGAAGCATTTTTCAAGGTCCAGGGAGAGGCTGACAAGCTGCTGCTGTTGATGATGCATGCAGATCCTCATCCCAGATGTGAGCAGCCTTCCTCAACTCCTAGACACCTGATTGTGACCTTGGAAGGAAGGATGTTCATACTGGATATGCCAGGTCTCTGCTGGCAGTACAGCAGGTCTAGAGTGGGAGGGAGAGTTGGATTTAAATGTCAGTGCAGGCAATTGTGCCACAGGACAATTATTCCAACAGGAGAATTGAAAGCATCCACACAATCCATGCTGCAAAATAATTTCTAGGATCCTATAGAAAATTTGGGATTGTGGGCTGAAGGAAGTCCCAGTGCCATGCCACAGGACGAGAGGGCTCAGGGTTACAGGCACTGCCAACAACCTTGGGTGGTCACTGCTCAGACAGGAAATTTGGTGTCTTCATGGCCATTGGAAGGAGAATATGCCTGACAAGGTAGACCCTGACAATCTGACCTTTCTTTCTGGCCACTCTACTCAAAACTTCTGAGAAATTTGGCTCCAGGGCTATTGCTTCACACCATTAGCAGGTGATACAGAGCCATCTCTGGGGGCATGGACAGGATGAATTCTCCATGCCATTCAGGTCTCTCTTCTCTTGTGCTGCTCTACTGGGAGTGACAAAGGTTCACAGCCCACTCCTGTCTGAAGGTTCCCAGAACCTAATCCTCTGATTATTAGAAACCTTCTAATTGTCAACCTAAATTTATTCATGACCAATTTATAACCAGGAGGCTCCACTTCTTGTTTCCGTAACTGCAGGGCTGTCAGGAAAGATTCATGAGCCCATATGTTGGTCAGACCCTATTTTCAGCAGCCACAACTCAAAGCTCTCAGATTAAATACTGCCTGATTGCTCCATGTGTTAATGCATACGCTTTCCCCCATCCTGGCATCACAGTGACAGAGGACTTTCCCTGCTGCAAAGGTATGTACACAGCCAATAGAGTGTCTTTGTGGTCCCAACTCAGGCATATGCCAATAACTCCTTCCAGGAAAAGAAACAGATTGCTTCTGTCTTGCTTTCTCTCCCTCTTTCTTTTTTTTTTTTCCACCTTCCATAAGGCCACTGATGCCTTAAGTTTTAGCTTTCATATTATCCAGATTCTGTACTGCATTAGTATATAACTCTGAATTTCATATAAAGTGTTATTAAGTTCTCACAGTTTAGTTAGCCAAAACAATCCTTTTCCACCTGAGAACCACGAGGGCAAATTGAGGAGAGCAAACTGGGAGTGTGTGACTTCATAACCTGAAGCAGTAATTGGACATCCAATATGTAAATGGATGAAGGCTTATAAAAGTGTAAAAACTCGTGACCTGTTGTCCATCTTGGGTGTAGCCTCGGCCAGGCTCTTGTACTGCCCAAGGTGTATCCTTTGAAAGCCTTTTTAATAAATGCCTACTTTATTCCTTTAACACTGTCTAGTCTCTGTTCTAGGTAGCCTCTCAAGGCATCAGCACAAGTGGATGGCTAGGCAGAGCCTTTGTTAAGAAGAAGTGAGGAGCTGTGGGTGTAATGATTGCCAGTTAATGTCAGTCAAACCCATCACCTTCCCGAGGAGAGCACAGCATCTGGCATCTCCAAAGCGATGGACACAGCACCAAATGCCCTTTTTATTTTGCAAATAGTATCATTTACAGGGACTGCTTTACATATTTGACGAGGAACTGTCTCAGCAACAGATCTCAAAATGAGACATCAGTGCTAAAGCTTTTATATGCGGTGGGGTGGAATTGTTCTTCATCCAACATCCTGTATTTTCAAACAGTGATCAAGTTAAGGATACACAGACACAAGCATTTATTTGCTAATGAAGATTGCAGATGGTGCAGGATTAGTGGGATGCTAAATAATAGAGATCTGAACCTCCTGATTTACGTGGTGACAGTTCAAAAAAAAAAGATGTTTCAGATTCATTGGAGTGCTGGGGTTTGTATCTAGAAAGGAGAAAGAGAGAGGAAGAAAAGATAAGGCTTAAAAATGGGGGTATCCCTGCCTTGGGAAGGACTGACTGAAGAGGACAGAGATGTCTGGGGTGAAATACAGATGGAAAGTCAGTGTTGAAGTTCAAGTTGTTGCACCAGCTGCTGGGAGCAATGGAACCCAGTGGGATGGAACCCTGTTGGGGCACCCATATTAATGCCACCTGGAAGGTTCACCCTCTCCCATGGACTTGGGGTGCCACAACACTGCTGGTCTGTCAGTGACTGTTTTCACATGGGGCTGAAGTTCAGTTGTTTCCAAAAGCTGGTGGGGGATGGAGGCTGAGACCCTTGGTGAAGCAGAGGGATTGGCTTTTCTTGGAGGAGCAGGCTAGGAAACAGTTCCTTGTCTAATAACACAGCAAATATCTTGGACACAGAACATGGGTGGTAAGACTTTTTTTCTGGCTTTAAAAATAGTCCTTAGAAATTAAAAAATGAAAAAAGAACCCTAACTCATTTGACTCAGCTCATGTTCTGTAAAAACAATACTGTGTTCTGACAAGCAATTCAGAGTTTGTAGTGTTTATCTAAAACGTTAAATTGGAGGAATGAGTAATTACCTCTGAAGGATTTAATAACTCTTTGTCCCTTCCTCCATATGCTTGTGTTTGAGTCATGACAACAAGGAGGATACAATAGGTATTTGTGGGAAGTATAAAGCCTGTGCACTCAGGGAACCGTGTGGCTCCTCTGCAGATGTTATTGTTTCCTCTGGCATCTTAAACACTGCTTGTAAAGGATTACTCTCCCTTCAGGATGTGACCTCTCTGCCTTTTGTGTTGAGTCAGACAAACGGTGACAAAGGCATCCCAGCAGCATTAATTTGCTCTAATTACTGCACTGGGGGTGTGCAGCTTCTTCAGCATATTTATGAAAATTCAGTGCATTCCATAAATGATTTGGGTGGGCTTATTTCCATGTGAACAATGAGGAAAACCTGAGATGCACGAGTCGTTCCCACACACAGTGAACTGAAAGAAATCACCCACATCCAGGTTTTTCTCTGAGTTAGGGATTCTTGCTTGTGCCCTGTAGGAATACTGATTTGGGAAGTGGGTCATGGGTGCATGTCACGCTTTGAAACCAGATGCAAAACTCAGTTTTGCACCTTACCTGCTTCTCAGCATCTTCTGTGTCCCAGTGCCAGACCCAGTCTGAACCCAAATCTCTCTTCATTCTGCTTGATCCCTATTGCCTTAATTTCCCATCTCTTTCACAGCTCCTGCAAAGAAAGGCTGAAGTACCAGGGTTTCCTCTACAGTTCCTTAGTAAAGCATTGAGACCCATTTCCAACAGATAGAGGAGATAGTGGGGTGGGAAGGGAAGACACATTTGAAGGCTTTCTGAATAGCTTGTTTTTAATCAGTGCTTGATAGGTATGATTTATCTGGGTAGGGTCTGGGTCTCAGAAATTCATTCAAGCTTATAATTATCTTGGCAGATGTGAAAAGTCATATTCATAGCTCCTCAAACCCATTAGAGCCTCACACTTTTCTAAAAGGAAGAAAAAACCCTTCAGCTTTACTTTCTGAGAGGCAGAATAGCTTTCTGTTCCTTGACAGCTCTTGAAATCTGTCCCCTTTCCACTGCCTGTCTTTAGTTCCCAAGGGAGAAATGAATGCAGGTCCTCTGGGAGAGAAAGGGAAAGAAAAAAGTATTTCTGGGAAAGAAGAAAAATAATCAGCCTATTTTCATCCTTCTGCAGCAGGCATTTCTTTATGAGGACGAGCAAGCAGAAAGGCAAGTCAGGGTCTATGAAATGAAGTCAGGGTTATACCAGAAGATTTTGCAAATGCCTACAGTGGAGTCATTTGGGGGAGCACAGAAGTGCTGCTTTGGGTGCAATAGTACCCACGGCCTTCTTTGCTCTCCTTTGGTTTCCTCTGGCCTGCTCAGAGAACCCTAGGGAAAAGTCTCAGCTCTCCTGTTTCCTGTAACTTGCTCCTGGCTAAGCTGGATCTGCCAGGAAATAGCAGCAGAGCCCCCCACACTGCTGTCCTGTGCCTTGCAGTGGGGACAGAGCAGTTTTTCGTCCTGCCTAAGAACAAGGTGAGAGGGATCAGGCTTGGGAGATCTTTGGTACTGGAAATTGTAGGTCAGCTGGCCTGTGCACCTGGTGAGAGGCGTGGTTGTTTGGGGACTCACATTTTGCCTGCAAGCTGGATGCAGTCCTACCTCCCTGCTCTCCCCCAACTCCCTTTGCTGCCCACATCTCTTGGGAGTTTCTTGGAGCGGGGATTGTCTCTCATCCTGCAGAGGTGGTGTCTGTCTGATTGAAGGATTGGCCTCAGCTAAAGTCAGGGAAACGTCAGGGAAATCTCCGTGTGGGTGAGTAGGAATGTCTGTAAGAATGTGAGGAGAGGTGGTCAGGGGATAGAAAAGAAAAAGAAGAGAAGAAAAGCAACTTCCACTGTTCACATACTCACTAATTTTCCAGAATGCAGTAGCAGGGATGCTACTTATGGGATCTGGGGCTGTGCTGGTGGGCTTAGAACTACCCAGCTCAGGTACAAGGTAGTCACAGTTCTATGTATTTGGGGAGTTTCAAGGCCTGCTAGATTTACCTTACTGGTTTGGCCACTGGTCACTTAAGCCAGTCTGCCACAGCAGCCATCCAAGCCTGTTTCTGATGTCAAACTCCTCAGCTGTCAGGCGTGCATTTTAAAGGGTTATTTGTGGGGAGAGGCAATCCAGAGAGACCAGCCGGAGCGCTTGGCCTGTCACTCAAGGTTTGCGGTGCCGCCGCACCGACAGGAATCATTTTGACAGAAAATTGCATATAAATGGAATCATTTCAAAATTAAGAAAGGGAGATGAAAGCAAACACTTCTGAAATGAGGTGTGATGCACACGGTTCAGCCTCTGGAGCCCTGCAGATCCCTTTCCTGCTCTGTCTTCGGACAGGCCAACTTTGTGCCAAGGCCAACAGTAGGTTATTGCTAATTACTTCATATTGCTAATTGTATCAGAAGGATTAGGTTATTATCTGCCCCCAGGCAACAGGCCTCAAGGGAGGTGTTTTGGGATGTTCAACACTGCAGTGTCCAGGACAGGCGGGGTCAATGACGGTGGTGGCAGCAAGGAGGGGATGCAGGGCTTGGTTTCTGCACTCCTTCCTCATGCCCAAGGATGGCATGGAGTGGGGTATCCCCTCTCTCCTCTCCTCTCCTCTCCTCCTCTCCCTCTCCCTCTCCCTCTCCCACCATATCTTCATTATAGCTCACAACAGCCTGTACTGTGCCTTTATCAGATTTTTTAAAAATTCAAGTATCAGTAAAGAACAATGCTGATCAATCTGGTTCGTTTTTTGGTTTCCTGGAGGAGATAGTTGCACATGTCAGGGAGCTGGAAAGCCCCCAGGCCTGAGACAGAGGGTGTCCTCCTGTCCCCAAGCTGGGCTGTTTGGGGATGAAGCTGTTTAGGGGCTGCAGTAGCTGTCAGTGTCACCTGCCATGGTGAGGCACTGATGGGTTTTGCTTGGCCACAGCCCAGAGCTGGAAGGGGAAAGTTTTATGAAAAAGAAATGTTTTGCAGCCTGGCAGCTGCCTGTGTATCCTGTCTGGCCATGGAGGGCTCTTGAAACACACTGCTTCCCAAAGCAATGCCTCCAGAGCCTCTCCTCCCAGAGGCCTGAGGAAAGGCACCTGGGATTCACCACGGCAGGTGCTGGGTGTGGGAGCTGCGCTGGGCACGGCGGCGCTCAGCAAGCTGCATCTGCACTGCTGGGTGTGTGAGCATCCTCTGCCCCTGTGCCCCTCTCCTGCCTCCTTTTAGGCAGAAAATAAACCTTCTCCCAGGTCTGTGTCCACTCCAGGCACTGATGTGGCACAGCTTTTTGCTGGACCATTACTGAAAAGCAAAGAAATGCTAAAAAAGACCTGCAAAGAGCAGGTTTTGGGGCACTCATGTGCGGACCTCTGGTTTGCTTTCCTGGCTCTGGGGTCTGTGTGGCCCCTGGGGCTCTACTGGTCCCTCTACTTGGCTGGCACCGGGGTCACTGGGAACAAACAGGTTTGGGAAGAGCACGTGTATCTTCATCTCTTTCTGGCTCAAATTTGCCCTTGGTATTGAAAAAAGAGCCAGCAAAAAAGCAGCAAGAAGGGCTTTTATTGTGAAAAAGAGACTTCTGAAATGCCTGTTCCCCCCTTCCCAGCCTCTCCACTCCCCTCCTCACAGGGAGGTGGGTCTGGGATGAGGCAGAGTTGGAAAACTCACAGCTGAAGTTTGAAGGGTGTCCTGCCGCCCAGGGGGACGCGGCGGCGTGTGGTGACAGGAGCCCAGCAGCCCCTGCAAGGCGGGGCTGGCAGCGGGGACTGCGGGCAGCCCGGAGGGGCACCCCTGGTGACAGCCCCCGGCTGTGATTGATGGCCTGGGGACGGGAAGCGGGCTCATTAGTTGCTGGATATTTTTTTTTTTTTTAACTGCTATTTTGAAATTTTTTGTGTGTTCTGTGTGGGCTCCTGGTGTCGTATGGAAGTGCCACAGGTGGCCGGCACCCGGCTGAGGAGGTGACCGTGTGCCGTGTCGCCCAGAGAAGCACATGAGGAGGAGCTGCTGCTGATGCTGTGAGACATGGTAGGATTTAGGGGTTTCCTTGCTGAGCTGATGGTGGGAAACAGCGCTGGGTTTGCCCCATGGGATGTGAGGTACAGCAGCGTATGCTGGGTGTCTCCATCCTGGGGGCAGCTTGTGCCGGAGCGCTCGGAGGGTCAGAGCAGGGTGAGCCAAGCAAGGCGGGGAGCGCTACAGCGCTGCTCTGTCCTTAAAAGCGTTAGGATGGACCGGGCAGATTGCAGGAATGCCCTGGGGATGGACAGAGCAGATTGTCAGGATGCCCCTGAGGGCAGTGCCTGGGGCTGCCGTAGCTACAGCCCTGCTGTCAGCCGGGGAGGTGATGACACTCCCTCAGCCAAAACCCTCCTCTTTTAAGTGGCCAGGTGGCACTGCCTCAGGCAGCCAGCAGCCTGGGCTGCAGGCAGCCAGGCGCAGACAGAGATCACGGCGAGCCGCTCTGTGCTTTCTGCTCGGTCCTGACAAAGCACAGCACTTTCATCAAAAAGCCACAAAATCGGCCAGTTTGGCATGGGAAAACTTCACCTCCCTTCCAAGAAATGTTGTGCTTCCCCAGCATCAGAAGGTTTATCCACATCTGTAGCTTGTTCCAAACCTTAGGGTGGTGTTTCATGTCCTCTAGTTTTAGTGCTCTATTTGGAATCTCCCTTGGCAGACCCGTCTGAGCAAACACGCGTCAGCTGAGCTGGGATGATCCCCCCGTGCCCCATTACTCCTGCCCCACCAGGGGACAGGGGGGTGTCATGCCAGGGAGTTTGCACTGGGGCGGGGGCTCTGTCCCTGCTTCACCACCTCAGCCCTTGCCAAGCTTGTGTTGGGCAGGGATTGCAAACCTGTGATGGATGGATGAGCTGAGGAGGTGCCTGGTGCTGCTGCCAGAAACTGGTCATTTGTGTCACTGAAGCATTTTTATGTCCTCAAGAGTGTGCTGATGACTCAGACCATCTCTGGGGGCAATGCTGCTGTGCCAGCCTTCACTGGAGTGTGTGTGTCTGTGTACAGGGAACACTACTGCCATGCTTTACGCTTTCCATCCTGTAGTTTGTATAGGGTGCTTTGGGTTTCTTAATTAATGAACTTCAGCAGCAGGAAAAAATTACCAGGCTGGGGCTCATGTCACCCATTTTGGGTTTGGATATAACTCCTCCCTGTCAAAGGGAAAAGCAAGGCAACTCTTCCCATACCAGCCTTTTGTCTGCACTAACATTTTTCTGTACAAGCCTTCACTATGAAGCCTTTCAAAGCCTGTACAGCCTTTCAAAGCCAGGTACCTGGTGTGGTCTCCCATGTGACAGTGGGGTGTTCACTTTTTGCCAGGATTTCCATTTTGCCTTGGCAAAGGAAGGTCTGCTTCTGCAGTCCTTCCCCTTTGTGAGCTCCTGCATTGAATGATTTGATTTTACCTATAATCTGGGTTTGCTCTGGGCACCTGTTGGCAGGGCAGTGGTGGTCATGAGGAATAAATCCAGGCTATGTCCCCAGCTGATCCTCTTGTTGTTTCATTCGCAGCAAAACCCCAAACAAAATGCTCGAGATGGCTTTTGACTCCTTTCAAAATCGCCAGGAGGGTGCCCCCTTGCAGAAAGGCAGGGGGATGCCAGCTGTGAGCTCCCGTGTTGGTATGGAGAGCACGCTTGCTCTTGTTGGATCCGGCTGCTGCACATGCCCGACCCGCCGCAGCGGAGAGGGCTGGGGGATGACTGCATTACAGAAACATCTTCTTTCTTCTGGCTTCAAAATCTGCCAGAGAGTCGTTTCCAGTTGCTGTTGTTTGCCTAGGATGAGGCACTCTAAATACGAGGGGCTGATTACACTGTGTTAATCCTCTGGAGTCGATTCCGAAAGACTCAATTACCCCTTCTTTTGCAGTGCTCAGTAACTCCACTCCACCTGCAGCTTCTTGCCTTGCCCTGAAGGAAAAGCTCCTTTTCTGTGAGCCTGGCTGCACCAATGCTCATACCTGGTTTGCTCTGCTTGCTCACCCCATGGGTTTTGCTAGGAGAAGAAGCAGGCTGGGAGTGGCTGCCAGCAGGCTTTGGCCAGGATGGGGTCTGCAGGACACAGGCAGCACTCAGAGCCAAGTGGCAAGCAGTTTTCTTCCCCTTTTTTTCTCTTTTAGATGTAATGGCTTAACAGGAAGAAAACAGGGTTGCCTTTCTGCAGCTGAGGCCAGGGCTGGTATGAACAATTCTGTTTTGAAGAAAGCCCACAGGGCTGAAAGGCCCCGCTGTCCTCCTCCTTCTCCCTCCCCTTTGGAATCCCACGAATGCACTTTCCTGCTCTCCAGGAAGGGGAAAAACCTGACAGTCAGCTCAGGGAAACCCAACTGTCTGACTTGGGCAACTTCCACTGAAACTCCAACAAGGGAATCCAGTGCTACTCCTTGCCAACACCCCACAGAGACTTTTGTGAGCCCCCAGTGGGCACCAAGCAAGCATTCCTGTTCCCTGGTGCTGCCCACCAGATAGAAAAGAAAATTGAAAATAAATGTATCAAAATCCCTCCTCCCCAAAATATAGAAAAAAAGATGACCCCTGATAAAATAAATAAAACCAAACCGAATGCCAAAATGTGTGAGAGTTTTAGCAGCATTCCAGGCATTCACAAGCAGGATTGCCAAACTCATCAAGAGGAGGAGGAAATAAAACGTGATTTTATTGTAATGTATTCCTCCCCATATTAAATACAGCCCAGAACACATTGCAAGAGGGACGTGGCTTTCCAGCACCTCTGCTCTTTGCCTCTGTTATGTGCAGAGGAGCTGCAGCAGCACAGCCCCTCTGGGGGTGCCAAACCAGAGCTGGTGAGCAGCCCAGAGGTGCAGCAAGAGAAGCTACCTGGCTGAGGGGAGTGGTGAGGAAGGGGCTCAATGACTCCCAGATTTCAGCTCTTATGTCCCTGGGTTTGGACATCCCAAAGGAGTCAGCTGCTAAGCTATGGTCTGTGGCTGGAACCTGCTGAGGAGCAGGACGGTCAGCTCCAGAAAACCACAGGAACAAAGCACATTCTTCTTCCCCAGAAGAAACTCAGGACTGGAGGCAGTTTGTGTGTGGGACTTGAAGGGAAGGAGTCCAGCCCACGGGCCAGGGGCTGCTGCCCTCCTCCAAAGCATCCCCCGTACAAGCCCTCAGAAACAAAGGCAAGACTGTTCCAAATGAGCGGGGCATGAGGCGCAGATGTTGCACAAAGGCAAGCCACATCTGTTTCACTGGGGAAGGGGCCCCCTGCTTGCTGCTTCAGCAGGCAGATGGGAAAGCTGCTCTGAAAACTTACAGAGCTGAGTGCAACAGGCTGGCCGGGAAACTGGGACGAGGGGAGGGGGAAAAGGGAAACCTGGCAGGAGCCTGCACGGTAGTGGTGGAGTGAGGGAGCAACAGCCTCCCAAAAGTGCTGCTTTCCCTCCTTGACGTCCCTGCCAGGAATTTCTAGGTTGTGCTGCTCTCATGTAAGTGTGAGGGTTAGGGCAATGAGCAGAGGGAGAGCAGGGAAGATGAGGAGGACCTCCCTTGTCCCCTGAGGATAGTAGGACAGTCGTGCATTCAGGGCTGCCCAGGTTCTCACTGTCCCCTGTGAACATGGGATGCTGTTTCAGGTCCTCAGTGATCTGGATGATTTGGGTGCAGGTTGATATCACCTTTAATGATGAAAAGTAAGAGAGATGTTTGCACATGCAAATGAGAGCACAACTGTGCATCTCAGTGACATGTTCTGAAAGACTTCCATCAGTCTCCTGGGAGAAGTAGAAGATCCAGCTAAGTGCAAGAATCTGCAGAAAAAGCCCTGACTCTGAACTTAAACAGGAGAAAGATAAGGCATCTGAAAACTTTTAGTTTGCTTACTTTAAGCAGAAGAAGTGTGGCACCCTGGAGACTCTTTATTTTTGTGGTGCTTTATGGTGACTTCTGGGATTAAACCAGAGTGGACCTGCACTGCACTGTACATAGCACCAGGATGACAAACTCCCTGTCCATCCCACACAGAGCTGAGTCTTAACTGCCTGCAAGCTGAGATTTACACAGTGGGAGTGAGGAGAATTTTGACTCTTTCCTTTTGCTCAGTGAAAATCACATGATTTTGGGGTAAGGACAATGTCATCACAGGACAAGCAAGTCCCTGCTGGTACCCTGCAGAGCTTTAGTCCACACCAGGTACAGGACAAGGTGTGTGTCCCCTCTGGGTCCCCCCAAGCAGCAGCCCTGACCTTGAGTGCATCAGCTGCACCCCATGGTGTGGTGTCCTCCAGCCAGGTGCTGGCTATCTGTTTCCTTCAAGGTGTGTCCTCTGTCTCCTGCTCCAGGTCTTCCTTCTTCAGAGATATTGAGCAGGACATTTGGAATGCTGGGAGCCTTGCCACTCTTGTAAGCTACTCCTAGAGAGGGCAGGGAGTTTACAAGTTTTCTGCTGTACTTCTTTGGTGCACAACTCATCTGGGAGCAGACAGTGCAATGGGAATAGCAGTGTTAAACACAGCAGTTTGCAGCTATGCTGAAGATTTTGCTCAAAATGGTCCTTTGGATGGTGGATGTGTGAGAAGGGGCTGTGCTTAGCCTATGGCTGTGCAGAGAAGAAACTCCAGGGCAAGGAGCCTCCGAAAAACTGGAAATAGTCACTCTGGGTGGGAGGTTTAGAGCAAGAAACAGGATATTTCATCCCTGGGAAGCAAAAAGCTCGAGGAGCTGCTGCAGGGCCTGAGCCGAGGACACTCCAGGTTATTACTAGAGAGAGGCTGTGGAGCTTGAAGTTTTCCAGGTTTTTGTAATTTGCTGTCCCAAGGCCATAGTGATAACTGGGAAGGGCTGTGAAGGCAACATTATTTGGGAAGTTAAAGGTGGTGTGTTGGCACCATCCCTTTGAAGTCAGTGCTCAGCCTGAACAGGGCCAACACTGTCTGATCCACTTATGCTGCTACCAGAGTGCTGCCCTCTGCTAGTGCAAAGCACGCTTGTCTTGCACTTAGGCCATAAATGATCCCAGAAGCTTTGCAGACTGCCCAAAATTTAGCAAAGTACAGCATGTTTTAAGGTTTCGTCCCAGGCAATTTAACTCGGTCATTTTCTGGTTTGGTTTTGGCCATGTTGGTGGGGAGGTTTGTGTGTCAGCTCTGAGGACTTTGCTGACTCTGCAGGGAAGGACCCAGCACCGTGTGGTGATGTGTCACATTTCTATCTCCCCAGCTTCAGCTGACCCAATGTTTGCTGTGACTCTTTTGCAGGCTTTATGGGAGCAGTCCCCTTTCCCACCTTCCCAGTGCCTGGCTTGAGCTTCCCAAGCCACTTGTGTGGAAGTGGGGCTGGAGGAGCACCTTGAGCAGACAGGCATGGCCTACCTGCCACATCCCTGTCCTTGCGGAGCCAAGCCAGATGGTCTTCAGGGTATCTGCAGAGTGCCAAAATGTAGTGATGTCATGGTTCTCCCCTCTGGAAAGGCATTTTTGAGGGAAAAAAACTTCATCTCTGGGGGAAAAAGGCCCAGACACAAAGCTGGTGTGGGTCTGCTAGGAATTGCAGCCACTTTGATGGATCATGTGGCCAAATGAAGGGCTATCTTACTCTTCATGCCCCATGGGGATGTGGGTGCAGGCAAGTGTTGGTGGAGCTGTCCCCATGTGCTAGAGGAGCACGGCAGACCTGCCCTCCTGGGGAGCCACTCTGAGCCAGAGCTACCTTTGGGACTGGCAATCATCATTTAATAGCTGTCTTTAAATTCCCACTCTGCCAGCCATCTATCTTCCCTGAGCAGGATAATATAGGAAGGCATTTATGCACTTGAATGATGGGCCACAGACCCTGCCAAGCATTTCCCTCTGCTCAGACTTGCCCAGCGTCACTCCAGGGATGAAGAGGTTTTGTCTTGCTTCCATGTCCTTCCTCTGCATGGTTATAGGTCTCCAGCCCACATGCCATGCCCTTAATAAACCAAGAAAACCTCCTGCACAGTACGAAAAGGAAGAGGCTGCTCCAGTCCCAGGTCTGATTGACGTGCCCGCTCTCCCATTGCACCGGGAGCTGCCGCAAGCACCATGTGTGGGTGCAAGGCTCTGGAGGCATTCCCAGAGGTGGGGGGCAGGCAGACGAGGTTTCCCACTTGTTTTTCAAGCAGTCTTTGTTAAAACTGGTCACGGCAGGCTGCACCTCCTGCTGCCCAGGCGGTTTTGCGGTTCATTGGGCGGGCAGCGAGCGCGGGGCCGGGAGGGTGAGCAGAGCCCTGTGTGCTGCACCCCCTGTGCAGAGCACACCCCTCTCAGTGTGCACCCAGATAAATGCACGGGCCTGCCTTCAACCTGCTCATTGTCTTTGGCAAAGTCCTCTGAGCTTGGGAGTCTAGGGCAGGCAGGTGGCCAAGAGTGACATGGCCATGGCTGAGCCATCCTGGCTCCTTTGGGCACCTCTTTGGGACGGTGGGATTTACTGCTGAAGGCACCTTGCAGTGCCAGTGCAGGGGCAGGAGGACTCTTCTGCATGCCAGAGGAAAGCAGGAATCAATCCAGTTTTCAACAGCCACGTATTTCCGTGTTGTCTTTCTAGTCTCAGGGCTGTTTCTTACATTCTTGGATAATGAAGTTTGGGGTTTGTTTTTCTTTTCTTTCAAGCTCGACAAAGCCAATTTGATGCACTTTGAAAAGAAATTGGAAACAGGCTTCTCTGCTTCAAATTCTGCCAAGGTTCAAGTGTCCTGGGAATACAATGTCAAGGATAACCCTCCCCCACCTCACCCCCAACTAGACTTAGAAAGTTTTATCTCCTAGCATCTAAGCTGCACAGCTCTCCGCTGTGCCTTTGGAGCCTGGCCTGTGCTGTATGTCTCTCTGATAAGTGAGAATATATATTATTTACTTATTGGCATCCTGGAACAAGTAGTACCTCTCTTAAGCCTTTTTATGGATTTTGCCTGCTGGGAAAAGGACCTAATTTCTGGCAAAGACATGCTGTACTGTCAGTATGTCAGCCTGGCAAAGCAGAGCTGTACGTATGGTTTGCATTTCGGGTTGAATCAAAGCCACAGCTTAAACTGCAGCATTTTTTTACAGCATGGGCTCAGAGAAAGGCTCTTTGGAAAACTATTTACCCAGGGCTTGTAAATACAGTATTATTTCTGCAATGTTTTATCACCTAGGTTATTATTAAATTTGCAATGTCAACCACCAGAAATAACAGAGAGACTGTACTTGCACCTTTTTTGTTTCTTTTTGTTGTTGATGTGGCAGGGAAACTCTGAGCAGCGCTGGGGAAAGGAGCCTGTGCTGGCCCTTGCCCAACTTCACAGCCCAGGGTTTCGAGTTCAGGGTGGAAGAGCAATGGGGCTCCAACTAGTGATGCCCAAACCCGAGCTCACTGACAAGGAAGACAAAGTGGGTTTGGACAATAATGATTCCTTAACCACTTGGACTGTAAACTGACTTGACATTAAAAAGCCAGCAATCGTTGCCATCCGTTTGGCATACTCTGTTCTCTGGCTGTGGGTTTAAAAAGATTTTTCCTGCAGTGCTTTGAAGGTTCTCCATGTGGCTCCCACATGCATTCCTCCCCCAGGATACTGGAAGTTTTGGCAGACAGGCTTTTTAGATACCCAGAGATGGTATAAGCAACCAGAGGGTTATTATCAGCTGGATAACAAAAACAATCACTCCGAAAATCCTCTGTGCTGAAGAATAGGGTTACAGGGGTTTTTGGTGAGAGTGGGATGGGCTGTGTCTCTCCAGAAGGGTGGGACAGGGGAGGTGCTGGGAAAACATGCCCAAGAAAGCACAGATTGGGAAGGGACTTGGCTCGATGCAGATGGGAATACTGAGACTTACAGTTAGCCCTATCCTCTGGGATTGATTCCATAGGTATCCCTGCTGTTAATTCAGCATACTTTGAGGCCAGAGGAACAGACTGTGAGGCACTTACAGTGATGATTAGAAAGGAGTGTGGGTATCAGGATACCAGGATCAGCCCTTTATATGCCACAGAGTTATTTTACTATGGTTAAACTAGGATTTAGACATTGCACCTCCCCTAAACTCGTTTGGGAGGCCAGACATGGATTGCAGGTGTTTGGAAAAGAATGTCTGCACTCTGCAGAATTTGCTTGAAATCTGGGACATGAAGGTTTTGACTTTGACAGGGTGTTGCCTGTGTCACTTGGCGTTGGCTGTGATTCTACAGCAAATCATTATCCCATTCAAGTAAGAGAGAGCTGGGATCACAACCAGCCTCTTGACAGAAGTCCTGCTGCCCCTCAGGGTGCTTAGGGGCGCTCACACTCATCCCCTCCCCAGAGAGGCACCTAAGACAATGATTTAGCCATGTAGTTTGATGCCTGGGACAGTTAATGCCAAGCCTTGAATAACCCTGCTGGTGATCTAGGACAGGACATCCCTCTCTGGATGGCCTCACCCTAGCCTAGGTCCTTTCCACTCTGGGAAGAGATAAAGCAGAGGTCCCCTGGCAGGTCCCAAAGACCCATACCAGGCAGCCCCTGGTTCCTGGCAGAGGCTGCTGTAAACCCTGTCTGAAAAAGAGCATTTATATTTTGCTGCGCTACATTGTGTTTCTGGGAGAGAAGCAATTAAGTGAAAGCTATAAAGCTGAGTCACTCCAGGTGCACCATCAGTAGCTCTTATAAACTGCATTAAGTCTGCTCAGTCCTTGAAAGGGAGGCACGGAAGGAACACCCCTATGGTTGGGGCCAGCGAGTTGGTGCCTGCTCTTACCCCCCTCGGCCGATGCAGTGTCTTTCAAGGGACGTGGCTCCTCACCAGGGGGCTGTCTGAAGCAGTCTCCCCAAGCTGAGGACATGAAGCCTGATGGATTTTAGGCTGGTGCTGTGTCAGCTCATAAGCTCATGCACTGGGGTTGCTCGTGGCAGCTGCTCGTGGGGCAGGAGTTGTGCTGGTGGTGGGTCCCTGTGGTCAGTGGGAGCCTGTGGTCCTAAAAGCCCCACAGCTGAAATGCTTTTGCTTGCCCAGCTGCTTTCTGGAAGTAATTCTGGCTGCTGGCTCTCACCTCCCCAGCTTTTTAGCTCTTTTATTTTCAAGCTTTTCCTCTTATAAACAGTCTCTTATCCCTTCTTTGGCAATATATTGTCCTGCTGTGTCTGCCATGGATATGCTTGTGCTTCCAAAATAAATAATTGGAAAAAAATGTATCCACTTGACCATCGCCTTGACTCCAGTGTGGGTTTGAGCTGCTTGGAAATGCCTGTTGAAAACAGAGAAATGGTGCCAAGGTGATTTTTGTGGCTCCTGCCTCCTGAAGTGTGTGAGGCTGCCCAAACCCAAGTGAATGAGGCGTGGGTGCAGCATGGTCCAGGGACTGGATTGGCTTGGAGAATGTCTGCCATCTGCCAGGGATGGGGCCTCCACAGCTTATCTGAGCAACCTGTTCCAATGCCTCAACACTCTCACAGCTAAGAATTTTTTCCTAATGTCTAATCTGAACCTCTCTTTCAGTTTAAAGTCCTTTTCCCTTGTCCTGTCACTCCACATTCTTGTAAGAAATTCCTCTCCAGCTCTCCCGTGGGCCCCTTTAGGCACAGGAAGGTGCTGTAAGTTCTCCCCAGAGCCTTTTCTTCTCCAGTCTGAATAACCCTGGTTCTCTCAGCCTGTCTTCATAGAGGTGTTCCAGCCCTCCAGGAGTTTGCACCCTTTTGTTTAAAACATAGCCAGTCACAGGTCCTGACTGACACTTGGAGCTGCCTTGCTTTTGCCAGATACAATGACGGGCAGAGCTCCAGAGGCCTTGTCTCGGCACAAGGCACAACATTGAGATATCCCAAGTTATGGGTTCAGTGTGCTACCAGAAGAGGAACCAGTGATGGTGCCCAGAGTAGGGTCTGAAAAATAAAACCTCTTAGGAACTGGAAAAGTGTCCACATCTAGACAGGAATTTGCTCTGGTCATCCTGTACCTCAGTGCTGCAGATATGGCAACCTCTGGGTGGGGAGTGAGCTCTTGCTCTGATTTGCTTCTGAAAGGACTGCAGCTAATTTCTGGCACAAATCATGGCACCAGCCATAACCCTGCTGCCACAGTATTCCACAAGCACACAAACAGAGGGGCTGCTTCCCTAAAGCAAGCCGTACCGAGGGCTCTGCCTGCAGTGACACTCCAGCATCATTCCTCCTTTCTGTCCCCGCAGGCCCAGCGCCCGTGGCGGAGGACGGGGATGAAGCCCCCAGCCCCAGCGGCTGTCGGGGTGCTGCTGGCCCTGGCCCTGCTGGCTCTCATCCACCTGCCCCCACCCCCGGACCACTCCCTGCTCCCGCTGCCGGCCTCGTCCCCGCCAGGGCCTCCGAGGGAGGCGGCTGCCGCCCTGTCTGGAGGACAAGCCCACAGAAGAAGGCTCCCCTTGCCCCGCACTCACCTGCAGCAGGAGCAGCCCCCTGGCCGGGGCAGGAGGCTGGAGAGGGACACTCCCCCTTGGCTCTCTGCTGACGACCTCCAGAAGATGTGGCTGCTGTCCAGCGGGCAGGTGATCTCCAAAACCCGTGTCCCTGCCCACGGGCAGATCATGCGAGTGAGGCTGCGTGCTGTGGGGGATGCCACGGGAGATGCCAAGGAGGACGTCTTGGCAGCCAGCCCGGAAGGAGACTGCCAGGATGGGCGCTGTGGGCTCATCAAGCGCCCCGGGGACCTGTACGAGGTGCTGGCCTTCCACCTGGACAGGGTGCTGGGGCTGAACCGCAGCCTGCCCGCCGTGGCCCGGCGCTTCACCAGCCGCCTCCTGCCCTACAGCTACACAGACGGCGCCCTGCGCCCCATCATCTGGTGGGCTCCTGACCTCCAGCACCTGGAGGATGCCAACAATGACCAGAACTCCTGTGCCCTGGGGTGGCTGCAGTACCAGGAGATGCTGCAGCCGCACAGACCGATGCCGGTGGCCAGGGATGCTCCCTGCTCCAGCATCCCACACAGCGAGTGGAGCCGCCTGGCCCTCTTTGACTTCCTTCTCCAGGTAGGGCTGTGGTGATTGAGGCGACCTGTCCCATCAGCTGTGGCACCCGGATTCCCTTGCACCTGCACCTTTATTGTCTGACCATGGTCTCCTGCTCTGCGGGGTCACATCAGGTGTGGTTTCTTGGGATGTGTTTTCACTCTTCAACTGATGGCCACGCAGATGATGCGGTGGCCATGCAGAACTTCATGCAGAAGCACTTTGGCCTGAGTATGGTCCATGTTTGGGACTCACAGGCAGGTTGTAGGAGTCTGTCCTCGCGTGGGCAAGCTTTCTGCTGTTCATTTTGTGCTGGCAGAGGCTTGGGACATCCCTAGAGACATCCCTAGGGCATCCCTAGGGATAAGCAGCATGTCTTGCACCAGCCCCATCACATCCAAACTCAGGGATGTGCTGCTGGCATTGGAAATAAGGAGCCGTGCCTTGGACAGCGCTGCCTTCCTCCTCCTCGGCATTAATAGCACTTAATCTTCTGTCTGGAAAATCATACCCTGCCACTACAAGGGATTACAACAGTATCCCAGAGAGTTATCAGGTCTTGGAGGGCAGCTGTGAGGAGGCAAAAGTGATTTCTGTGGAGAAAAAGAAAGCCTGTTTAGGCACCTGGGGGCTGGTTATCAGACAAGAGAAAACTGCCTGAAAGGACAAGTATTAATACAAAAAAAAAACAAAACCCAAACCACTAAAATATGTTTTCCTTATTTCTCTTTTTTTTACAACTATGGCTGGCAGAGGTGGAGCTGTTCTGTCTGGGCTTGAAAATATTTTAGCTGAAACAACCAGAGAAATGAGAAGATTAACCAATCCCCTTCCCTTCCCCCGACCAAAGTACTGCTGAGTGCAGTGGAAAGGCTGAGACTGCAGGAGAAAGTATCTAGTTCTAAGGAGAGTTCCTCCTCAAGGGCTGAAGCAGTGCAATGATAAATTCAAGGGCAATCCACAGGTTCTCCTCAATAATTCTAATGGAATCCTTCCATGCAGAACAAGTCACATAAAGGTAAAGAGGATATTATAGAAGTGGAGTAGCATCTTCCAGAAGTGGTTTTAGAATCTCCCACCCTTGCTGGGGAAGGAGAAGTTGATGAGATTTGAGCCCTGTTGTACCCTGGCATTGAAATATTGGTAGTTTTCTTCAATTTCCCTTAAAATTTGGCTTCTTCTGTATTAATTTCTCCTGGTATTTGCCACAGGGGAACCCCCCCACAACGTGCAAAGTTTTAGTGGGGGCAAAATGCCAAGCCTGGTAGAAAAGGGACAGCTGCTGATGGCTTTGTCCTGCACTTAAAGACGGCCAAAACCAAATCAACTCTGCGGCCACATCCCTGACCTGGGACACCCTCTTCCCAGCCAGGGGGAGAGCAAGGAAAATTTCCCCAGGGGAAGCCATCCCAGGCTGAATCATAACTGGAAAAACCTATCAGATGCAAGGGAATGCCCCAGGATGGGCATAAGAGGGGCTGAAGGTGAGCTTCTAGTAATGTTTGAGCTTGGATGGGAGAAAGTGTGACTCATGTATTTGTCTTCTAGCAATAACACCAAAATTCCCATGAATTAGAGCTGTTTAGGCTCTGGAAAGGAGAAATTAATACCAAAAAATCAGGGGAGGGCCAGGGGAGGGAGGGCTTGTCAGCATGTCAGGGCACTCTCAGCATCTCCACAGCCATCTGGTCCCTCTCCTGGGGCTCCACTTGGACACCAGAGCTGGCTCCACCTCACACCTCTGTGGGTTCATACCAATCCACCTTGGTTTCACAGGTGCTCGTGGGTGGGTGAGTGGAGCGCTGAGCCTATTTAATGTCTCTGTAAGTTCTCTCAGGTTGTCTTCACCTTCTGTGCAGCCTGCAAAACAACATAGCAGGTGAGAGAAACTGATGTGCTGAGCTCTCCAGTAGGCAGGCCGAGGAGATGCGAGGAGGAAATGTGATATTTTCTTCTGTTGCCATGTGTTTTGTGACAAGATGCTTGAGCACTTTTTCACTGGAGTGTCTCCCAAAGGAGAAATACTGACCTGAGTTCTTCATTAAACCTCAGAAAACAGAGAGGTTTAAGAGGCTCCGGAGTGGGACTAATCCATCTTCTCAAAGGGTTATGAATGGAATGGCCATGGAGATCACAATTTGTGTTTCCCTGTAGCATCTTCTCCAGTGCTTGGTCAGTGTTTGGGTTCAGAGTGAACTCTGTGTCAAAGCACAGTCTGTAATTGGTAACTCGTGCTAATTACCAGGGCAAGGGGACTAGGCAGCCTCTGTGGGTCACTCAGCTTCTGTCTTCTTGTCACATGTAGATCCCTTCTGGATCGCCTGAGACCTGCTCCAGCCCTCCCAGTGACTCCAGGAGCCTCTCTGCACCCTGGCCCCTGCCTCCTGGGCTGGCACCAGCAATGCCAAGCAAATCAGCGAGTCAGGCATTTTCATGCTGCAACCAGAAAACATATTTATTTTGTATTTTATATATATATATATATATATATATATATATATATATATATAATATATTTTATATATATTTAAAGGAACGTATATATATACATAGGGTTTTTTTATAAACAGGCCTTGAGATTGGGAGGAGCTGAGGCAGCTCCCCTACAGGGTCATGTCAGCACACAGCCATGGGGAAGTCTGTTGACAGCCAAGGTCCTGTCTGCCCTACAAATCCCCGCAGGATGTACCAGCCGCTTCTGACACAGCTGAGGAAACTCCATAAATACTGAGGCCAGGTCTGGCAGAGATTTATATCTTTTAAAAGCCCTTCATTCCTCCAAGGGTGTGGTTGAAGCACGAAGTTGTCAAGCAGCTCCAGGGTTTCTGCAGGGAACTGGGATGGGAAGTAGGAGGTTTGACAGCCTGGACACCATGAAGCCTTAGCAGCACCTGCAAATGATTAAACACAAATGTAGCTGAAACAAGTTACCGTGGCCCAACTTAAATGTCAGGCATGCTCTGCGTATGCACAGACTGCTTTTTCCCTTGCCAATACTTTTCCTTTCATCTTTCCATTGAGAGCTGCTCAGGTTACCGTAGGGATGGAGGAAAGGTTACATATGTGACAGGAACCAGATGAAACCATCATACAGAGCACCAAGACATGGAAAAATAAATTATTTTTGAGGTTTCAGACTCTAGGTTTCCTTGGGTGCTTTGTTGGTTTTTTTAATTCATTCATCATCGTGTACATCCTCCCTTCATTTCAGTTGGAAGCACAACCCTTTCAGTCTGTGCAGATACAGAATGTGGAAGTACCAGGTGTCTGAACTCCATCAGAAAAGTCTGTCACCATCACCTTTCTCACACCTTCTTCATGCCAAAGGGGTTCTGCATGTGTCCCATCACCTTTCTCACTCCTTCTTCATGCCAAAGGGGTTCTGCATGTGTCCTTCCATTCCTCTCACTCACCAGTGTGTGCAGCTTTTCCATTGCATGTCTCCTGAGGATCCCTAGAAATGTTTCATTTTCCTCTGTACAAGAACAGCTCACAACAGGACCTCCCCCTTCCAGGCACATGTCCCTGTTAAGGTCCCCAAATGTCTCTTGCAGGTTCATGACCGCCTGGACCGCTACTGCTGTGGGTTTCAGCCTGATCCCTCTGAGCCCTGCGTGGAGGAGATGCTCCACGAGAAATGCCGGAATCCAGCAGAGCTGGTCCTGGTCCACATCCTGGTATGTCTCCCTGCTGTCCAAGGGCTGCTCTGGGGATAACATGGAGGTGGCTGGGAGGCACTTGCAAGGGCTGAGGTGGTAGCAAAGGGAATGTAGGTCCCATGGTGATGCTGGGTCCCTGTATCCCATACCTGGGAGTTATGGTCAGGCATGGAGGGACATAGACATTGGCATCTGCGTTCCCCCAAATACTCTCAGGGTTTGTCACTGCATTAAAAAGCAGCCTAACCCCCACACTGGCACTGGTGTCTCTGCACTGAGTGAACTTCCCCTTGCCATCCTGCTGGCAGGTCCGGAGGAGCGCGCCATCCCGCCTGGTGTTCATCGACAACGCGGGCAGGCCACAGCACCCTGAGGAGAAGCTCAACTTCAGGCTCCTGCAAGGCATAGACAGGTAGGAATGTGCACGTGCTGAGCAAGGGCTGAGCTGGCACACAGAGGATGTCCAGCAGCAGTGCTCACCTTCTTGCTGCTTCTGGCCTCCCTGGTGGGGTGTCCATCTGAATGGGGATGGATGTTCTGGATGTCCCCAGAACAGGGTGGGTGGCTAGGCTCTCAAAAACATCCCACGTGCCCCTGCCCTGAAACTAACTCTTTATTCTGCTCTGGGTGGCTGATGGCAGGCTCCAAAGCCTATTTCTCCTCTCTAATTGGCAGCTGCACAAAAATAATGAATAATCAGGTATTTCAGCATTTCTTGCACCATTGCCCATGAGGCATTTTGGCATGCTAGAGGCCTCTTGATTTGGAATTTGTTTGGGTCAGTGTCTGATGGAGCTATCCTGCATGATCACCATGGGTAGAGTTTTAAGCAGAAGGCTCCTTGTCCTGCGTTCCTCTGGGTAGACGAGCATTTCCTCTTGAAGCATCGTGGCTCGAGTGCCCCGCTGTTCCCTCCCTCCCTGCTCAGCCTTCCCTGGATAACCCCTTCCCTCCCTGTCTCTTCTGCTCCCCCCCTGCAGCTTCCCAGCGGCGGCGGTGGCCACGCTGCGCTCGGGCAGATTGCAGAGCCTGCTGCTGCAGTCCCTGCGCCTGGACCGGGAGCTCTGGGAGAGCCAGGGGGGCGCCGAGGGGCTGAGACCCCTGCTCCGGACCATTGACAGGCGAGCACAAATCCTGCTCCGCCACATCCAGGAGCACGACCTGACGGTGTTTGAGGACTCGCCGCACTGAACTGACCTCCAGCTGGATCAAAGTGCACATCCCAGCAGCTGTGGATGTACCTCATGCCCTTGGCATGGACCTTATGAGGCTTTGTGCCGGTGCTGGGCTCTCCACAAGGTGTTTCCCCTCACCCTGTAGGATGACCTGGAGTAGCAGATGAAACCACAGGGAGTAGGAAAGATGGAGAGGAGATGTCTCCTAAGACAAGCCACAACTGCTTGAGAAAGGCAACAGTCATCAAGTTATGGTCTCAGCATGGATTTTCAAAGGGAGGGCACATCCGTGAGGTTTTTTGGGTGCCTTTACTCGCACATAAACACACACACAGCAGCTATAGAAACTGGAGTTCAACTAGGCAGTTGAACACCTCACAGGGACCCTGGAAAGAGTTAAAAAAGCAGTGGAAGAAGTCACTGGCAGCCTTTCCATGGCTTTTTGATGATGTCTTCGCTATTTCCTAAACATGCCAGACAGAGAGGCAGGAGGAAAGCAGTGGGGAGCTTTCTAAGTGGATTAAACAAAGACAAGACACTAGAGCTGAGCTCTGCCTTTCCCCCTGCAGAAGAGGTGATGTGTGCCTGCGAGTGAGCATGAGCCACTGCCTGAAGCTGAGACTAGGCAGGACCTTGAAGCTCAGCAGCACTGGGCAGCAGCTGCCCTCACAAAGCCCATGGTACCATCCCCAGTGAGAGCCACTGCTCTGTGCCATGTGCCATGGTCCATGCATGTGTCTTGGTGGGTCTGGGCTGCTGACAATGCTCTCAATGTCAGATTTGAAGATTTAAATCTCTCATTTGCTCTTTGCCTTCACTGTCAGGGGATTAAAGGCAAAACTACCCCGCTTCTGAAAAGCACTCCTGGCTGCTCTCCTGGGCATGACTGCATGTAACTCTTCCCCAGGCTTGCAGAAATATGTTTTAACAAAAATGCCAAGCTATTTTAGCAGAAGGCAGTCGAGTGCAAAATGCTTTCTGAACATGCTGGCACCTCCAGCAGAGCCCATCCTGTTCCTGTCACCCCTCAGGCTCTGTCCCAGCAGCCCATTCTGATGAAGCACAGCAGCATCGCAGCTAGGCAGGTCCTCAAGTGTCAGGGCTGAGAGATAATTCAAAATCAGAATGAACAGGAGGAAAAGATATGCAGGGATGGGCTCCATCATTCCCTGCAGTGTGCTTCCCAGCTGAGGCATGCAGTCAGTGTTTGCCTGGAGCACTCAGTTCCTGGCCTGTGGGTTTATGGTTTGCCACCAGAAGACTTTTTAAAGGCCTCCATTTCTCCAGTGTTACAGGCAGAGTGTCCATTGCTTCAGGCACTCCAATTCCACTTCAAGCCTTTGGAAATTCTCAGTGAGACTGGCATTGTCACTCAGCTGCACTACGGTACAACTGCCCCATTGCAATAGTTTTGGAGAACATGGCCACCCATGCAGTGGGAGAGGAAAAGCTGGGTATGGATACCTTCCCTGCTCCATCCTTCTCAGCATTATGTCTGTTTGGGAGCCTGCAAGGGGATGCTTTAACACCCATGCTGATAAGCACAGACAATTACCTTTTTTCCCCTTTTCCCTCTTGCTGAAGAGAGGGTGAAGCGGGTCGTGGGTGACATGAATAAACAGGCAGGCACAAGTGCTCTCAGGAAGCATCAGCACTCAGCTTCACAGGCACAGCAGTATCCAAAGTGCCATCAGCTTGTTCCTGGAGTCCTGCCCTCCAATTAGCCAGGGAGGCCCTTTCCCCCAGCACTCTCTCCACCCAAATAGGGTGAATTATCACCCTATTTGCTGTGCTGTGAGATGGATGACGGTCATGGAAACCCGGCTAAAGCCTGAATCATGAGGATTTATTACTGGGAGGTGAGCTTAGCTTGTGAGCTTGAAAGAGAACGAAATAACTCATCCTGGCTCCTATGAAAAGCCATACCCAGGCATGGCTGTGTAGGATTAAAGGATACTAAATGTAACAAAATTAAATCCAAAAAATATGCTTGGAAAAACAGGTAACAAGAGCATTAGTTACGATGTACAGCATAAGTCAGAGTCTTGCTTTTTTCTCAATGAAGTGAGAAGTTTCATCAAAGGAGAGGTTTTCATTCCATGTGAGCCAAGTTCTCACCGAGAATCAAGAGACAGGTGGGGCTCTGTGCAGTGGCCAAAGCTGTGGACATTGCTGAGCTGGACCAGAGCTTTTGCCTTGCCTCTGGTTGCATCTGCTCTACCTTAACATTGCCCAAGATAGTGGGGATTTTTGCATTTCTCTAGCTGTAATGTGAGTTTGCTGGCTAAACACATGTGGGAACATCTGTAAGCAGTTATACATGTGAATAAAAATCCCTCGTGATTTAACAAAGAGCCATGTATGGATAAATGAGAGAAGCAAAAGCCAAGATCTTGCTGAGACTGATCATTAATCTTCTTTAATTAGTCCATTTTTCCATGGGCTTGCCTATGTAACCAGCACAGGCTCTGAACTGCAGTCATAGCTGTTCAGAGGGATCCTGTGGCCTGCTTGCATCAGCCTTTACCCTGTCGTGTTGGGTTTGCTCCAGCTATCAGCATGTCATATTTCCTATGACAAACTTACTGTTATGGTTGTAACTTCTTTATAGTTGGAAATATTCCTGTGGGGCCATGCTTGACAAACTAGATTTCATCTGAGCAGGGATGCTGTTTTACTGAATTTTACTGCACGTCATCACAGATCGTGTTGGGGTGGGGTCACAAAAAAAGGTGGCTGCAGGATGGCTTTGTCTCTAAGAAGGCAGCAGCAGCTCAGCAAGGGAAAAGCCAGTGGAGAGACAAGAGCTCCTTGGCAGGGGGGATCCCTGAAACACCCTCCTGCTCACCTGTGGCACCTTGGAATGTGCTTTGAGAACTGCATTTGGGAGCACGGGCACACACCTCCGCGGAGCTCCAGCGGGAGGGAACTGCTTCATTCCACAGTGATCCGAGTGACACGATCCGTGTTTCACAGCTCTCTGGCTGTGCACACCTCTCAGCTGGCAGAAAATAGGGCTGGGGGTGGGCAGGCAGGGCCAGACTGGCTCCAACCTGCCGAGCACACGCGCTCACACGTGCAAACACGCACCGTGTCACTGCTCCTGTTCAGCCTGATCTTCGCGCCCAAAGCTGGTGATCCCTGGCACCCCCCGCAGCCTGCTCCAGTGCTTTGCTGGCCTCACCCTCTGTAAACGAAATGCCCATTTGCTGCACTTCAGGGCCATTTCTTGAGCTGGACACAGGACACTAAGTAGGCTTTTCTGCAGCCCCGTATGGGCCTCGCAGAGCAGCCCCAGCACTCGCTGAACCCACCCAGTGGCCAGGGTGACACCATTGGGGTGGCACTTGGGGGTGAGATGATAAGCCATCCTTGTGCTTCCTTCCCCTTAAGGGTGGGTTGTCACAGGTGACACTCAGAGACCCCACAGGGTGCTCTGCTAAACCCACCCAAGCATCCCCGTGCTGCATAGGGGAAGTGTGGGCTGACTGCTGCCTGAAAGGCACCAGCTAGCAAGTAAATCCAAATTCATTGTTAAATCTCTGTATATAAAAATAATCTGGCTTTTAGAAAGCAATTTATTTATTCTTTCAGTACTTACTTAAATATTTATGCGAAAAAGGGGAAAAAAAAATCTGCTCTGACATAGGATTATTGTTGTAGCAACGGTCTTTGAGATTAATGGAAGTAAATTAGCCTGATGTTTTATTTACATCCAGAAAAGCAATAGATAAACTCTCCTTGTGATGGATTTTCTTCATTAGCTGGGCGAACGCCTAAGGTACAGCTCTTGACATTGTTTCTTCCATGCGGTTAGACAAACAGTTTATCAAAAGAGTATAAAATTGTCAGGAAAAGAAGCAGATTAATGGCCAGTAAAGTGAAGATCATTAAATTTATGATATAAGTAGCAGAATCACTGGAGCTCAAGAAATGGCTTATTAGATAAGCACCATGTACACACACAGGGAAGTGCTGAGCCCCCCCGGATCTGCCGCATTGTCAGCGGCTGCTTCCCAAATCCCAGTGGGGTGGTGTCCACACTGAAGCTTCACCTCCCTCCTCCTTCCCTCCCTTTAGGTTTGGGTTTATTCTGTAACTCATACAATTTCCTCTCAATTAAAACCCCTTAAGATTTCAGAAACAATAACTTTTTCTTCATGTCCGTGCTGATGCAACCATTTCTGCAACTTATTTTGGCAATTGTGTCTGCTTTTTACACCAAGGATGATCATGCCAATATCAGCAACAATGATGTACAGGTCTTATGATTATTTGCAAAAAATCCCCCAGCATTAGCAGCTCATGGATCCCATATGGCTCCTGCAGCAATTACCGCTGAAAGGATAATTACCTGCCAGATAAGGCAAATGGAAGAAAGTAGAGAAAGTAAGAAAGAAACCTGGGAGAAACCAAACATTCCTGGGGATGGCAGAGGGGCTGTGTTTGTGGGTTCCTGAGATCTCTGCCCTGCCAGACATGGGCTCAGATTTTCAAGCTTCAGAAGGGGGATTTTGGGTACATTGACCTCTAAAAACCATGAGTTTAACTGGTGCCATGAATCTTGGTGTCCGAGTGCTGTCTCCAGCAGGTGGCATTGGCTCCACAGGCTGTCTTTTCCCAGGGCTTGCCAAGAGCGTCTTAAAAGTCTCATCTCTGGACTGGCAGATTTCAAGCTGCTAAAGCATCATTAAGTCCCTAATTCCTTTGCAGCCTAATCTGCCCAGCTGTACTTTATATCTCTTCACCAGCACCACTTTCCCCCCACCCCCTGCCCCGCCGCCCCTTCCCACTACTCTCTTTCCTACAAAAATCTATCTTTTTGGAAGCAGACCATTGCTCCTTGTTACGAGCAAGACAGAGCAAGCGGCTGCTTGAAGAATGAAATGCCACAGCACCCAGGGCTCTTCCCACCCTAGTGTGGACCTAAATGTGGACCCAGGTGCACAGCAGCCACAGGATTTTTGGACTGAAGATCTCAAATGGTGGTCATGTGCAGGAGTTTTTCCCTAGAGCTATTTTAGATAGCTGCTGCTTTGGTAGGATTGTCTCTGTTCCAGAGAACTCATAAAGTTCAGGACATTTTGAATGGGCCCTGCAGCTGTCCCTGGAATGGATTTTAAAAGGATACATCTACTAGAGCTGTGTGCATCCAACTGGCAGATAACACAAATCCAACCGTGCTCTGGGGCTTTGAAATCCTCTGGTTTGTAAGCAAAGCAAGCCACAGATGGGAACAGCCTCTCTCAAACAGGAGTAGTTTTCCACCCCCAGGTTATCACCATGGGGTCCTTGGGAATTTCCCTGGGTTTTCACTTCACTCCTGGCTGAAGGACCTGCCTCACATTTCCTCCTCTTCTGAGCTGAGTCAGTTTTTATTCCCTTGGGCCACACCCAGCATCACTAGAGATGCTGACTCCATGGTGTTGCTGGCCAGGCTCTCTGCTTGAGCAGGTATGGGACCACCTCTTCCAGTCCTGCTTTTTGAGTGAATTTTGCTCCCTTGGATTTAATGTTTGGCCATATCTAAGCAGGGATGTAGTTTTTATTGAGGATGAGGTGAGTGGATAGAGTGGTGCAGGCTACACTGTAAATGTTGCTGTATTTTTGCATGTATTTGTTTTTAATTTGCCATTTTGGGCATCTGGAAAAGCTTGGAGTAAGCAAAGGGTGTTATATCCCAGGGCTCTTTATGTACATAAACAATTGGACGTTTATTGCCTTGACCTTCCCTGAAACAAGTTCTTGGCTCCTCTGAGTTAAATCTTGGGGGAAAAAGGGGATCTAATAAACTGAGCTGCAGATTTGGCTTCTAGGAAGCACATCTAGGTGCCAGCAAGATACCAGGAGGCTGAGATTTGCCACAACTGGGACAAATCTTTTTTAATGGCTTTTGTTCAGTTCACCAGCGTCTGCCAGCTCTGCTCCTTGCCAACAGTAAATAGTCTGGGAGCAGGGAATTGGTGATTATATTAAATTTAAGGCAATTCAGCATTGTTTTACTTGATTTGGAGTGTGGGGGAGACATGGCACAATATCTATGCACAGAATGGACAGGTTAGGTCAAACACTTCCTCCTTTATTGTCTGAGCATGAAACATGGCATCCCAGGGAAAGACCCGTAATTAGGTGTTCAGGAAGAGTTCATCCTGCCCATTGGAGTCGAAGTTGTAAACTAAGAGGGCAGAGATCAAAGGCTTCCACCGAAGGCCAGAGCAATTTGCTGAGGAGCTTAACTGGAGGGTTAAGTGCCCATGTGGGGGTATGAAATCAGCTGTAGCCTCTTCCTTGCCTTTAGTTTTACTCCTCTTCCAGAAACAGGAAACAATCAACGTGTGGGAGGCATCTCTACTTCAGCTGGGCATGGCCTTTTCAAGCCTGATCGCAGTTCTAGAGGTGGGGGACAAAAGCTTCAAAAAGGCACAGCCGTGCTTCTGTGCTGACAGCCCCTGGGTGGGCAATGTGGCTTCACATCCTGGGGCTCTGCTCCAGCCTGGCCCCAGGCTGTGCAGAGGGAAAATCTGCTCAGTCCTTCCCTGCCTCTCCCTCCTGGTGATGCTTTTGCACTCACCTTTCTAAAAGATCTCATCTTCCTGAGGCATTTTGACTGCTCTAGGTAGATGCTGCCTTTTTTGCCTGCAGCGTCATCCCTTCCCTGCCCCTGCCTGCTGGGCACGCTCCACAACGCAGCCAGGCACTGTCCTCTGTTTTAATTGCTTTTGCCCACCTCCTGGCTTGCCCTCACAGTAGCTTTAGGGGATGTGGGGCAGGGGAAGGGCTTGGAAATAGGGAACATTTGGATGCTGAGAGGCAGGGGAAGGAGAGTAAGCAGGTACCTTGCTGCTTTGGTGGGAGCAGATGTGTCAGTGCAGGCACCTGCATGGATATGGACAATAATTTCTCTGTCTTTGCAGAGCTATGGCCTTGAAGTTTGCCTCTTTTATTCTGTAGGGACCACTGACTGCAGAAAACAGATGCCATCTGTCCACCGTGCCTTGTAAATCAGATTTTAATCATCTCAGGGAGAGGTCTGTCTCCAGCTGAGTGCTGCAAACCAGGTCTGCAGGAGTTACTCTGCAAAATTTACATTTCTGAGATAGGTTAGTGATTAGGGCTCCAGCTTCATACAAGGGAGGCTGAAATCCAATTTCTTCCCCTCTCACAGATTTCCTGGCTGTGGGTGGAAAATAGCTTAGGCCATGCCTGAATTGATCAGGTAAGCACAGGTCTGTTTCTCACCTCCCAGCTGACCTCCTCCCCAACATGCTGAATCTGCAGCATATCTGTATCCAGCGTGGGCAGAGAGGCTCCCAAAATGAAGGACACCTCTGAGTCAGGACCAAGAGAGGCACCTCCAAGATCCAGTTTTGCTCCATGAAAACTAAAGCCACAGATTGCAGAGGTGCTGGTGTTGGAGTTGCTCTCTCCTCCAGCAGTGCCTGATTCCCAGCAGCTACACGCTTGCCTGGTGGATAACATGTTTGTTCCAAGGGTTGCTGCAGTAGGTTGCAGTGGGCAGTGGGGGAAAGAGCCAGGGAGGGAAATGGCACAAGATCTGGCTTTGTGGCAAGACTCTGGTTTGTACAGCCCTTACACAGGTCTGTAAGGCAAACAGTGTGTTCCTACAACAATAAAAGTGCACTGCCAAGGATGCTCACAAGCACAGGTGAACTGTCCTTGTCCCTTTTTTCAAATCATTATATATTGCAAAATCATTGCAGGTATTACAGGGAGGCTGCAAAGCAACCTCTTTGTGAGTAAAGAATCAATAATTTGTTTTCTTCTTCCTTATATGAAAACAATACCATAAAATCATGTTGGTTTATTAAAAAGGCAATACTCTCCGAGCACAAATGGCAAGGCTGATCACAGCCTGTCCTTGGGGAGATACAGCTCTTTTGTGCACAGCCTCTGTGGACTTACTTTACAAAAAAGAGCTTAGCAAAGCCTCTAAAGACATGGTTATTTATTGGCTGGCATTGCCAAGTTTTGGCCCTGAGAAACTCGCAGGGGCAGAGCAGACAGAGCCCAGTGTTACCTGCTGGAAGCTTTGAAACAAATCTCTGCCCCTTCTCTTCCATCCTCAAAAAGGAGATTTACCAGGCAGGATGGCTCCTGTCCCAGGTCACTCACCTCTGCCATTTCACGCACAAGAAGTGCCTCCTCCCAGACTGTGTATCATCACATCACAAGAGGGTGGTTACAGCAGTCATATCCTGGGACAAGTCAAGTCCTGTCAGCTCATCAAACCCCAAATCTAATGGTTATAATGATGCTACCATTAATTTTTTGAATGTGATGCCATTAGAGTTTAAGCTCTTGCAGGGGTGCAGGAGAAGAAAGGTGCCTCCTGTCAGCACCTTCTGACATGGTGCAGAAGCAAACCTTCATCCTTGGTTCACACAAGTTGGGGCAGCCATCGTTCATTTTGCACAAAATCTTTTTTCCCCACCTCTGCAGTGCAGTGGAGATTGCAGCTGGGCCACACATTGATGAAATGGATGGGGTGAGGGCACAAAGGCAGCATGGCTTGTGTGGAAACCATTTAATGGGGAATCAGTAAAGGAAGTGCCCCCTTGTCCCCCACCTTCCTGCCCCTTACACACCCTCAGGGAGTTGTTCTGTATGAGATCTCCATGGAAGTGTTTTGGCTGGAGCTCTCTAAAGGTTTGGGCAGGGCTCATGAGGCAGGTATGAGGTCTCTGATGAGCAAATTCTGGAACTAAAGGCATCAAAGCTTATTTGTAAAAATGGGCTAATAGGGGGTAGTGTGGTACCCAGCTAATGGGGAGAGCTCAGGCTCCATGCATAAGCCCCCCACAGTGCTGGGATTCATTTTAATCAGCACTTAGATAGGAAGAGAAAATATTCCCCATCTTTTTTCATTAAAGATTAAATAATGAATTCAGCCAACACCCTAATGAGGCACCGACAGACATGTAATGAATAAATATTTTAAAACCATTAACTTAAACATTAAAAACATCCCCATCTCTGTTCTGTAGGTAGTGTTTGGGGAACTAGGCTGGAGTGGGGAGAAAGTGGAACAGCCCCTTTCCAGAGCAGCAAAGGAGACTGCAGATTAAACCAAATCTTGAGCTGCTTTCTAATGAGCCTGCTGCAGCTTTTCCAGGTGAATCAAATAAATGAAAATCCTTGGGCAAAACAAATATTTCCATTCAAGTCCTGTTGTCTTCCTATTCCCTAATTTTCCCTCCAAATCCTTATTCCTGATCCAGATGCTCAGCCCAGTCTCAGTTATGAGGATGCTGGGACTGAGGGGTCACTCCTGTTTCCAGGTGAGACTGTGTTGTCCGGAGAACGTTGGAACTATCACCTCTCTGGAGCCCAGGGAGCCCTCACCAAGGCTGGCTTTGTCCTACATCCCTCCAAGAGTTCCTGCACTTGTGGTCCTTCTCACAAGCACCATAATCTCTCCTTTCTTTCTTCCTCTACAAAGGAAGAGAATTTAAAAATTAAATCCCGCTGAGAAATTAAAAAAACTCAAGGTCCCTTGAGACACGAAGTACAGCTAAACCCAGCTGCATGAGCAGGGAAACAGATTTTCTACATGTTGGGGGAAGTTTGGCAGGTAGGAAAATATTTCTCAGCTGAACACTCTCCCTCTGGTTTGGATTAATAGCTTGGGTCCAGCTTCACTAGTCCCATAACAAATAAATCTTAAACCATAACTAGCCCAAGAGAAGAAGTAACTGCTGGATGTCTTTTCAGTGCTGTATTTTTTACCTCTTTTAAAAGCTCTCTGGCTCTTCACAGCTTATTTTCCTTGGATTTTATAGAGATGTCGGTGCCAAACGCACGCAGACAACTAAACTTTCAGGTGGCAACATACACAAGATACATGTGGCAAAAAGTACCAGGCAAGATGTTCCCAGCAAAACATGTTTAATTTACTACTTGTGAATTACCCATGAGGAGATCCAGACTTTTTTTTATTACATATTCAGCTATTAGTCAAAATTATTTGACACTCTGCAAGATCCCACCACCAGTGTTCACAGCCCCTCTGCAACATCTCTGTCACAGGCTTCTCCTGCCCAAGGGGAAGGAGGTTTGCATGTTTTTTTCCCCATGGTTTTGGAATCTTCTCCAGCTGCAGAGAGCACCCTACACTGAGATTAAGTTGCCATTGTGTTGGAGCACTGGGGAAAGTTATTAAACAAGAACTCAATGTATTGCTTGTACTTCTCTTAAACTAATAAACAATAGATGTTCCTTTAATAGGTAAAGGAACAGCTAATAAAACACTCCCAAGCTCTGTCTTTCAACCTCAATAAAATCCCAGCCACATGCCAAAAAAGTCCTTAAACCCAAGCATTGAACTCAGTGTTGAAATGTCAGTTCCCAAACGTGAGAGGAATATGTCCCTTTCCTCAGTGTGCTTGGGAAGAGCTAGAATTAAGCTAGAAGGGCTTAATCTTTCACTTTCACTATCAGGTAGAACAAAACATTTCACCTAAAACCTGGTAGTCATAAATCAGGTCTTTGAATGCCTGCAGAGAAGTCCTCCAGCAGTTCTCAGCTCAGGTGTGGAATGAGTTTGGACAGACTTTTATCTCCATTTTAACAAAACAGAGCAAAAGAGGTTATACTCCACAATTTTTTTTTTGCAGTCCCTTCAAATAAAACCCTTATTCCGGTGTCTTTTTTTATTCATTGCACTGTCTCTGAGGATGGGAGGAAAGAAAGTAAATTTGGAGAATAAAGGGGAACATAAGTGGCTGCACTGAGACAACCCTCTTGCATGGCAGAGGTCCTCTCTCTGGGTAGAGAGCTTGAAACAACTCTGATAAATGATGGAGAGCAAGGCCAGCACACCCACAGGCTCTCCATGGTCCTTTGACAAGGCCAGGAACCAGTGGAAGAGGACAGGGAAGCCGCCACCAAATGCAGAGAGGCTTTAATCCTACTTTTGCAGAGTCCAAGAGCAAACTTCTGAGGTGGGAGGTGACGCACCAGTCCCATCCAGACCTGGCAAAGCCTGGCCTTGCACCATTGGTGCAAGCCCACTTGGTCCTTTCTGTGGCTTGCTGCTACTCTGCTGGCACCAGGGGAGTGGCTGATGGGGGCTGGCAGGAGCCTGGGCATGTGCTTGAAAGCTGGAGAGAAACGGGAAAGATGTGGCATCAATTAGGATGGCTTGGGACCAGCTGGAACTGTCAAACTGAGTTAACTGAGGAGAAAATGGCTCACAGCTCAGGGACAGGGCGACCTGGTGGGCTTGGCAGGGGACACCAGATGAAAACCACCACCATGTGCCAACCCCCTGCTCTTTCCCAGCCTCGGCCCCGGAGCATCATCCTGGTGTCACCACGGATGCAGCTTGGATAATGGGAAAGCAGAGTGAGCCCACTGTCAGCAGCATTTTCTTTTGAAGCCCTGCAATCACGTGTGGGATCCCACTCTGGCAGAGTTTGAGCTGCCTTCTTAGCTAAACTGGGAAATTATTTACCCTGAGCCACACCTCCAAGTGAACAATAGCAACTTGCCCGATCTCAAGCAACTAAATCAAGCTCAGTGAAGCAGTCTGGAGCCTCATGGCTTGGTGTGCTGTAGGACCATGGCTTCCAGTAGGCAAGATGTTGAAAGAAACACTCTACATCAAGGTCTGAAATATTTGGAGCTCTTGGCAGCTGGAGAGCTAGGCTGGGGTAGCAGCAGGTGCACAGCACGTGGGCGTAGAGGTACCAGTGTGGTTATTTAAATGCTTTAAATGGATATAGACAAAACATTTTAAAACAAATTGCACTGGGGTTTTGCTTCTTGTTGCCTCTGCTTCAAGCTGCAGATTTTCAATCAGTTTGCATTCATGGATGGTTTACATTTTTAAAGCGTTTCAAAACACTCCATGCATTTCCAGTCTGTTTAGATTCCGTGGTGAGGAATTTAGGCTCCCCTGTGAGTCAGGCAGCTTCAGAGTTAAACAATGAATGGATCTCTTTTACAGTCACAGTCAGACTTGCCCTGCTGCTGTATATCCATGCAAAGGTAAGTAGGCTCCCAAGGCAGTGCAGGTGGCTGCAGCCCCCACCAGGGCAGAGCCCCAGAAAGTTGGCTGTGCCTGCAGCGCTGCACACGGGATTCACGGAGCTCCACGTTGGTCATTTCCTGGTAAGCAATGACATTCAAGGGCCTGATTTTTGTTTATACCACTGCAACCCATGTGGTTGTTTACATGAAGGCAAAGGGTATGAAAAAAGCTGTCAGACCAGAACAGGGATAAAAAGGGAAAAGCTCCGTGCAGCTACAGCTGGATGCACTGACTCCACCTGGCTGGGTCCAGGCATGTTTGCTTGCTCCTGAAGCCGTTGATCACCTAATGGTGATCTGATCTTCCTACAGATCATGTGGGATTGGCTGTAAGACACTCTAATGCCACCAAGCAGAGAGGGTTTCCAGGTAAATGGCTTGTCTGGCCTGGAGCAGCACAAACCAGGGTGCGTTACTGCTCCACATGGGTCATTTTGTGGGTCTTGGCTTCCCCTGAAATGTTACTGCTTTGAAACAGAGCTGAGAAAGCAGAACCAAAACCCTTGCCTGGAACTGTGCAGCTTATTTGTGTGTGGTCTTACCTAGGTGGCCCTCACCTGAGCTACTGGTGAGGATGCATCAAACTGGAGAAGGATGAACTCAGCAGGAGCAGGGTAAGAGCAGTGGTGCTCACCTCAGGAAAAACCACACCAGCAGCTGTGTCCATCACAGCCTGGTGTTACACACCTGCCACCCTTCCCTACACCACTGCTATAGGAAGTGCACTCTGCTGCTCAGAGCTTTCCCAAACCTGGCCTGTAAGAAATATGTTGTTTTTTTTTTTTTTTTTCCTGAGGAGAACACTCAAATTAGGACCTTCCTCAGAAAGGTGATGGCACGTAGAAGGGAAACGTGCAATGTAGAGAGTGCAGCTAATTGCTCTTTGGTAGTTTTCTTCCTGCCTACCAGCTTTGCAGCACAGTTTAGAGAAGAAAAGGCTGTCCTTAGAAAATTCTGCACTGCAGAAAGGCACTATTAGGTCAGCCCTACCAATTTCCCAGCCCTTCCTCTAGCCTGGGAAAATGGCATAAATAAACCACTGTTTAATCAGAACCTGCTTTCTAGACCCTAATCAATTGTTGAAAATTGTTTCAAAACCAGTTTTGAGTGGAAAGATAGCTCTGGAATTCACATATTTCATCAAAAATTCTCCCTAATAGAATTTTTTTCTTTTGTTTTGCTTGGTTTGATTTTGTTTGGTTGGGGTTTTTTTTGTGGAGGAAGGAAAAGTTGTCAGAGAAACAAAATGTTTCTCACAAAAGCAGTTGGGACATGCAACTGTGGTGTCTGGCCCTTTGGAGCTCCAGCAGCTCTGTCCACTTTCTCCAAGGAAAAGCATCTTCCAGGCATCAGCAATAACCAGAGGATGTTCTACAGAGTCATCAAAATTTAGCAAGTGAGAGGTGGGAAAAGAGCAAGAATCCAAAGCATCTGAAGCTCTCACTCCCAGACAACAGAATCCCATTCTTCCCCCTAAGCAAACAGCATATCTAATTGCTCCTCTGAAGCACCATCACCATCCTGAGGAAGCA